>NC_085875.1:49744506-49749506 GCF_034702125.1 Engraulis encrasicolus | reverse complement strand
CCCTGGATCTGACATACATTACCTTATATTACATTACATTACATTAGACTTTGCTGACTATTTTATCCAAAGTGACTTCCAGTTATGCTGAGGTACAGTATATTATGGTTGTAGTCCCTGGAGAAGTGTGGGATTAGGTGCCTTGCCCAAGGACACCTCAGCCATGGAGTGAATGGTGGTAAGTGGGATTCGAACCTGCACCCCTCTGATCTAAAGAACATCTCCTCAACCATTAGGTCACAGTTGCCACGTCTGCCTCTTCTTCCTCTTCTCCAAAACAGCTCTTTCTACACTCTTTTCCCATTTTCCATAGTTTCTCTCTTCCTCTCTCATATCTTTCTTTCTACCTTCTCTCTAACCTCCCTCTTCCTCAATCACTCTTTTTCCAAGTTCTCTTCCTCTTTGCTGCCTCTTCCACCTCTTGAAGACTTCATCCCTCGCTTCTCTTTTTTCCACACACTCCCTCCCCCTCTCCTTTTCCATCTTCCTTTTCACCTCGTCTCACTGACTCCCTCCTCCATCTCTCCTCTTTTCCTTCTCTTCCCCTTTTATAACTCTACCCTTCTCTTTTTTGACTCTCTTCCTCTTCTCTTCCTTTTTCACCTCTTATCACTTCCTTCCTCCCTCTCTCCTCTCTTCCTTCCCCCCCTCTCCCAAGGGACAGACTACTGCACAGGCCTACCAGGCGCAGGCCCAGGGGCCCAAGAGTCAGCCTACGCTAAAATCATTTCAGTGATTTCATTTTTTAAATTACTTTCTGTGTAAAGGACATATCTATATTCATCTCTGAAGGTATAGGAGCCATTTGAGTAGTTTGTGTTATCTTCGATTATATTCATATTACTATTTACAAATTCTATTTCGTTATTATATAATTGTTATTATGTATTTATTTAGCCACATTGTTATATGCACATTGTATTGTATGTAGTGAGGAGCGCGTGGGAGGTTAGGGGAATGAAAGCGTTTGAAGAAAAAAAAGGAAATTGAAGCTTTCAATGTTAATTGTACTTTTTATATGATTCAATAAACATGTCTTTAAAAAAACAACAACAACAACATCTTGTCTCTAATATCTGGTCTAAAACCCTAAATCTTTTTATAAACACGCAACACCCATGGAGGGGGGCCTTTCTTGTTGTCTGGCCCGGGGGCCCATGGAGAAATAATTACATTACACTACATTGCATTTGGCAAACGATTTTTAACCAAAGTGACTTACAATCTAGGACATAAGCATAGTCAACAAAACTAGCAGAAGTGCAAATGCCAAGTAGGGTTAGTTTTTTAATTTAAATTGTACTTTACACACAACATGTCATACAGTCTAGCCTGGGACAGGCTCAGCTCAAGCATTAGTGTAGTAGATAGTCGTGAAAGACAAGAAGAGTCTTGCTTCTTGAAGGTTGAGGGAGATGTGCCTAGTCTTGCTGCCTCTGGGAGATCGTTCCACCACTGAGGAACAATGACAGAGAACAGTCTTAATCTGTCCCTGCCCACTCCCTCCTGCTCCCACCCGCAGACAAAACATCCAGGCGGTCCGCATCCGACTGGCCAGCTCCCCAGCCGCCGCGGCTGCTCTGAGGGTACCGATCCTGGGCTGCTTCTCGGACGTCAGAGCCTGTCTGTGGTGGAACAGATGGTGGTCAGTCAGTCACTGCTGGTGATGGTTTTCTTTGTGTGTGTGTGTGTGTGTGTGTGTGTGTGTGTGTGTGTGTGTGTGTGTGTGTGTGTGTGTGTGTGTGTGTGTGTGTGTGTGTGTGTCTGTTTGAGGCTCAGACTCCCAGTGCACTTTCCGTCACAAACCTGTCACTTGGTGGGAAAGACAGGGGAAAACCGGTAGTGTATATATGTGTGTGAGTCTTAAGTTTTGTGTGTGTGTGTGTGTGTGTGTGTGTGTGTGTGTGTGTGTGTGTGTGTGTGTGTGTGTGTGTGTGTGTGTGCGTGTGTGAGAGAGAGAACTAGCATGTAATTATTGTCCCTGGTCGCAACACTGTCTTCAAAGTATGTCTAGAGCTTCCACTGGAGTGAACTGCTCACTGTTCTTAGCCTTTATGTATGTGTGTGTGTGTGTGTGTGTGTGTGTGTGTGTGTGTGTGTGTGTGTGTGTGTGTGTGTGTGTGTGTGTGTGTGTGTGTGTGTGTGCGCGCGCGCGCGCGCGCGTCTGTGTGTGTGTGTGTGTGTGCGCGCGCGTGTGTGTGTGTGTGTGTGTGTGCGCGCGTGTCTGTGTGTGTGTGTGTGTGTGTGTGCACTATGTGTGTCTTACGTAGGTCAGGTATGGGTAGGAAAATGCATTTACCCATATGCAGTACAGTGCTGAGGGACGTGTGTGTGTGTGTGTGTGTGTGTGTGTGTGTGTGTGTGTGTGTGTGTGTGTGTGTGTGTGTGTGTGTGTGTGTGTGTGTGTGTGTGTGTGTGTGTGTGTGTGTGTGTGTGTGTGTGTCTACAGGGAAAAATGCATGTATCCATATACAGTACAGTACTGAGGGACAGAGAGCAGGCTTGGAAAATCAAAAATCATCAGTCTACAATACAACCGTCCAAAAATTACAGACACACACTACCCCCCCCACACACACACACACACACACACACACACACACAGGGAGCATGCACAATATGTTTGCAAGGGGAGGGGGGGAAGGGCGGTAACATGCCTCCATGATGGTGAAGTAGAGCTGGGCGGTGTACGGTTAAAAAAACGTGATCTCGGTTTACACTACACAAGGTTCTCTTTTTGATGAGAGACGGTTTTGTTGTTGTTGTTTATAGCCTACTATATTATGTGCGTGAGCTTCATACTCCGTGTCACACTTCCAAAGATTCTTCTAATTCATAAGTCTCTGACACTTCATTTCAACTCTGCTAAGTCCGGACTGTTGTTGCTGTTCTACTAGGGAATGTCACCACAATGTAAGATGTTGATTGCACTAATAAAATAATTGGTTACGCGCTAGAGGCTAGTGAGAGTGAAACATGATGAACACACATGGCATGGATGAATCATGAGGTAATGATGGAAAGCTCGCACATCCACAGGAACGTCTGACCTGGGAGCAGGACCACAAGTGACTAGATGATTCTGAGAAAAAGTCCGCTGCACGACCAGGATTTCTTTTGCTCCCAATATTTTATTTTTACGTGACGTTTCGGGTTTTACCTAGAAATTCAATTTCAATTCATTTAGCCTACCTTTGATCTCACAAAGTTAAATAAAAGGCAATTCTATGTGGTGCTATGTTAACAGGCTACAACAGTTATCTGATTCTTAACTGTATTTAATTACCATCCCAACTGTGTGCGCAGCACAGCTGTTAAGACTGCTTATAAGCTAAAGTAGCCTAGCTTTCAAATGCAATGGGCAGACAAGATACATTGCTACATTGCTATATTTGTTTGAAATGATTTGGGGGCAAAATAGGAGCGAAACACATCGCAATATGACACAAACTACCGGACAAAATACCTTCTACGTTGGATTTGGACTTTAATTCAAAGACAATATGCACATAATGTCAAGTAAATCCGTTTGTTTTCCGTGTCTGTCTTCAGTCTGTTTCGTTTCTGTCCCACTGTTGTTTACTCGCTAGTCCAGCGGCAGCGCAACACGCCGGATGTGTTGCCAGGTGTAGAACGACAAATAAGCAATTAGTGTTGCCAGGTGTAGAACGAAATAAGCTGTTTTGGGCTGTCTTGGAAAAAAGCCCCAAACAGCTGCTTATAATCATTTAACCCTTCTTCCTTGAAAAAATCTATGACACCCTGGTCAAGATTGTAGGTTATTTTATGAAATGCTGCATTTCCTCTAATTTGAGACTTTGTTGGATAGGGAAATGCAAACTATAAATTATAGAAAATATTATTGAAATGAAAAAATGGGGAAATCGTCGCATATCAAAAAACCGTGTAGAAAACCGTGATATCAATTTTCATCAAGAAAACCGTGATGCTAATTCTTTCCAAAACCGCCCAGCCCTATGGTGAAGCATACTTGGGTCTTTGGTAACATTTTATATTAAGGTTCTTGTAATAAGCTTTACAATGTAGACACTAGTAATAATACCCTTACAATTGCCTATAATGCTTATCAACATTGCAGTTGTCTTTTAAGGTGGTATGGATTTATAGTCTTATTGTTAATAGAAAACTACAATATATTTATAAGACTTTATAACAAGCTTGCTAATAAGGACATACAGAATAAGATGCTTAATACATTGGTTATAGGCATATTGAGAATGTAAGAAACGTGCTAATTGTTTATTGATGCTTATATACACTTAACTACATGCACACTCAAGCCCACAGCAATCTTCGTCTACTGATAAATATGTAATTGCAATTTTTTTCATCACAGCCTGTTAACAATTTTTTTTTCTACTCAACGTACTATTGAAATGTATAAAAACGCACTTCCTATGTGCAGGTAGATTAGCCTCGAGGCTCCTCTCCGATTCCTTATTTACTATTTTTTAAAGTTTATTGTAGGCTACACCTGATCGAAGTATTATGGTGAAATACCGTGAACTGCTAAGGACCGCAGTGATATTTTCGATTAGACGAAACACCAAGAGATAACTTGTTTGACCCATTAGCTGGTGCAGAGCACCAACAAGCCAATCAAGATGCCTTCCAACTTGGAATTGAAACAATCACTCGATACGTTGATTTCGGAGGTGGCAGCTGTCAAAGAACAACAAGCAGGAATTCTGGATCTGGGGTCCGTTTCTCGATTCTTGTCGTTGCTAACCGTCTTAAGACTGTCTTACCGTTCGATGTTAGCAAAGACGCTTTCAAGAAACGGACCCCTGGTCAAAAAGCTGGAAGAAATGCAGGAACAGATTAGAAGAAAAGATGAGCAAATAGAGGCTTTGGAAAGACGGACCATGAATCTGGAAAGCAGGGTCGCGGACCTAGAACACAATACAGCAATACACTCAGATAAATGATGTTATCATAACCAGACTGAAAATCAGACTAAGATCATATGCGAGGGCAGT
>NC_085875.1:49719506-49729506 GCF_034702125.1 Engraulis encrasicolus | reverse complement strand
TGAACAAAACTTGTGTTCTTTATACTCTTCTGTTCTTCTGTGTGGACCCTTTGGTTCTTACCAGAGGTGGAAGAAGTACTGAAGTTGTGTACTTAAGTAAAAGTAGAAGTACCCTGCGAAAAAATTACTCAAGTGAAAGTAAAAGTTGTTTACCAAAAACGTACTTAAGTAAAAGTCCTAAGTACTAACTTTTAAATGTACTTTTCAGTACAAAAGTACAAGTAGGCCTACACGCGCACTGGCTGTCTTTCTCCATATCTACCTACTTGATACAATAGGAAAAATTGTCTGCAACGGTTTTCGGTTCCATTTGAACATGACTATGGAGTCCTGTTAATGTTTTTAAAAGTATATTTTCTATCTGGGTGTCAATTTGGAAGAGGGGCTTGGTCCCACCTCCCTGCCCGCAGCTGAGGCTACTGAAATATCCACGAAACACAACAGGAAAACCTAGGATAAATGTAACTAGTAACAAAGTCTTCTCCTAGAAATGGAAGGAGTAGAAAGTACAAGTAATTGTCAAAAAATGTACTTGAGTAAAAGTAAAAGTCTGCATTTTTATTTTTACTCAAGTAAGTACAAATTCCAGAAAAAACTACTTAAGTACAGTAACGAAGTAAAAATACTTAGTTACGTTCCACCTCTGGTTCTTACTAACAAATGGAGCAGTATTATATCAAGTATTCGTTTCCGTAACTAAACTGCTTCTTGCATTTGTTTCTGAACTGTGTGTGTGATTTGCTTTTTGGGAACAACACAATCTGTCTGTTCAAAGAAATAAAGAGACAGGCCCGACCGTGGCTCTAACGGTACGGCACTTGACTGCTACACCGGTGACCCGGGTTCCGGGTTCAATTTCGGCCCAGGTCCTTTGCCGACCAACCCCATCTCTCTCTCCCATACATTTCCTGTAAAAATCTCTCACTATCCTACCATGAATAAAGCTAATAAAAAGACAAAAAAATATTGTATAAAAAATAGGGCTGGGAAATGTTAACGCGTTAACTATTGAGGTCAGTATCGCCCGACAATTTTGTTAATGCTTAACGCATTGGGGTTTTTTTTGGTGATTTTTTCTAACATTTTATGACCGTCGCGTCATTCATTGACTTTTATTTTGAAAGCGTCAGGGCGTTCATGCCCCTCCCGCACGCAGCAGTCTGAGACTACTCCTGCTTCCCAAGTTTCCACCAGTGACAGCTGACAGAGAAAAAGACATCAGTGTCTAGAAAGTAGCAAAACAAAATAGGCATAGCCTACTGAAGGACGTCCACTTCTGAATGGACATTTTCGGCAAAGTTCTACAGCCCTCATTGCGCACCTATCGAACAGCATGTGGATTGCCTTGGCAACTCGCAATTGGTTATAAAAAATATTGTAGGCATAACACTATGTTATGCTGGCTGTCTATCAGCTGTCAATAACACCACGCGGACTGACAGTGTGCATAGCTGATAACTAAAGCCTTAATCAAAAAGCCGACCACAAGATATTAAATTCCTAAGGCAACGTTTTGGTTTCTACATCTGGTGTTGCGCATGCATAGTAGGCTAGCAGAAGAGGCACAGTTGAGACATCAGCGGTAAAAGAATGCATCTTTAGCCGAAGTCTGATTGCTTTTAACTTCTGTGCCTCACAAAGTT
The DNA here is from genome assembly GCF_034702125.1 of Engraulis encrasicolus. Taxonomy (NCBI): domain Eukaryota; kingdom Metazoa; phylum Chordata; class Actinopteri; order Clupeiformes; family Engraulidae; genus Engraulis; species Engraulis encrasicolus. The sequence goes on along the minus strand of NC_085875.1, from coordinate 49,727,863 downwards.
ACATTCACCATTGATATCGGCACCAACATAGTAGCCTATGATTTCGCTGAGCCCCTAAGTGTTCCCGACATCAGCAACCTCACGTTGTCAGCACCTAGGCCTATGTATTATTTTGTCATCATGTCAACGTTATTGTTTTGAAATTTGTAGCGTAATTGCTGCCAGCAGTCAGTCGGTTAGTTTCTAGTCGCTGCAACACCTGAAATAATAGCGACAGATGAGGACGGAGAGTGGACGGTATTCCACGCTCTTGACAGAGAGGAGAGGCATTTCAGACACACGCTTGCTTGCCTAATTCATTTCAAGTGACAAGTTTTGTTTCTTGTAGGCCACAATTTCGTTGACTTCATTGACAATGACAATAAACTTCTTGAATCTTGAATCTAGACTGTCCTAATTTGAGTTTCTAATAATTCAGTTTCAGTTCAATCTTAACACATTCAATAACAGCCGTTTTTTGGAATTTAGCTGTAGACTCCCAGCCAATTTCATCATTTTTTGTCATTTTTTGAACAGCCACCGAATATGTCACATGTCAGGGCTTGTTCGAAAGCCTAAAAACTCAGCTGTCTATATATTTTCACGGTTTGTTTCTAGCTTATTCCATTCCGAAGTTATTCCACTTTAAGCAAGCACTGGTTTAGGTAAAAATAGCGTTTTTCAACATTCGAACTGAGATAAAGCCTTTTTTGTCACGGGTGCGCTCTGACTCTCCGAGTTTAAATTGCGGGTCTAAATGCATTTTCACGCCCGAAGAACAACTCCAGTAGCTTCCAAGTAAACTATTTCAATGCAAAAATCACCTGGTCAGGCTATTGTGCAGAGCCACGCCATCTGAAATGCTAGCTAGCTAATGTCACTTGACTGGCAGTTTTCGTTTTGTAGATAATAGTAGACGTGCCAAAGTACTCACCCAAAATTAGGTTACTTCCTGCTGTGTTGCATGCTGTTTTTCATTACAACCTTCCATTTTACACCTATCTTAATGGCAGCAAAACTCCTTATCCTTCCATCATATGTTTAGGAATAGGTTAGCTAGCAGGCACTGACAGGACATGTGATTTGATTCTCTAGGAAGTAATGTGAGACATGACGTGACGTGATCAGGAAGTCGTTTGATTCGCTATAATAAAACTCAAATACTGTGTGTAATAAAATGCACAGATGATGAAATATCCAGATCCTGACTTTGTAGGAGTTTTGACTTTGTAGGTGTTTTCATGATCTATGTCAGTTCTGTTCATCACATTATTACGAAAATCACACAGAATATGCATTAGAATGTGTAGATTCAGAATCCAATAAAAAAAACCCCGTAAAAACGTAATTTTACGGTTTGGGAGCCAACGCATGGGAGGCAATACGTATTTTTACGTGACTCGGTAGTGAATGTGTTAAATAGCCTAGTTTAATAATTGTATGCAATAGCCTAATGATGATACTCTAATCTTAAATAGCCTAACAATTGTATGCAAAAATAATACTCTCCTGTAGGCCTACAATAATTTGTTTCATTAGGCCTAAATAGGCACGCTTTATAGCTTAGTCTGATATGTAGGCCTAGATTGGCAAACAGGCCCATTTCTATTTTGAAAGATAGGTATAGTACACAGGTTACAGTAGCCTCTACATGCAAATTATAATTATGATTGGTCTACTTCATCTTATAAAATGTCAATGTAGATAGTCTGATAAAAATACAGAACAGCAAAGATTCCATTTCTTTATGTGGTCGTCTGTGATATATGATAATTACGGTGTAATCAGTGATTTGGTAATCTGACATTTTTAAATGGTGCTTTTGAAGCGGCTTTTGAATTCATATTTGTGTTCCGCGCGCTATGCGATTAATCACAGAAAGTCATTGAGTTAATGCGATTAAAGATTTTCATATTTGCCCACCCCTAATAAAAAAGAAACAAAGAAGCACACACTCACCAATTTCATTTGATTTGTATGCAAAGGTGTGGGAACAATGATCTTTCTAAAGGTAAGGCAGTTACATTTAAACTCTTTGTCCTACAGAGTGAGTGTGTGTGTGTGTGTGTGTGTGTGTGTGTGTGTGTGTGTGCGTGCGTGCGCGCGCAGACATTCATATCAGATCCTTAGCATATGGAGGTCAGCAAATACCCGCTTTTTCTTCCTCCTTAACTGGAACAGATGAATGGGAAAACAAGGCACAAAATTACTGGAAGAAAAAACGTCTCCAAACTCCAAAGGAATTCCAGTTCTTTCAAATGAACTCCTTTCTCATATGGCTCCCAACCGCTCAGTGGAGAGAGAGAAATAGATGATCACAAAGGGAAATATTTCTTTATTTCTATTTGTATCACAACGTATTACATCTTCTCTCTTCTACTCCAATGTAATCTATTGCACTGTGTTGTCTAAGTGAGAAAGATAGCTAGAGCACGCCTGTTGCTGTGGAATGGAAGAGAGAGACTATGCAGGACCTGCAGGAAGACAGCGAACATTTCCTGGTAGGCCCTGCACCCTCGTGGGCCGCTATTTTCAGAAATGGGTAGGGGAGCAGATTGGGGAAGGGAGCAGCTTTGTGGATAGAGCTTTTGTCGGCAGGCAAAGCACCTAATCCCACACTGCTCCAGGGACTGTAACCAATACCCTGTGCTGATAATACTGCAAATGCTAAATGCTAAGCGCTAGCTAAGCGTAATGTAATGTAATGTAATGTAAAAAAGAGATGCTTTGGGGAGAGAGCTAAAGCTTTGGGAAGGGAGCTGTATAGGACTGTGGGGCGACCGAAGGCCAGATTCCACAGCAAACATATAATCATCATACTGCACATGTAATTAGACCAGCGCTCAGGCCAGCGAGAGAGGGAAAGAGAGACAGAGAAAGAGGGAGAGCGAGAGACAGATAGAGAGAGGTAGAGAGATAGATAGATAGATAGAGAGAGAAAGAAAGAGAGGGAGACAGACAGACAGACAGACAGATAGACAGACAGACAGACAGAGAGAGAGAGAGAGAGAGAGAGAGAGAGAGAGAGAGAGAGAGAGAGAGAGAGAGAGAGAGAGGCATAGAACACAGACCAGGCCAGAGAGAGGTTGCTTGCATTTGCACTGGGCTGGGTGGGGGTGGGGGTACTGGGCCACTGCCATAGACTCATAGTGTGTAATTTATTTTCATACAAGGGCTATTTTTTTTAAAACACAAACACACATCCATACCTCCATACCTCTCTCCATTCCTCTTCTCCTCCTCTGTGCAGCCTCCTGCGTTCTCTCTCAGGCCAGGCAGGCTCAGACACAGACTCAGATGCCTCCTGTAGTGTAAGACACACTGATTACAGTTCCAGCTCTGAACACCAAGCAACTTCCAGTATTCCAGGATTCCAACATCCCATGATTCCAAGATTCCATGACTCCAGGATTACAGATGGTGTAACTTCAATCTGCTCATTACCGTGCCGGGCCGCGGCAGCGTACCGTGATCATTACACCCTGTGGCCATTCGGAATGCGGGGGGCAGTATAGCACCGCTTTTGCAGAGCAGCGTCTGCCTGTGTCTGTGGTCTGTTTGTGCTTCCGTCCTTGCCCGTCCCCCAGTTTTAGTAGTAGTAGAAATACAGTCAGCAAATTGCATGTTTTATTTAGCATTGGGCATTTGATAGGGCATTTGATAATAACACAAGTGTGAGCCCTAAACAAGACCACAATGTGAATTTAAACTCGACTTTTTTTCTGTCTTGCATTCACCGTCTCCCAATCCGTCTCTAACTTATTTCAGCACTATTCAAGCCAGGAACGGGTATCCTCAGGATACAGAGTTTGCATACCTACTACAATTTGAACCGGTAAAGACAATTAAAACCGACTCAATCAGACAGGAACACCATTGTAATTAAGTGTGTCCCGTAACGCCAGCATGAGAGAGATCGAATTTTAAATTTGGCGACGACATTGTGTTGCACGTAACATTGGGCATTTGATAATAACACACGCGCGAGCCCTAAACAAGACCGCCAGTCGACGGTGTTTTGTTTTTATTATTCTGCATTCATGCCAGGAACGGATTGTGAACACTTATGACTGCTTCTTTGGAGGCTGGATAACCTGTCACACCACGACGTGTCACAAAAGGCTGTGCACTGCCTTTAAAAAAAAAAAAAAAAAAACACACAGCAGTCGTATTGTCACGGGGGTGACAAACTTGGACTAACTGTTATTCTCACTGATTGCAAATGTTTGCAGGTGCCAATGGGAAGAGGGAGAAAGGTGATTGGGTGTACGGGGTGGGTATGGGCTTTTTGAATGCAGGTGGCAAGATGGCGAGGAGGATCCGGAGGAGGACGAGACGCACAGCTACCGCACGAGAGAAGGGTCGGAGAGACTACCGCGGCCGGGGGGCAGCCTTGGGAGGGGGGTGAGCTGCACGCCGGTATCCGGATGGGGCCAGGAGAAGATGGGGCACGCGTTCGGTCCTTTTGACGACACAAGCAACAGACGACTACGAATGGCGCGGACGGCATATTGCCTGAACGAGGTTTGCGGCCAGAGTCACGAAGAGGTTGCGTTGGAAAGCTGGTGGTGGAGGACGCTCACCACCGAAGTTAAGTGCCACGCCTGGTCACCATAGCCTTCACCTTGAAGCCTCCTCCCCGCTGTGTGCGCTGCCCCTGCCCGCTCTGTCTGTCACTCACTCACTCTCTCACTCCCGGACCCAGCGAATGCACGATCGGAAAAGACTTTTTGCGCAGCGAGGATGGCCACCCCTACACCATCGTTTTATGTGTGCTGTGTTGGTTGCTGTGCTGCTCACGTGTGCTCCTTTAAATAAGTAGCTTAGTTACTCGTGCTGTGTAGGCATATTTTATTCACAATTGGTGATGGGAGTTAGCATCCCCCTGTGCGTTATTCATACGAATTCAGAGACTGGAAGCCTGTTTATCCTTCTCCTATCTCCACCAGCTGATCCGCCTCCGCGTGCCCAGACGAGCCAGGTGGCCCCGCCCAACCTGTCGGAGGCTACGATGCGCACGGACCGAGTGAGAGGTTTGAGGTGCTGATCAGAGACATTGGACCATTGGACCCCGCGGACAGAGAACTGGTTACACATCCACACACACGCGCACACACACACACATGCATACAGAACTATGTCTCCAAATAGAAAATAAATACTTGATTTAAATTACTTTGTTGTCTTGGTGTTTCCTGATGTGTACAATGCTCCTCGGGGTAGTTGGTATTAAGTGGGGGTGCCGCTGTCAAACGCGCACCCCCCACCTGTGACAGTATGATAAGTGTTAAGATAAGTGTGAAATTCTTTTTTTTTTTTTTGGCAAACGAATTCATTAATAGGCCTAATTACTTCTATTGTTAAGGCGGCTACATAGTATAATTTGTTTTCATTATTTCATAATTGTTGTTGGTGGTAAGCCTATATAGGCTACTATATAGGCTATTTTTAATTAGGCTAGTTGAATGATTCAACCAACCGCCCGAATTTAATTAAAATATTTGGCTATAGGCTACTTTCGATTCGATTGTGTGTGCTCTTCTTAAAACCTGATTTTAATATGGCAACCAAGCATAGGCCCTACACATTGTGAGGGACTAAACAAGTGCGTCCAATGCGAATACTCCCTCTTGTGTTGTTGGAGAGAGAGAGAGCTCTTTTGTGTGCGTGTGGGGGTTTAATCACCCCCTCCCCCACAGACAAACATTCACTCCGTCACACAGTTGAAGACTGTAGTTAGTTGACATCTATGTAAGCGCCCCTCCAGGCGTCTGCCTGTGTTTGTGCTTCCGTGCTTGTCCATCCCCCAGTTTTAGTAGTAGTAGAAATACAGTCAGCAAATTGCACGTTTTATTTAGCATTGGGCATTTGATAGGGCATTTGATAATAACACAAGTGTGAGCCCTAAACAAGACCACCATGTGAATTTAAACTCGACTTTTTTCTGTCTTTCATTCACCATCTCCCAATCCAGTTTGCATAGGCCTACCTACAATTAAATTAAATAAAAAAGACGTTTTTTTAAAAATATATATTATTATTATTAGTGCTTGTGGACACTTGTGAACTATGACTCCTTCTTCGGAGGCTGGATAACCTGTCACACCACGAGCTCTTTTGTGTGCGTGTAGGGGTTTAATCACCCCCTCCCCCACAGACAAACATTCATAGCGTCACACAGTTGAAGACTGTAGTCAGTTGAAATTTATGTAAGCGCCCCTCCAAGCCGTGTGAGTTTAACAGTTTGCGGCCAAGAGTTTTTTTTTTCACGAGCGCGCGCGCACGCACACACACACACACACACACACACACACACACACACACACACACACACACACACACACACACACACACACACAGAGAGAGAGATGCAAGGCAGAGTATGGATATTGTTTCAAAAGTTTGAATGTTTATTTGTTGTGATGTTACAAATAGCAATAAAAACATAGATCAATAAAAAGGCGTTCAAAAAATCAAACTAGGCCTATGCCTAAAAATAAATCCTTACAAAGTCTTTTAAGTGTCCAGGTGTAGGCCTAGCCTAGCCTACTTCAATGTCCTTACTCCCGTGTCCATACTGTAAATCCCATGGTGCAAAAAGTGCAGTTGGCTAGTGACTCAACAAGGGTGGCAGCAACGCAGTCTGGTCTTGATTCAGAATTCACTCAGGACAAAGGCGGCATTCAAAAAAAATCTAAGTAGGCTATGCCTAAAAATAAATCCTTACAAAGTCTTTTAAGTGTCCAGTCACCTGGATAGGCCTACAGTCATCGACCAAATCATCGATCTAGGTGGTGAGCCCACTGGTAGGTGAAGGGAAAGAGCGCACTACTGCACAAACAACAGGCCGAGTCGCAGGAGACACAGCGAAAGGGACGGAACGCAATTCTGGTTAAGCCGGGCAGAAAGGATGTTTTCTGCTGTCTTTATCTGCAGTGTAGCCTACATTAGGCAACTTGTAAAGGCTGCTGTGTAGGCATTGTCTACTAAAACTCTGTATACTTGTAAAATAAATGTAGGCTACACTCTTACTGAAATGTCAAGTTTAGCCTACGTTTATTTGTCTATACACAGAATTAAAAATCAATACAATAAAAACAATATGAGGTAATAAAAGAGTATGACGTGTGTGCATCCGTTTTTTTTTGTTCAACATTGTTCAACATTGTCATAAGATGGTGCGGAGAACCAGGTAAAGACCACAAATGCCCAGACGCTAACCAGACATGGATACCAAATTATTTCTATTTATTTATTATATTTTTAGGCTTAAAAAGGAATTCAACTTCGGAGCGCAGTGGGTTTCGTGGGTCCGGGGGGGTGGTGATGGCACGTTTGGTGTCTTTCCACCACCCCTGCACGGAGAGTGCATGGATGGAAAGCATATCCATAAAGCATCTGCATTCCTTCTGGAAGAATTAGGCTACAAAGAGCTGGTTACAATTTCAGTAGGCTATTATTTCCATAAAGGAATCGAATAGCCTAATTGTCATAACAAAAGTTGCAGTTTCAGTCAAATAGCTCATATTAAGTGGAGGACGAGTAATATTTCATAAGCATATTTTAGTTCATATATTATGTAATTCATTCTGCAAAAATGAGTATATTTTTCTCTCAAAAAATGACATTGGTTTCAATGAGGGCACTCTTGTTCTGGCAGGGACTCGCTTTTCGGCACGACACTGGCTGTGCCAAACATTGTTTAAAAGTTTTTATCAAATTTTGGTCGGCACACAAGGTTTTGGACATACTAATTTCTAGTGGCACCTGGGCTGCGTTTGGTGCATTGATCAGTCATGTTGCCTAGCGAAAAAGACAGCCTGGGTGAGAGGATGAGATCTTCCTCGGCTGGCGAGCGCTCAGCATGTGTGCCCACGCGTTATCTTCTCTCCCAAGACCCGCCAGTTGCTTACAAGTCAATTTGAGCACGAAAACAGCAAAGACAATGTGATATTTCATTCAAATAGGGCCTACACACTCCAAATAAAACATTGGTCGGAGGGATTTTCAACCGGACCGCAGCGCGAGCAGACAGTCAGTGTGAAAAGCCAACTCTACCGGGAAAATCGCTGCTCGCTTACCATCAGTGCGCGAGCCCTGAAAATCGCAGCTCGCTTACCATCAGTGCGCGAGCTCTCGAAACAGTGAAGTGGCATATCGCAACAGCACATGCGGATCAGCCAAATCATATGCAACAAAGTCGCCAACAAAGCGAGGATTTAACGTTTAATAGGCCTATGCCAACGTTGTGTGAATACGGGAATTGGACAGCCATGCACTGTCCTTTCAATAGGTATAGTAGAATAATAGGTATAAGACCGCTTCGGTTTCTTTTCACCTCATGGGGAAAGCATAATTTCCATGCACTGCACGAAACT
>NC_085875.1:49707006-49714506 GCF_034702125.1 Engraulis encrasicolus | reverse complement strand
TCATGCACTGACCGGGTTAAACTCACACTCCATATACCCCCCTCTCTCACACTTTCTCTCTCTCTCTCCCTCTCTCTCTCTCTCTCTCTCTCTCTCTCCTTCTCCCTCTCTCTCTTACACACACACACGCAGACATACTGTACATACATCCATACGACACACGCACATACACACACATGGGCATACGCACCCCCCCCCACACGCACACACACGCTCAGTATAGTTGGAGCAGCGTGATAGCTTTAACCCATTTTGACCGGGACACACACATGTGTTGTGCCGTTGTTCTCAGTCTGAGAATTAAAAAAAAATAACGACCATGGTTGATATAAGTGACGGTCATTAGCGATATTGAGGGCATTGGTTTAGATTTGATTAGCACTGGGGATGAAGTTGAGATGGAGATACCTGATGATAGATAGAGGTCAGTGGATGCCAGCGATGTTTGAAGATGAGCAGGAAAACTTACCGTTTATGCCGTCTAATATGCCTGTAGCGAAGGGGAGTAGAGTTGCCCAGCTAGGACTCGAACCCAGACCTTCTGGGGTAGTAAACCGGGGCTCTGACCGCTACACCAAAGAGCCAGGCTCGTTGGCATGTTAGTCAGAACACACCGACAACCCTAGTGATGGTCACTCCATCACACTGCCTTCTCCTTCGGGAAGCGCACCCGTGCGCTTCACACACTCATGGTGTCCCTCACGCAACTGCCCATCATGCTTCTCCCATCCAGTGTGCCCCGTCATCAATGCTTCACCCATCACTGGGGTCCCTCACACCGGGGTCACCAATCCTGGGGGTCCCTCACATGGAATTACGGCTCACACACAATGGGTACGCTTCCGATGGCCTCACGGTACCATCCCACTTCTGACACCACATGTTGCAGGACTAGTCGGCGGTGGAGTGGACAGAGAGATGAATGAAACTTGTTTCCAAAAATAGAGCTCTTTTTATTTTTTCTTCTTTTCTAAACCTTTTCTTCAAGTGCAGATATTTACGGTGTCCAAAAATAAAGTTGAAAATGCAGAACATAAACTAAGCAAAACAAAATATCAAAATGCAAAAATAAACAGGCTTCAAGTTTGCCAGGCTAAATCAAAATGAATGACCCTGAGCACAACTATACTACAGCCAAGTCACAGTACCTTTTGCCAAGATGTCTACACCTTAACTGAAGCTCTGAGGCCTCTACTGAGTTTCTATACTCGTAGCCCCTCCCCACACATGAGCCCAGTTGCCAAAACAAATCAATTAACAAAATAACAAAAACACCCAACATAATTCTCAGTAAACAAAATTCCCTCTACACATTATAAAAATACATTTTCCCCATAACCAGTAAAACACCCCCGCTAAAATAGTATGCGCCATTTAGAGCACGCAAGCCCCCCCAATAATTACCCATTGGATCAGTCCCTCGGTTTCGCCCGAGGATGAAAGAAGTGTTTAGCGTCAGCTGGTGAGTCTACAGAAAACTGCGTTTGTAATGATCGCTAACAAACATTAAATTGCAAAAACGGGTATGTGTGTCAGTGTGGTTTGTTACTGTTACCGGTACAATGTTTTAACAGATGAATTGATGTTTAGATACATGACGCGTGTTGCAAACGCGAGTGGTGAAACAATGGTGTGAAACAAACAAATGCTACATAATGGCGGTAGGCCTCCCTGCACACTGGGTAACAAATGCTACTAAGATGCTATGGCAAACGGTGAGATGTGGAATGCTTAAACCGGGTACACAAATACAGGAAACGGTAATGGGATGAAATGCTACTCACTGCAGTAGGACAGCTGGTGTTCAAATACGCCGGCAGATAGCTGCCTATGCGCCTATGCGCTTGCGTGAGGAAACAGGTGAAAGTGATTGGGCGTAAGCGTCACGGCCAGAGACGGTCTTATACGAGACGAATCACTCATGAAACCGTCCATAGGAATGAACGAGAGCTTTTGGCTACGCGAACATGGCGTTTGCCGGCTTCACTCCCACCTGTCCGGTAACGAGAGCCAATTGCTTGCTGAGCTGCGCTGTCACTTATCCAATCGTCTCGACGCAAGTGCAAACGTAAACCTTTACGACTGCTCGTACCTAATCGGTTTGTTTGCTGGCGGCCATGTGGTTTGTTTGCCGTCCGTGGAAACTTCATTGTGAATTGGGCAGAGAGCGCAACTCGACCATTAATCACCTTTCTGCGCCCATCCAAAATGCAGGTGCAAGACAAAGGGACAGATATAATCACGGAAACAAAACCGGCCGTGTGCATACATGTGCACACCCGTTGTGGTTTTTCTTATGGTTGAAAACAAATAAGTAAGAAAAAGCAAAACGGGAGCAAGTCTGCAAGACATTCAACTTTGATCAGTTTAGCTTTTTTTTTCTTAGGCTATATTTTTCACCGTTGGTCATAGCTATTATCAGTTTAGGCAACAACATGATATCACAGTTTAAAACACCAATTTTGAGGCAGGCTAGCCTACATCATTCATTTATTCAATAGCCTATTTTTTATTACTGATGAGCAGGGACGACCATTGTGCTTACTGCTTTGGCTATCAGAAAATAAATCCAGTGTCTTTTCTGTACGATGACCTGAGAATGGATGCCCGTTTGACAGCCGGCCGGAAGAGGTGAAGTCCACGCAACTTGCTCCCACCTGCCGCAAAACAGAACGTTGTCGTGGAATGTGGCGCATGCGCAGATCAAAAATAGCATAAAGAAAAACGCTGTTTTAAAGCGTTACTTTCATGTTTCGGTCATTCTAAGACTGCCATTAAACCCAGTTTTTCATTGTGATTCCAACCATATGAGTTGTGTATCGCTGTGGTGTCCCACTATCACACAACATTATTTCCCCCATTCATTCTAATATACCCCATCACTGACTAATCTCAAATAGTCAGTTTGAGGCGTAGCCAAGATGGCCGCCGAGTGATGGGACTTATGGGAACAGACTTTGTCACGGCTCACTCCGTGACAATGCCGGTTGTGAGTTTACTGGCTTCCAAGATATAGGGCCTATAGTAAACTTTCTCCCTCATTCGAAGATATCGTACAAAAGGAAGCCATGTGTCAAATCTGCCAAATGAAGCAACACCACTTCAAGTGTTTTCTCACTTCTTTACAGAAGAGTTGTGGATGAGACTCGTGACTGAAACAAATGCGGAACAATCTCTGCGCGCATTTCAAACTGCCAGCAAATTGCTGCGGTAAAGTTAGTTTGATATTGTAAACCGGTTATGGTGACATAAGTAGCCTACTGATGATGTCTGTCAGTCAGTCAGTTACGCAAAACAAATAAGCAAATTTTAATAAAAGTTCCAATAAAAGTCAAAGGCCTATCTTTTTTAAATAAAATCTAATATCTTTATCTGCTTCAGAAACTTAGAAAGGAAGGTTTAAGTAAGTGTTGACAATTTTGTCAAATATTTCTGAAAGTCAATGCTCAGGTTATAGAAGCCCTTTTTAGAATGCACCTTCAGGTCAAAATGGGATAAGCAGGGTCACTGGAGAGCAGTCGCACTCTCGCTCTGTCTCTCTCTGTTTTTCTTTGTAACTGCCTCCAGTGTTGACAGATGGAAAATGCTGGATTATCGTACCAAAACCTCAAAATTATCATCTTTGGGGGATTTTGGCGAGTTAATGATCATACAAGACCCGTTGCTTGAAGGCATGTAAATGAACTGAATGACAACTCTGAAATTATCGTACATCATGTTTTTAGATGCGTCCCACGCATCTCTATAAGAGGCTTTGGTGTCCGTCCGTCCGTCCGTCCCTCCGTCCGTCCGTCCGCCCTCCCGTGATGTGTTTCCCTCCCGTGATGCGTTTCTGAATTGTGATTCCCTCCTGTGATTCCCTCTTGTGTCCACAAGGTGGCAGTCGCTCATTTTTGGCCTGGAGCTCATGCGTGCAAACCAACCGTGCTCTTTGCCAGTGAGAAAAACATGGCGGCACTTCCTGTTGATTTTCACATGAAAGTTTTGCTTAATTTAAAGTCCCTAAGCGACTATAAATGTTGTGGCTTCCATATATTGATGTAAAAGTGCCCCACGAAGTAATGAAGCACAACAAAGTTACTCCACATTACCATTTGACCACTCGTTTTTCTATGCTAACAGGGTAGCTAATGTAGCATTGTAAATGATCCAGGGAGAAAGGGGGAAATGTTGTGATTTCAGTCCGCCTGAGGCAACGATTTTCGTGGGGAAGATGACCTGCATCTCGGTGGCATTGAACCACGCCCCCGTGCCTTATTTGGCTCGCTCAGCACGTGCGTCCTCAGTCCAATCGCAATGCTTTATTTTCCCCAGACGTTTAATCGCATTTAAGTGAAAGTGCCATGTATACACATCGCAAAATAACTCTTAATCCGATCTCTTTAAATCGCATTTATTAATGTACACGTAGCCAATGTCTCATTGATTAGTTTATGGAACTTACGGTTTGTCTGTTACGGTCCACGAAGACAATATCCACGTGAAAACGCAAACGCCTGCAAACCACTGTTTTGACAGAAATACAGTTCACCTGTCGCCTACTCTGTTTTCTTCCCAAAGCGGCATTTAAAAGTATTCCATGAAATCCAACATCAACGTCACTTCAAATAGGTGACAGCATCATGCTCACACATGAAATAACACTTCAGTGAGGGGGGGACATCACTGCTCTCATATTAAAGTGAAAAGAGAATTTCACATTTTAGTTTATTTAATGTAGGCCTATGCAAAATTGCAAATAGCCTATTCATTGAAATCTGTCCAGAAAGGGTTGTAATGTTTGCCTGTTTTTTATGTTTGTAATTAAAAAAAAAAAAAAAAAAAAAAAAGTGATTTAAAAAAAAAAAAATAGCCTAACAAAAATAGAGATTTTATGTTAAAAAAAATGTGATATGGGATGGACCGATGGCCCCCCTAAGCTAAATTCGCCTTAGGTCCCCACATTGCTAAATGTAGTGTAAGGGATTATTTTGAAAAGACAGTAACATGTAATCAGCAATGCATTACAGTTTTTCAGTAAATTGCCCAACACTGTTGAAATCCTATGGTACTTTTTCAAATCCAGGCTTATACAGTACATGGTAGGCTTATTGATAAATTGCCTTGACAGGTTATGAGGAGGCCAAGGGGGCGTTTGGGCAAAAAAGGTTCAGAACGGGCATAGACGGACGCATCTGTTGTCCGCCTGTCGGACTTGTTTTTTATCGTACAGGACAAAATGGACAAAATTATGGTACAAATACGATACAAGATTTCATTCTCTCTCTGTCTCTGTTTTTCTTTGTAACTCCCTCTCTCCAGGTTCTCAATCCCCTTCGCTCTCACACTTGTCTTTTTCATTCTCTCTATCTCCCCTCATCCATCTGTCTTTCATACGCTTTCACACACTCCCTCTGTTTATTCTTCCTCCCTCTTTTCTTCTGTCCACCCCCTTCTCTCTTGCTCAATCTCTCTCTCTCTCTCTCGCTCCCTCTTTCTGTCTGTGTGGATAAAAGTAGTGTCTTTTAAAACAGTGTTTTGATTACAGGCTTCTTCACAACACAGAGGTTTCACAGGGGAAAAGAGAGCCTCTCTTTCTCTTTCTCTCTCTCTCTCTCTCTCTCTCTCTCTCTCTCTCTCTCTCTCTCTCTCTCTCTCTCCCCCAAATGTCAGAGATGTCAAAGTGAAAGTAAAAAAAGAAACTCTAAGTAACCAGTTGATCTGTGTTCTTGACTCTGTGGTGGTTTGATCAAATTTGCGGTGGGTTCTTGTTTGGTTTTAGTGTTTTTCAGTAACAACACAGTCATCAAGTACAATGAACTAACTGGCGTAACAGCTATGTCATATCATGTTGTACTTTCACCATGAATTTACTTTTACTTTTACTTTTGGCACAGTGGTGTAGTCTACTTTTTTATGGCGGGTATACTGTATATTTGAGATGTCATCTTTAGAAGTGGGTATATTCTATATTCTATATTCTATATTCTATATTCTACGTAGACTACACCACTGTTTTGGCACCTTTGTCATCCTCATCTGTGACTACAGTGTCCTTGTGTGGATTTGAGACGTAATACTTGCAGTAAGTAAATGATTCTCTTCATGTGGAGTACGGACAGAGCACACTCTAAACACTTTCAGGATGTAACTCTCGTAATGGCCAAAATATTTGTTCAGACACACATACATACACACACACAGACACATACGTATGCAGGCACACACACGCAGGCACGCAAGGATGCACACATGCACGCACACACACTCAGGCACACACATATGCACACACACACACACACACACACACACACACACACACACACACACACACACACACACACACACACACACACACACACACACACACACACACACACACACACACACACACACACTTGAGTCTCTGCCTTCTGTCTCTGCCTCTCTGCTCTCGTATCTTCCACACAAGCTCCAACAGCCTTTTGCCTTGCCAGTGTTTTAGCCCCTTTCTCAATCTAACTGTCTAATTCCACAACCAGGATGGCTTATGACTCCATGGGCCCCTGGACCAGACAACAACAAAGCCCCCCCTCCATGGATGTTGCTAGCTATAAAAAAGGTTTTAGAGACTCTATGTTGGAGTTTTGTGCACCCCCCCCCCTACAACCAATATAAAAAGTTGAAAATACTGTTGTTAAACTTGCAATGTAATGCATTACATACATGGAAATACAGAGGCCTGGGCTTCAGGGCCCCCTTGGCTCTTGGGCGTTCATCATCAGCATAGCTGGCTACGGGTTCTTCCCAATATCCTGTATTCCATCCTCCTCTAGTGCTTGTGGCCTTGTCATGTTACTCTACTCCACTCTACTCCCTCTCTCTCTCCCACCCCTGTCATTTCTCTTCTCCTCGGACACTCTCCTCTTGCATCTCTCTCTCCCTATCCCTCTCTCTTCTCTTCCTCTCTGTATGTCACTATCATTCTATCCTCTCTCGATCCTATCCCTATTCTCCAAGTATCTCTCTCTCTTTCTCTCTCTCTTTCTCTCTCCACCCTTTCTTCCTGTCTGTCCTCTCTCTGTGTCACTCTGTCATGCATCTCTTCCCCGTCTCTCGTTGTCTCCTCTTTCCTCTGAATTCGTCCATCTCTTTCTTTCTCTCTCTCTCTCTCTGTCCTCTCTCTCTCTCTGTCCTCTGTATCTTCTCCATCTCTCCTTACATCTCCTGCCAAGAGTTAAAAGGCTAGCTGAGCTGGGCTGAGTTGTGTTGAGTGTAGTTGTATTGGGCAGCCTCCACTTATCCAAAGCAGCTGGCCTGTGTGTGTGTGTGTGTGTGTGTGTGTGTGTGTGTGTGTGTGTGTGTGTGTGTGTGTGTGTGTGTGTGTGTGTGTGTGTGTGTGTGTGTGTGTGTGTGTGTGTGTGTGTGTGCTCTGCTCCTCTTCTCTCTTCTGTGTGTGACATGATGCTAACATGGCTCGGACACAAAAATATCTCCTGTGTGTGTGTGTGTGTGTGTGTGTGTGTGTGTGTGTGTGTGTGT
>NC_085875.1:49634506-49692006 GCF_034702125.1 Engraulis encrasicolus | reverse complement strand
GTGCACTGTTATAGTAGTGTAGTACTATAGTAGTTATCTTTCAATGTCTATTACAGTGTGCCACAGGAGGTACGGCGTGCATTAAGGGGTTACAGCAAAAAAAAGTAATCTGACTGAACTTTTTTACCGGTTAGGCACCCGATCGAGTATCACTCCGTAACCCTACGAAAACCAATGTAGCCAGGCTCTGCCCTCATGACGAAACATACATGCAAGGAATGGTGCCAGAGCCAGCGGCATAGGCAGACGGGGCAGTCGCCTAGAGCAGAATAGGCCTATGTCTTGAGGGCGCCAGTAATACCAAAAAGTGACACAAAATCAGAACTTCAACCAACATAAATCTTTACACTTCACATGAACAATGAATATTCATTATACACTCAGTAGACCTATATAGACTCAGTATGAGTGTACCTGTAGGTACTAGATCAGATGTGCTCAATCAGATGTAAGCCTACAATGCTATGTTTACAGATGCCAATTTCTAAATACAAAAAAGGAAAGAGGGCGGGCAGGCCTAGGCCGCTCACCAGATTGACTAGAACTGGCCGAGAATGGAGGGATAATGGATACTATATCAGACTGCAAAGATTGAACTGAAATTTGGGGCAGGTTTTGGTTATTTCCTCTTATTTCTACCCATTGTTTATGAATTGTTCACAACATCATGCAGAATGGATTCACAATGAATGCTGCTTCAAAATGGTAGCTGATCTCACAGAATTATTGACTTGGAATTGCAATGTGTTGATACAGTGAGTGATCCCATTATGGGTTTTTTTGTTGTAGTAGTAGGCTATATTTTGTCTTTCACATTAGAATGGGCAAACACTGTTCTGGTGAAAGCACTGGTGCGCATTGCTTGCAGTTGTATTTCTGACATTTAAAAAGCCCTGATCATAGCAATCAGAGGGAGAAAACTAGCTTTAATTATTTGTATGTTTTTCACCCTTCGGCCTTTTTCAGTATTCATCCTGTTACAAATAACTTGTTGACGTTTACAAACAGGGTGCGGTATGTCTACCTCTGTGTTCTACCGTTTTGAAAACTACTGGCTACTTTTTTGCTTCTCGATGTGCGGTGCCAAGCACACGCTTACCATTGATTTAAAAAACGTCCCCGATTCTTCCTATGCGCACGTGTTCTACAAGCTGACAGGACGCAGCAGACACGACAGTCACATACATACGTTTAAAGGTAACACACTTTCCCAAGCTTGTCGCGCAACTTTCCACTCGAATCAAGGCAAATCACCCACCCATCAGTCCTGAGTGCGCAGTGCGCAAATAGGCTAACTGAACTCAAACGAAACGCATAGTCCGAGAAGATGGGCACAGACGTTGAGCCACTCAAAAACAAGCGCACACACAACTGTTGCTGCTGCACACTATTCCAGTTAGCAGAAATAGCGTCACACAGTAACCAGCCTTGAAAGTGAAACAAACGTCGAAACGGCATTTATCGCCCATGAGTCCACCCATCAGAACACTGCTTCCCAGAACAAGACGTGGCATAAATTGGCTCTGCCAGGGATAGCCTATCCGTGACCCAAATGCAACCCATTTTTAACTTATTTCTTGAATATATATATCGGCAACAACAAAGTTAATCTGCTATGAGTACAGATGAGACTGTGAATTATCCGTTGTCAAAAAGACAACTAGCTCTACACGCAGCCAGTCAAACGCGCTAAACTTAGCCTAGAGGATGAAACGCATGGTAGGCTATCCTAGTTAGCTGCCATAGTCGTCCCATTGGGGCTATGACTAATGCTAGTAAGAGTCACAATGCTTAAAAGGCAAACCCTTCATGAAAAGGACATCATACGCAGTCGAAGTAAACTATTCTTTTTTTTTTTTCTAAATATCTGCTACGGCAGGTGCAATGATATGGAAACGTCACTGCACTTTATACATTGTATTACAATTATTTTCTTTTCTGCCATCAGCAACAATTTTGGCTATTTATTTTTTTTTATCTCTCGCGTTGCGCTGCCACAGAATTGTTGACCGCTCGTGTACTTTTTTTGGAACACGGAAGAACAGGGGATGACCCAAAACTAGGCTACTGATGAGTGAATGTTGTATCACACCGCCAATGGTGGAGTGTATAGCCTAACTACATCCGTAGGCCTACACCAAACACACCTCTCGTCCCCTTCTCATGACCAGGAGTGCTCTCGATTTGAGTTCAGTTGGAAAGTAAAAATTGTAAATTAATTGACATAAATTATACGGACGGAAATCCGTCCAAACTAAAATCCAGTTGACGGAATTCCGTCGTAGCGACGGAAAACTTTAATCCCTGAGACGTGTTCAGCGTGGATTTAAATATTTGCAAATATTTTTTTCAAAGGAGCTGTGTTCGTTTCTATAGCCTAGGCCTATAAGCTATAATATTGAGTTGGTTATTAGAATCTTCTCTGCGAAAGTCTAAAGGCGCGGACGAGACACGCTGCTCGTTTTAAAATAGTAGCCTACTAAATAAAAAAGCCTAAACAATCAATAGGCCTATTCTATAGGCAAGTTATTAGCTAATAGTTGGCTATTATTAGAAACTTCTCCGGAAAAGTCTAAAGACACGGACGAGACACCCTGCTCGTTTTATAATTGTAGCCAAAATAAAATGAGCAATCAATATTTTACTGGCAAGTTATTGAAACGTCTCCAAGGAAAGAAAATCAAGGTAGCTAATTTTGACGAGGCAGCATAAATAGATAGGACGCCACTGTCGAGTTAGGCTACCGGGAGCTCATCTCGACGAGGCAGCTCATCTCGACAAAACACCGCCCTTGATGGCACTATTTCAGTATCACTTTAATAGCTGCTGGCCTATGTGATATGTTCAGGCTCTCTTCTGCTCAGGATCCTGAGAGGTAACATCCAATCAGGCTCATCTCACACACACATACACACACACACATACACACACACACACAAATACACACGCATGCACACACACGCACACGCACACACAAATGCACACGCATGCACACGCACACACACACACGGTTTCTTTTATTTGGATCCAAGAGACAAGCAAGGCGCACAAGATCCAAACATTGTAGAAGAGGGCAAATGATAGGTTGACAGATTTTAAAGACTACATACTTATACCAGTGCCTGTATTATTGTAGCATTAAGCCTTTAAGGTTAAACATCTCCGTCTCCATATATGCAAACTACCTCACACACACACACACACACACACACACACACACACACGCACACACACACACACACACACACACATAGAGGAGTGATGTAAAGAAAGACACGAGGATACACGCTCACACTAGTATTGCCTAACGATTCTCATAGTTTTTAACTGAGTGCTGGATTAACTGAAGTGTGTGTGTGTGTGTGTGTGTGCGTGCGTGTATGTGTGTGTGTGTGTTTGTATTTGTGCACACGTGTGTTTGAGTGGCATGTCCTACAGTCAGTGTGTGTGCAACGTCTGTGTCTGTGTGTGCGTGCGTGTGTGTGTGTGTGTGTATGTGTGTGAGGATCAGACAGCAGTGCGGTCACCACTTCAAAGGCCCATAATGCACTGGTGCCTGAGGGGGGCATTCCTCACACACACACACACACACGCACAAATACACGCATACACACACACACACACACACACACACACACACACACACGCATACACAAACAACGTAATACAACACACACAGACTCACAGGACATGGAGACACACACACACACACACAAAGAGAAAGGGCATGGATAGAGGGATGCAGTGAGGGAGAGAGAGATTGAGATTGAAAGGGAGAGAGGGGGATGGAGGGAGGGAGGGAAGGAGAGAGAGGTGGAGACGGAGAGGGGGATGGAGAAAGAAGGGGGAGGCCTGGAGGGATAAAGAAATGGGAAATAGGCTATACACACGCATGCAGGGAGAGAGGGGTGCAGGAGGGAGAGAAGGAGAGAGAGAGGCATCAAGGAATAGAGAGAAGTAGAGAGAGAGAGAAGAAGTGAGGGGGATAGAGACGGATGAGTGAAGAGAGAGACAGAGGGAGAGTGAAAGGATGGGAGGGCTGTGCAGGCAGAGAGAGAGAGAGATAGAGGGAAAGAGAAGAGAGTAAGTACAGAGTGAAGATGGGGAAAGCGAGAGAGGGTGGGAAGGAGAGAAAGACAGAGGGAGAGTGTGATTTTAATCCCCGTCGCCACCACTTCAAATTACATGTCACATTTCATAGGTTTACACCTCCATACTGTATAATATTGCAAGCCAGTTAATAAACATAAAAAAACAAGT
The DNA here is from genome assembly GCF_034702125.1 of Engraulis encrasicolus. Taxonomy (NCBI): domain Eukaryota; kingdom Metazoa; phylum Chordata; class Actinopteri; order Clupeiformes; family Engraulidae; genus Engraulis; species Engraulis encrasicolus. The sequence continues at coordinate 49,687,746 of NC_085875.1, read as the reverse complement.
TCCCCTGCTGCCTTAAGTTTGTAAGTTAACTCGACTCAATCTTGAACCCCTTAGTGCATAGCCTATATTATAACCTTACTGTCACCAAAATTGTAATGGCCATATCCTAATCTGTTACTTAAAGGAGTCATCCGATGTGAAATTACTTATGTTGTGTTAAAACGTGATGCTGAGCCCTAACTTTTGCCAGAGAGAGAATGAAGGGTGATGAAGACAAGTATAATAATAAGCAGCGCTGGACTGGCCATAGGGCACACCGGGCATTTGCATGGTGGCCAGACGGTCTCTTCTTATTTTTTTAATCGGGCCAAACCCGTTACGTACGTAGCAGGCCACTTTACCTACCCTGCAGGCCACTTATTGCAACATGGACGATGGAAAAGTTTAAAGAGGCAACTACACTGAATCATCCAAACAGGAATGAAGAGTAGGTTCTTTCTATATATACCCTTAACTAGTGACAGGCAGCTTTATTCTGGTGGGTACATGTATGTATAGCCTACTGTACTTTGAATGGTCATTTTTCTAAATGTAAAATTCATAAAACAACGTTAAAATATGATACAGAGGTGCAATTTAAGTATAAAAACAATGATCTGGGTTTATTTGGTGTGTTTCTTGAACATGTTTATGAAGAATTTGCAAACAAAAACGGTGTGGTGCATGATGGTAAAATGTGAAGACGCACCCCTTTTATTTCCTACTTTCTACCGTTCAGTTGCACTGCGTCAATCAATGAGTTTGGGCATGCATGCTGGCGAAATGCATGGCAATTTACTGGCAATGTTTGTAAACAAAGTGGATTATTGGAAGATTGTTTGTGGTCAAGTCAGCTTAAAGGTAAGACACTGATTTAAACTGATGGATGACGCAAGTAACATTCATCTAAATGGAGATTCGCTTGAAAACTTTTTCTGCTGTTGAAGGAGAAGTGCTTACTCTACTTCTAACGTCACATTTAACGACTAAACTGTGGCGATATAACATGCACACTACTGAAAAGAGAAGGAGCAGACCTCTCTAACGGTGCCAAACATGTCCTAGTACACAAATAAAAGCATGGGTAGAAAACGTGTATGGAAAAAAATACAATTAAGGTGATATTTATTTTTACCGCGTTTCATACGTTAACTAGTCTGAGCTGAGACAATATATTTGAAGCTACGTTGCCTCTTGGAAAGGTGTCTGGCAGGCCAGTGCGTACAGATGGTGTAACTTCAATCTGCTCACAACATTACCGTGCCGTGCCAGCGTACCGTGATCATTACACCCTGTGGCCATTCGGAATGCGGGGGGCAGTATACAGTCGGTCCCCCTACAATGCACACCTTTTACCGAGGTAATGCCACGTCATGCACCTTGGTACGTACCGGGCCTAGCTGCAGTGTACCCAAACAACCGCCAGGTGGCACTTGGGAATGCTCGCTATACTTGGGAGCGCTTGCTATACTTGGGAGCGCTCGCTATACGCTTTACCACGTGGTAGCGCATGTTCAGGTTTGTAATGAGAGATCATGGACCCAAGAACCCATAATCCAGAAGGATTTTAAAAAAACCTGTGTATATACTTGTATATGATATCTCTTTCTCTCTCTCTCTCTCTCTCTCTCACTCACACTCACACACACACACACACACACACTTTCTCTTGCATACACACAATACACATTCAAGCGCAAATGGGTAGGCAACATTTATTACCATATGGAATATTTTAGATGATGTTGACGGCATATTAATATATGCTCATATTCACCAGCACGCACCGATTCAGCGGATAACTACATGCCTAATTAAATTGTGTGAGAACAACTCCAGGAAGTAGGAAGAGTCATAAAAAGAATAAATAGCCTAATGAATTTTCTTTTTTTTTTAAATGATGATCGGATGAATTGCCATTAATGTGCAAGCTCTGACAAAATGTGAAGACCTAAATTGAGTGTAGCCACAAGCCCCTATACCGATTCTCGCATCGCAAGATTTGAAACGTCTAATATTGCAACTTCAAACTTGTTTTCTGGATGTGGATACTTTTTTCGTTTGGTAAAAATTACGGAGAGTGCAATAGGGGGCCTAAACCTCACCGCAGTAACCTACAGCGCCGCGTTTAAGCGTTTGAGCGTTTAAGCGTTGGCTATTTATCTTACATCGCCAACAGCTGGGGCGATAACCTAACCTACACTTCCCTAATGAATTTAATGTTGTCACATTGGCAAAAATTAGCAAGCGATTGATATTGCTGTTTTCGTGCTCAAATTAAGTATAAGCAACTGTCGGGTCCCTAGGGGTGGTCGAGCTGGGCGCTCGCCCTGGCCTAGCGCTGTGACGGGCCTCGCGCCTTGGGCAATGCAGTTTTGATTATCTAATTATTTAATGCGGTCCTTTGTAGACAATGAGATTCATGTTTGTAAAATAAAGCTGCATTTCATTTCAGTATAGCCTACATAAACATTGTTTTTAACAAAAAAAAAATGTATACATGTCATGGATTCCCTCTGCCTGCCTGGTAACTACACTCAATTGGTTCCAATCATCTGTCACCTTGCTCTCCACTCTCTCTGATTACCTCCACCTGTCCCTACTCTGCTCCACTCTGCTCACTGCTCTGCCTAATCACCCTCACCTGTCTCCACTCTGCTCTCTCTCACTCAGCCTCGTTAACTCTCCAGCTGCACTGCATTTGCCAGTAACCATGCTCTGTATATAAAGCCCTGTGTTTCAGTCATTCCTTGTCAGATCGTCTGCAAGTTCACACGTTACCAGTCTGCTCCTGCTACCTCTGACTCCTGTACCCGGACCCGCCTGAACTCTGCTCTGTTCTCCCACCCTGGAAACCCGACCCGCCTTTGCCTTCGACTCCGATCTCTCTTCTGCCCCGGTAATTTTGACCTGCCTTCTGCTTTACTCTTTCAACTTGGATTTGCCCTGAACTGTGCCGCTGCCTTGTTTTCACCTGCTGTTGTGTGTGTGTTTTCCCCAGGACTCCCGGACTCTCCAGCTCCCGTGTTCGCTACTCCATTTCCTGGGGAAGCACACACACGGCACTTGGAACCCCGAAACCCCTGGAACCCTGGTGACCCCTGTAACCCCGGTGACCCCTCCAACCCTGGTACCCCTCAGAAACCCAGAACTAGAAACACTTCTCCTTTCCCACTCCCCTTTCCCTAATTCAATAAATACCCTTCTGGGTTTGAACGCACTTGGTTCCTCCGTCTCGTACCTGACAATACAAATATTTCTCTTAAATATTACGTAGCCTAAATGTGTGTAGGCTACGCCTGCCTACAGCGGGAACAAACAGAGGGAGAATGTCGGCAGGTCGCAAGCGTGACTGCTCGACTGCTTCCTAAAATTTCCAAGCGATGTCCATTCTTGGCACTGCTCAGAAGTTATAGCCTACTATTTTCGCACACTCCACCAAACGCTGGGAAATACTTAAATCGAAAGCGCCACGTCTCAGTTCAAAGCATTTGTCTGAAACTCGTTGGGAATGTGTGGAACACGCTACCAAACAAGTGAAATCAATGATACTTTGACTCGCCCAAATTAAAAGTGAAGCCATGTCACTGGCTAATAAAATGCAAAAGTTCAAATTAATTCAACCTTTGGTGCTATGATATTCTCTTCGCAATGCAGCACTCAAGCTCCTCCACGCTCCTCCGACACCTGTAGCTTTTTTTTGCAACAAGAGATGCTTTCTCGCGTAAATGTTGAACAAAAAGCAGAAGTCCGTGGCTGCATTGGACAGTAGGGCGATTGACCGAGAGAAATCATCTTGGTTATAAGGCAAATCAAACGCCCACCTAATCCTTCAGGGATGAGGATGTTGATATTGTCACCCGACAGACATTTCTGCGATATCTTTATAAACGAGAGCGGCGTGCGATTCAATTGGGGAGTCAGTTGATGCGCAAGTGTGTGCGCCTCGGAGAAAATGTAGCCCACTTCAGACCTCAAACCGATGGCCGGCAGCATTGCCTCATGATGCTATAGTGCCTTACCCCCGAATGAAAAAGGTGTAGTTATGAGACCACAGTGGAATTTACCGGACGCAATTTAATGGAACGGACCAGTTTGTTTTCAGTGTTTTTTAACGTATCAGCCATTTTTTTAAAACTCCAAGACATTGCAGGTTGCGCAATGTAGACCTGCACCCCCATCACATCACATTTTCTCCAGAGAACAGCTCTGCATGCCCTCGTGATCAGTGTTGCCAGATTGTGCTGTTTCCCGCCCAATTGGGCTGGTTAGGATGGTAGTTTGCGGGTAAAAATGGCATTTTGCAGGAAAACCCGCCCAATTTTGCCCATAGAAATCAATAGAATTGGGCGGGATTTAGTGCTTCCAGGCGGGTTTTGAGCATTTTTTGGGCTGGAAATCATCAGCCTCATCTGGCAACCCTGCTCGTGATAAGTTTCCCGACACAACTTATGAATATCTTCACTGCTCCAGGTGGACTCACCGTTGCATTTCATGTTATCAGCGATGTCCATGCCGTTTCATCTTGACAGGTTTAATAGTGTGACGACGTGTCGAACCTTTATCCTTTTATTCTCTTCTGTTTATGTGCACGCATTCTCTGCCCCTTTTCAGAAGGATACCGCACTGCAGCGCTGCGCAACTATTGTTTTACAGTCATAAAATGAATGGATAGGCTACATAGCCTACGGTAATTAAAACATAATATTAGTAATGCCGCATCTATAATCTGCATCTATTATTATTATTATAATTATTATTATTGTTATTATTACAATGCGCCCTGGCAACGAAAGTAGGCTAGGCCTATGTGAAAAATACGTTATCCTGAAAAGGGCCTCGCATCTTAAGTTCGCCCAGGGCCTCGCACCCCCCTTGGGACGGGACTGCCTGGCGTGACTACAGATGACCTCGCGCGCGTAAACCCATTAAAATATAGCCTAGCCTTCTGTGGCTATTCAGAGCAATATGAACCAATCAGGTCGGCGTTGCTATTAAGCAAAATACTACCCTGATGTCTACTTAACTAAAATAAGCTGCATTTGTCTAATATTTGGAGACATCGCCTTGCTCTTTCTGCGGGGAAGCGCCTCTCTATCTTGCTCTCTCTCTCTCCCTCTCCCTCTCTCGCCCACAGACACACACACACACTCTCTCTCTGTTTGGAGAGGACGCATTTAAACTGTTACAGATTAGGCAGTAGGCCTATTTAAGCATAGGCTACACACATTTCAACTTTCACGTTGTGCGATGGGTGGGGGACATGTTTGGAATCGCTAGTTAGAGAAGTTAGAGATTTATTTAAGAACATAGTCTGGCAAGATGTAAATGACACACACTGCTACAGCAACATGAACCAATCAGGTCGGCGTTGCTTTTAAGCAAAATACTTCCCTGATGTCTACTTAACTAAAATAAGTTGCATTTGTCTAATATTTGGAGACATCGCTATGCCCTTTCTGCGGGGAAGCGCCTCTTTCTCTCTCCCTCTCTCGTCCACACACACACACGCGACGCAGCCTGTAACGAAACTCTTTCCACTCTTCGCAAGACCTAATTCCAATTGACTCGTCTTGTTGAATACCAGCCAAACTCACAAGCTAGATAGCCAATAGTTTTGATTGTGCTGCTTGGAGATGAGGCATTTAAACTGTTACAATTTAAGCAGCAAAGAGAAGACGGCGGTCTTCCAGGTGTAACACCCCAGCCGTTTTTTAATGGGAGCAGTTGAGATGACTATGATCCAACTTGTCTTGAGCACCGTCGTAGCGCAACAAATCGTTATCGTAAACATAGCCTAGATAATTGGAAATTACAAAAAATAGGCTACATTTTATAGACTTTGGCTATAGGCTAAGCCGACTTCTCTACCTGTTTGAATTAGTGCAGCCTTACAGGGAGGACGTTAATTTGGCATAGGTCAACTGCAAGAGACTACTAATTTGTGACTTGACGTGATGTGTGAATAATTAGGCTACGCTATGCAACAGGCATATTTAGCCACACTCAGTCATTTGCTCATGGTATTGGGTGAATGTCCCGACCCTGTGTGTCCGCGTGCGTGCATGCATGCAGGGGTGGGGAAAAAATAGGCTACATCAAGCGTGCCATCACCACCCATCCCCCCTGACCCACGAAGCCCACTGAAGATCCAAGCAATTGTAGTCTGTCAGTATTTTAGTGTGTGCCCAGGTAGTTGAATTCCTGGCATGGCCTGGTTATCTCCATCGTGCCAAGAAGATGTTTGCCCTCAGGCTAGTGTGTTCATAAAGCGCATGTTCGATTTGCTGTAATAGGCTACGATCAGTAAGCCTCAACTTGTCTGTTGTTTCTTTTCCTTCTTTCGATATTTTGTAAAATAGGCCTACGTTAAAGCCTAAATACGATAATAGGCCTAAATAAGGCTAATAAAGTAAGCTAAATAAGTCAGGCCTAAATAAAGTTGTTTTAGCCTATGAACTCAGGCAATGCAGAAATTTGCGGAGGGATTTTTGATATCTTAGCCTATAGGCTAGGCCTACCGATATTATGGCTTTATGAACTTCATGAATAGGCTACAAGATAGTCGGGTAAACAAGGATTGACTTGTAGACCACCAACATCTGATGCTGGAGTGGGGGAGGGTTGTTTTTTCACTTCAAATGTTCCCCGACACACACACACACAGATAAGCCGCTAATCGCTCTCTCTCTCTCCGTCTCTCCCTCTCTTTCTCATTGTTGCTATACGTGCATCTGGATAGGCCTAGGCGGTGTGGTCACCCAGCACATTTTCATACAAATGCTGTGTTTTTTTTTTTTAATGAAATCTTTATTCAGTTATTTGTGAACAGTCTCTGCTTTTCTCTTTCGATGTTGCGTCACCGTGGACAAGTGTCTGCTCGAAAACTTAATGCAAAGCGGCAACATTTTTCAGAACGTGTTAAACTTTTCAGAACATGAATGTTTGTCTGTGGGGGAGGGGGTGGGTTACAGCCGTGCAGTGCAGTGCAGTGCACGAGACTCACTGCACAGCCTTTGGTGACATGTCGTGGCGCGACAGGTTATCCAGCCTCCGAAGGAGTCTTAGTTCCCCAGTCATATTGTTGGTTCGAATCTCCACCGAAGCAACTGAATTTGCAGTCCTAATCACAGATACATAGCCACACCTGGTGTAACAGATGTCTTGTCACGTGTGCAGTCCATCACATCCCCAGTTAACCGGAATCCCGTCGATCGAACGAAAATAGCAAAACAGAGTAGGCTAATAAACCGTAATGGAGAGACTGAGGAGACATGAAATCAAGCGGCGGAGTTCGGACCATTTTGAGTGGACCGATGTCGCTTGCTTTGTGTAGCCCTATCAAGCAAGCCTGTCTGTCTCATTTGTGCGATGAGCACAAAAACACAAATTGAACCACTCGTATAGTGTGAGTCAAACAGACATGAACAACATTGTAGCCTAATGAAGTAGTGCCCCGTCATGTCAGCATGAGAGAGGTGATTTTACATTTGGCAACGACATTCTGTCTTTAAAACTGGCGCATGCCGCTTCCCCTATTGCAGGCTATTACCTGATCTACACTGTCGTTACCACAAAAAACAAAGTAGCACAACTTAATACTATTACTAGCCTATATATCTGGTAAATAGTAGGTTGAAGACGGGGTATTAGGGGTCTGACACACCAAGGCGGTAAATACCGGCGTCGGTGAAAATACATTGAAACCTATCTGTCCTTACACACCAACCGGCGGTAGTCGGGCGTCAGCGGCGCGGGAGCCGGCTCCGCGCCGCGCTGCATTTGGAAAATAGAACTCGAGCGTATTTTTCACGCCGGCGACCGGCGGTGTCTCATTCAAATGAATGGCAAAGTAGCATGCTAGCTTTGGCTGTGGCTAGGGTTTTGAATAGGACTGGCCGCGCATGCCGACGCTGTCAGTGTGCAAGGCAGAGAAAAGCACGCCGGCCAAAACTAAGCAGAAAGACCGCGTCCGTCCTGCGACCGTTCCGTTCCGCCTTGGTATGTTTTGGCCCTTATTGGTGCAGTGCTTTTTTTTGCGAAGCAGAGTAATCTGCTTCAGTGTAGCTCATTGTACGTTGATCCCTCCCTCAGTTTTAGGCTACAAGTGGAAAGAGTCAGCCAATTGCGCGTTGCACGTAACATTGGGCATTTGATAATAACACAAGCGTGATCCCTAAACAAGACCGCCAGTCGACGGTGTTTTGTTTTTATTAGGCTATTCTGTCCTGCATTCACCGTCTCAATTCCGCTCCTAACTTATAAGTGATGACTGTTAATTATTTCGGTTACATGCTACCATTCCGACATACCGTCATTCCGACATTGACGTTCAATTGTCGGAATGCTGATATTGTCTTCAGAAATGAAACGTCCCCTCATTCCGAATTTCAATTTTTCTTTTGTCGGAATGGTGGTATGTTTTTTTTTCTTCAACATACCAGCATTCCGACACGCGATTTCAGCACCACACGCGTGGACAGCTCACCATGGAATAATAGGGCTGCACCAGCTGCAAAAGCCGAGAAAAAGACACGCAAGTCAAGCCAGAATGATCGCACCCACTCAGTAATTTACTGATGATAAGGGGTGATGGCTCGTTGTGTAGCCGATATTTCATTTGCCAGTGTAAAACTGATGCTATTTGTTTTTGTGACAATTGCCTACACCGATAAACAGCGGCTTCCCTATGGTGCTTAACGTACAGACACACATAATTGTCTTTAAAATAGAACCTAATTCAAGTTCATTGGCTGAATAATGATTCCCAGGAGCGCAGGATATTTTTTGGGAGAGAGACCGCTCGTGCGTCGGCAGCAATCCACCCCCCTCCTTTTTTTACATGTAAAAAAATAATGATCCCCACGAGCGCAGGATATTTTTTAGGAGAGAGACCGCTCGTGCGTCTTAACACTTGACCGAGGTGAAAAGTGAAAAGCTGCCGAAAATAAAAAGCACAAAAGTGACAATTGCCTCAAGTTATTTTACCACCAGAATGCTGTCAATCAAAATGAAGCCTCATAAGCTGTATTCAGGACAACGCTGGAATTCGGTTCGCTGACAGATGAACTTCAAATGATTTCAGCACCACATGCGTGGACAGTTCGCTGTGCGCCCCCCCAGCTGTTATAGGCTACTGACGAACAGCTGCGATTCACCACTTCCCAATTCAATGCCTTGTCGCTGACATTATGTAGCCTAGGCTATTGTAGGCATAGCCTATAGCCTACAGTTCTCCAGCAATGAAGCCAAAAGAGCTGCGCATCGCAAATACAGAGCACTAGAACACCAGTAAATGCAATGTGTAGCCTATGTTACCGTGGGAGTTGAGATGCAAAAAAAGATCTGAATCTCGGTTGGGCGGGTTGCTGTTTAATTCGATGTTTGTAGGCTATGACCTGAGCTGAATGCATGCAAGCAGAATGTTTGGAGTGTGAAAGTGGTTGAACTTGGCGTTGGTAAAGAAATGTGTATGAGATATAGGCTACCCGTTTCTTTCCATGGACAGCTCCCCTTAAATGAAAGGGAAGGGGGACAGTCCGCGTGTGAAAGGTGGTCTGGCCACTTTCCGCTTATGTTTAAGTCTTTGTTTTGGTTAAGTTTATTTGTAAACTTATGTATGCTTATTTAGGCCTACACCGGGAGGAGCGGCCAGAGCTAGACATTCGCTCGCACACATGCACAACACACACCGCTCGCACCACACACACCGTATGCCTTAAAATGACGAAGCCTAGGAAAATAACATTCATGAAAATGTTTATTTTCCAGCGCATCCTGGAGAGAATTACGCACGACAGGCGGAATTCTCCCATCTCCACTTAAGTCGGTTTTACGCGCTTTTATCCTGCGCGTATTCTCCCCCCTGAAATATTACCACACCCATCGCGCTTAACTCCGAAAAACAGCGCGTACCCCAACATGGGCGTGATATATGCTAAATGGGGGGATGAATCTAACCTCAGCTCATTTTCACAAACACAAGGCGATTAGTTGAGGTGAGATAACGAGATGGAAACGCAATGTGTCCCTTTCGCGGGAACCCAGCTGAGCGTTTTGGTGCGCAACAGGTTGATTGAAATAATAACATGATGAAACGTTTTGTTAAAGTGTTTATGAAACGAAAACAAAGTAAAGGAATTTGACCATTTCCAGGACAGATTCTGAAAGTTCTAAGCCTTGTGAATAAAATGGGATATTGTCTGGGTGATATTTTGTCCTAAAAGTCATGTTAAAACGTTCCCAAAAAGTGTTTTTTTGGTGACATGCAAATTTTATGCAAATGATATGCGTGACATAGAATGGGTGAGTTCACCTCATTCCACCTTGTTCAGATCAATGGCGGCTAGTACCAAAACAAAGCGCAGTGTCAAGCAGTGTGTTGCTGGAGGGCCGAACGGTGCCAGCTGCAAAAATGGCTACTTGACAGAAGGAATATCTTTGCACAAGTTCCCTTCTGTGAAGAATGATGGAACTGTGGCCGACAAGGAGAAGGCTAAATCAAGCTAGGGCTCTGTGGATCCAATGCATGGTTTTGAAGCAAGCTCTTGGTCACTGTTGTGCTCGGCACATTTCCACCCCTTGTGCTTCACCACAAATGTGGAGGTCGCGGGCATGGTTGGACTGAAGAGAATGCTATTGCCTCAAGCAGTTCCAACAATTGACATCACCGGCGTGCAGACTGAAACTGCCCCTGTAACTGCTCGGGCACGAAGACAGGTGAGTGCACTGCTTTGCTTTAGGCTCCTTGTTTTACCTTGTCCATCTGCTTTGTATGTTGTTTTCAGGAAAGGGTAATGCACATTACATGCCAAACCGATGCGAATGCTCTCGGAATATGCACTTTTTATTGATTGCCATTCAACTGGTCAATACATTGGTTTTGGGAGGATATCCGCACATCAGCGTGGTGCTCTCAGTCGAGGACAGCCAACTCACAGATTGGGCTACTCAGGGCTTTTTCTGAACGGGGAAATAGGGGCGCTCCACCCTCATACCTCCGTGGGTGCACCCTCATACTTTTATATATATATATATATATTATATATTATATTATATATTATTATATTATTTATATATTATATTATATATTATATATATTATATTATATATTATTATATTATTTATATATATATATATATTTGAGCGCCCCTAATAAATTTCTCATTCATGGGGGGGAACACCCCCCTTCACCCCCTGTAACCTGCCATGATGCTCCCTCATGCCAAAAAATCCTAGAAAAAGTCCTGTTAGCGAATAAACAGAGATGCACATAGCGTAGGCTTACTTTGAATCGTTGATTGTTTGTTTTTAGTATTGTGGTGCACGTGTGGCTGACGTTTGGACACACCTCGTCCTCAGAGTCCGCCTGTGACTTTGAGCACAAAAAATAATAATAATGATAAACGCTAAAAATATGCTGAGGACTCAGGCTATATAGGGCGTTTTTCCAACAGCCTAATACCTCAGTTTTTTCTCTAGTTGATGATATTTTTGCATGTAGCCTACATGCATTTCAATCACACTATATCGCGCAATTGAATCAAAATGCCCCCCATTTGTCAACAAATACACACGCCATGTCATCTGTGGGTCATGGCAAAGCGCCCTTAGCAACCGTAACCATAAACAAAACGAACTCAGTGGTGTAGTCTACGTAGAACGCAGGTATACGGAGTATACCCACTTCTAAATTTTAGAGGCTTCAGTATACCCACTTAAAATTGATTGATCCATTATTTAGAATAGCATAAATATATACAGTATACCCACTTCAGAAAATGCTAGGATATACAGTATACCCACTTCAAAAAAGTAGACTACACCGCTGAACGAACTGTCAGGCTATGTCAACAATCGTCACTTCGCCTGTCAGACATGTCACTTTCTGCAGATGTATCAGTGCCTCTGAAATAGATTTGTGCTGCTGTTTTTTTTTTCTCATGAGGTTGGATGTGTGGTTTTTCGACACGCTGATGTTTGTATCAGAATTTTGGTTCCTTTATAAGATGTGGGTCCATCAAATGTGTGTTGTTTTCTCAGATCGCCATACTAGCAAACCAGGGACTCCCCTCTATGATGTCACAGCCCAGCTCATTAGTCACACCAAATTTCACAGAATTCACACTTTGAGTTGCCATTTTAACAAGTTCCTCCAGGATGATTGGGTTCAAAGTCTCATCGATGCTATCAGAAAAAACAAGGCTTTAATGGGAATGACCGTTTGTTTTCGTTTCATAAACACTTTAAACATTGAGTTTGGTGTGTTGCCTAGACAATTCCGGAAATTAAAAACTGATTTAAAAGGCTGATCATTGCCTCTTAATTCCCACAGTAACAGCCACATTGTATTTGCTGACTTTTAAAAGCGCTTCTCCGCTTCTCTGTAGGCTTACAGTAACGTGGCATTAATATCATTGGATGTGGATCTCAGCTGTCCGCCAGCATATGACACTTAAGGGCCGTACACACACGTCGCTGCTAGTTACTCGCTCAGCGGATGAAGTCAATAGAATGTCTACGTGTTCCAGCGAGTCTCGCTGGCGAGTAGGCGAGGAGAGTGCAAGCGATGCGATGTGGGCGGGTTCCGGGATAAACTTATTTTATCTTCGAGCGACGCGAGTTAAGCGAGTAACCAATTGGAATGCTGAATACATATTATTGACAGTTGACGTTTCCCCTGTGGTGTTCTGACCCACAGACCTGTATTAACACAGGTCTGTGTTCTGACCACCCAACTTCTGCACGCCATCACACTTTGGTTAAAAGTGTTGAGGAAAATACATCCAATACAGTGTACACCATTATATGCATGGCTGTGCACAGCACACGATCAACGTTAAACAGCGTACATTTTGTTTCGTACGGACATTATTGGCGCGGACAGCGGGAACCATGACAACCAGTAAACAAAATCACCCAGAGCGAGTGGCGAGTAGGCGAGTGAGCAAGTAGCGAGTAAATAGCAGCGACGTGTGTGTACGGCCCTTTACATGCATGCTGAAGAACGAACAAGGAAATTGATCGTCATGAAAAAAACGGAGACTTTATAGGCCTATTCTGTCGCAGACATGGGAATTAATTGGGCATGGGCATGCAACGCCAAGCCAGGATTTAAACACGCAGCTGAAAGGATGTAGGCCTACTAAAGACCTGAAGCAAAATGCCAAAGACATGCTCTGATATGTAGGCCTTCCTTTTTACGTTTAGTTATAATGAGATTCAGGAAATATTTTGTGTCTTACAAAAACATATAGGACAATCTAGGCTACCTAGGTCGTGGCTTTGTATGTCGGGCATCAGTTCAGAAAGTTTAATAGGCTTCATGCACATATGCACGAGTTCCAATAAATCGCAAAAGTTGAGGAGTTGCAATAAAAACCCTTTACTTAACGTGGCTACAGCATAGTAAAAAATGGTGAAGGTTCTTTTTGAATAGGCATACTTTGGGTGGCTGTTTGGACGACTGGAACATCAGTCTTTAGCCTTGTCAATTTGCGCATGGTGCAACAAGGTGTTTTTGGTTTTGGTTACCGTCAGTGGGCACAACATTATGATCCTCAAACTGATTAATTAATTAATTAATTGCTTTTGTATGGAAATTCGCTGATATGTCCTCAGTACTATAGGCATCAGTTGGGTCCTCCGCATTGCGACCGCCGCTGCTGTAACCTGCATGCGCACCCCTATCTGCACTTAATTGGATGTTTCCACCATTTCCCCCTTTCATAGTGGAGTCCCCCAGTCTTTGTTTTTACTAATCAGTTTCGGTATTTCCTTTATAGGGTACATGTGCCTGCTTATCAGTGTGTCGGTTGGGCGGGTTGCTGTTTAATTCGATGTTTGTATGACCTGAGCTGAATGCATGCAAGCAGAATGTTTGGAGTGTGAAAGTGTTGCGTGTGTTTGTTTGAACATGGCGTTGTTGTTGAATAGATGTGTGCGAGATGTAGGCTTAAGCTGTATTCAGAAATTGTTTAAAACATAGCTGCTGCTAAGAACTGTACGAAGTGTCACTTTTGTGCTTTTTATTTTCGGCAGCTTTTCACTTTTCACCGCGGTCAAGTGTTAAGACGCTTTTAAAAAATAATAAAAAATAATAAATAATATCGCGCTCATGGGGATCATTATTTTACATGTTAAAAAAAGGAGGGGGTGGGGGTGGTGTGTGGATTGCTGCCGACGCACGAGCGGTCTCTCTCCCAATATCCTGCGCTCATAGGGATCATTATTCAGCCAATGAACTTGATTTAGGCTCTATTTTAAAGACAGTTATGTGTGTCTGTACGTTGTACTTTGTCAGTGTCACTTTTGTGCTTTTTATTTTCGGCAGCTTTTCACTTTTCACCGCGGTCAAGTGTTAAGACGCACGAGCGGTCTCTCTCCCAAAAAATATCCTGCGCTGGTGGGGATCATTATTTTGTTTACATTTAAGAAAAAGGAGGGGGGGGGGGGGATTGCTGCCGACGCACGAGCGATCTCTCGCACCATGACCATGGACAGCTCCCCACAAGTGTCGGAATGGTGACATTAAATTGTCGGAATGGTGATACCAAAATGTCAGAATGACGGGATGTCGCAATGGCGTCATGTCGGAATGGCGAGTGCCCCCCAATTATTTCTGCACTAGCCTATTCAAGTCAGGAACGGATATCCTCAGGATAGCCTACGGACTAATAGGTTGAAGACGTTTTTTTTTTTCTTGGTGCTTGTGAACATTTCATCCTTTCAATGCGCTGTTGTGCGCGATCGACGGGATTCCGGTTAACTGGGGATGTGATGGACTGCACACGTGACAAGACATCTGTTACACCAGGTGTGGCTAATCATCTGTGATTAGGACTGCAAATTCAGTTGCTTCGGTGGAGATGCGAACCATATGACTGGGGAACTATGACTCCTTCGGAGGCTGGATAACCTGTCGCGCCACGACATGTCACAAAAGGCTGTGCAGTCCCGTGCACTGCACTGCACTGCTGTAACCCACCCCTCCCCCACAGACAAACATTCATGTTCTGAAAAGTTCAACACGTTCTGAAAATTTTAGCCGCTTTGCATTAAGTTTTCGAGCAGACACTTGTCCACGGTGACGCAACATCGAAAGAGAAAAGCAGAGACTGTTCACAAATAACTGAATAAAGATTTCATTTAAAAAAAACACAGCATTTGTATGAAAATGTGCTGGGTGACCACACTGCCTAGGCCTATCCAGATGCACGTATAGCAACAATGAGAAAGAGAGGGAGAGACGGAGAGAGAGAGCGATTAGCGCGTATCTGTGTGTGTGTGTGTGTGTGTGTGTGTGTGTGTGTGTGTGTGTGTGTCGGGGAACATTTGAAGTGAAAAAACAACCCTCCCCCACTTCAGCATCAGATGTTGGTGGTCTACAAGTCAATCCTTGTTTACCCGGCTATCTTGTAGCCCAGTCATGAAGTTCATAAAGCCATAATATCGGTAGCCTATAGGCTAAGATATCAAAAATCCCTCCGGAAATTTCTGCATTGCCTGAGTTCATAGGCTAAAACAACTTTATTTAGGCCTGACTTATTTAGCTTACTTTATTAGCCTTATTTAGGCCTATTATCGTATTTAGGCTTTAACGTGGGCCTATTTTACAAAATATCGAAAGAAGGAAAAGAAACGACAGACAAGTTGAGGCTTACTGATCGTAGCCTATTACAGCAAATCGAACATGCGCTTTATGAACACACTAGCCTGAGGGCAAACATCTTCTTGGCACGATTGAGATAACCAGGCCATGCCAGGAATTCAACTACCTGGGCACACACTAAAATACTGACAGACTACAATTGCTTGGATCTTCAGTGGGTTTCGTGGGTCCGGGGGGATGGGTGGTGATGGCACGCTTGATGTATTTTTTCCCCACCCCTGCATGCATGCACGCGGACACACAGGGTCGGGACATTCACCCAATACCATGAGCAAATGACTGAGTGCGGCTAAATATGCCTGTTGCATAGCGTAGCCTAACTATATTCACACATCACGTCAAGTCACAAATTAGTAGGGGTCTAGTCTCTTGCAGTTGACCTATGCCAAATTAACGTCCTCCCTGTAAGGCTGCACTAATTCAAACAGGTAGAGAAGACGGCTTAGCCTATAGCCAAAGTCTATAAAATGTAGCCTATTTTTTGTCATTTCCAATTATCTAGGCTATTTTTACGATAATGATTTGTTGCGCTACGACGGCGCTCAAGACAAGTTGGATCATAGTCATCTCAAGTGCTCCCATTAAAAAACGACTGGGGTGTTACACCGGGAAGACCGCCGTCTTCTCTTTGCTGCCTAAATTGTAACAGTTTAAATGCCTCATCTTCAAGCAGCACAATCGAAACTAATGGCTATAAATATAAATAAATAAATATATATAATATATAAATATATATAAATAGCCAACGCTTACACGCTCAAACGAAGCGCTGTTAGGTTACTGCGGTGAGGTGTATTGCACTCTCAGTAATTTTTACCAAACGAAAAAAGTATCCACATCCAGAAAACAAGTCTGAAGTTGCAATAGACGTTTCAAATCTTGCGATGCGAGAATCGGTATGGCTTCTGGCTACACTCAATTTACAATTTGTCAGAGCTTGCACATTAATGGCAATTCATCCGATCATCATTTAAAAAAAAAAAAAGAAAATTCATTACGTTATTTATTCTTTTTATGACTCTTCCTACTTCCTGGAGGTGTTCTCACACAATTTATAGGCATGTTGTTATCCGCTGAATCGGTGCGTGCTGGTGAATATGAGCATATATTAATATGCCGTCAGCATCGTCTAAAATATTCCATATTCCACATTTTGGACGTCCAAGCTCACACGGGAGCGCTGCAATAGGTAAGCTGTACACACTTAGAAAAGAAGGTTCCATATGGAACTTAAAAAGGTTTCATCCTTTGGTACAAATAAGACACCCTAAATGGTTCCACATGGAACCCTTTTAAAAGGTTCTTTGTAAAGAACCATTGAAGGTGCCATTTATGTATGTGGCAATGGTTCCATATAGAACCATTTACTATTGTTATTTTGCATTATTATTATTATTTGTAGTATTATTGTTTTTCATTATTATTACATCTATTAATAATATTAATTAGTATTATTATTACATTATGATATATTTCAATTATGACAGCACAACAAGTCAAATACCACTCGTTTATTATACTGAAAGTTAATGTTAAATACATAGAGCTCAAGTATCAAAAACAAAAACACTTAAGTTTAAACACAGTCAAAATGTTAATGATCTAAACGCCTCACCAATCACACACTTAAGACACTTACATCCCCATTTACATAACATATACAGATTTCCCACACCTTATTCATGAGCAAATTGAAGCAGAGTATCAACAACCAAACAGTTATATTCCTATTTAAAACACATCACCTATAATATAAAATGTCAATATTTAAGATCAATATTCAGACATCAACATTCCTATTTATATAAAAGATCAATAATATAAATAGTTTTTTTATAAAACAAACCCACAAGAAATCACACACGCACACACACTTAATATTTGTATTAATGATCGTGCAAATGTCATTACTGCAACATTTTTTCCACCCTTAACACGGGTAGAGAAGGCTTGGCCACAGCTAGATTTAACCGCCTTTCAAAAAAATTTAAGGTATGACGTGCCTCTTTGGGATACTGGATATCAAATAAAAAATATAATGAAAAAATGCACAACAGCCCCAAAGTGGCATCGATGTCTGGGGAGGGTGGGATGATGCATTCCCCATCCATCTTGATGGAAACCATATCGGCTGTCAGTGGAGAGTCTTCGAAGCGCATCATAATAGTTGGTGTTGGCGCCAGTGGTTCCTGAAAAAGAGAACATAATGAATAATGATAAAAACTGTTTTAATGCTCTTTCCCTGCTCTACAAAACACACAAGCAACATGGAACACAACATTTATCCAAATAAGAATTATGAGATATTAAAATGTTAAACATTTAATATCTACCATGCTAGACGAGCCAGATGATAAACTTTTTTGTAAAACTCACTTATGACACCATCTTAAGCAAATTTGGTTATCATCTTGGTCTCAAAAGATATGAACAGACCAAGGATATGAATTACTGGAACCATGTTGTGTGGTCTGAAGAGACCAAGATAATCAAATTTGCTTTAGATGGTGTCAAGCATATCTTGGTACTGAAAAGCAATTGTTTCAAATTTTGGCTGGTGATAAAAGGGTGAATTAATACATTTGTACATCACAACTCCGGGAGCCACCCAAGACCCATCCACTAACCACTTTTAGGTCCCGACTCACCAGTTAAGAAACAGTTAACAGGTTTACAGTTAATGTTAAGAAACAAAAAGTTGAATTGCTTACTTCATTGAAGCAGAACAAATATTTTGCGTTCTCCTTCATTAAGGTCGGGAGGAGCAGTACAGCCGCATTGGTCCGCATACCTGGAAATAATTAAATATGACAAACATAATTAGACATGACTTGGCATTTCATCAGCTAGGCTTTTTACAAATGAAAACTTTAATTGGAATATAAAGCATAACTTCCTTACATGGTGATATGACTCGCTTCCTCGATGAATGTGCCGAAGAGGGAGTCCAGGTCGTGACCAAACCGCAGTCGCATTTCGTGAAGTAGCTGGAAAGAGAAGAAGGCTTTTTTGTATTTCCAGTTGTCCAGCTGTTTTGTACTGACAATCAGGGCTCTTAATTAACACCAGCCAACCGGCCAAATGCTGGTAAAAATTTCGTTTGGCTGGTGGAATAACATGTAAGCCTCTTTGGCCCATTAGTGAGTATGTGTTTGGCAAGTACAATCAGTATCTACAAGTCATTTTAGCTGGTGAGGAAAAAAGTTAATTTAGAGCCCAGACAATCCAAGTAATGGGAGCTTACCAGTCGTGGGTGTTTTCGGAAGGGGAACTGCTGGAAGAAGTCTGATGCAGAGGAAGATTTATACAGTGGTGTTCTGGTGTGTAGCGTCCTCTACATCCTCCACTCAATGTTAGTGAAGTTTGGCCTGATCTTCTTAAGCTCTGCATCAATGGCCTTCAGGTGTTCAGAGATGCTTTGGTCATCTTCCCTTTCCACTACTTCTGTTGTGAGCTAAGACGTGAATGACCAAAAGAACAGTAATCAATAAGATGAAGAACAAAATACAAAACAAAACAAACAAACAGTGAAGAGTTAGGCACTGGCTGAACTGTTGATGGAGAGTGTCCTCTCCTTTTGGCAAGCTGGTGTATGTATAAAAGAATAATCAAGAATTAGTGTGGTTTGTTTAAAGCCACCACAGTTCCCTGGCTGCAGACAGTGTACACATAAGGACAATACAAAAGCAAAAAATGATTTGGGAAACATGTACCATTTGAGTAGAGGAATGCCAGTCACTCATCTGGGCGGAGGTCCTCTTCTTTGAGCAATATTTGATCTTCATCTCCTCCACTCCTCCTGAATTCAGAAGAGGCCTTCTCTCCTTTTTAAATTTGTTTTGTAAACATTCCAATAGTGTTGCCTAAAGATAAAAAGGCAGCCCAGACAATCCAAGTAATGGGAGCTTACCAGTCGTGGGTGTTTTTTCGGAAGGGGAACTGCTGGAAGAAGTCTGATGCAGAGGAAGATTTATACAGCGGTGTTCTGGTGTGTAGCGTCCTCTCCATCCTCCACTCAATGTTAGTGAAGTTTGACCTGATCTTCTTAAGCTCTGCATCAATGGCCTTCAGGTGTTCAGAGATGCTTTGGTCATCTTCCCTTTCCACTACTTCTGTTGTGAGCTAAGACGTGAATGACCAAAAGAACAGTAATCAATAAGATGAAGAACAAAATACAAAACAAAACAAACAAACAGTGAAGAGTTAGGCACTGGCTGAACTGTTGATGGAGAGTGTCCTCTCCTTTTGGCAAGCTGGTGTATGTATAAAAGAATATTCAAGAATTAGTGTGGTTTGTTTAAAGCCACCACAGTTCCCTGGCTGCAGACAGTGTACACATAAGGACAATACAAAAGCAAAAAATGATTTGGGAAACATGTACCATTTGAGTAGAGGAATGCCAGTCACTCATCTGGGCGGAGGTCCTCTTCTTTGAGCCATATTTGATCTTCATCTCCTCCACTCCTCCTGAATTCAGAAGAGGCCTTCTCTCCTTTTTAAATTTGTTTCGTAAACATTCCAATAGTGTTGCCTAAAGATAAAAAGGCAAAGGGAGTTGTGAGAGTTTGTTAGTGTTGAATAAAATAAACCCACTATCATTGATGTGCACTAGACATATGTGTACTGTACATACATGTCCAGAAGAGCTGCCATCCTTTAAAAAAGGATATTTCATTGTCAGGGTACCCAGAACGTCTCCGTACATTTTGTGACTGGGATACCTACATAATAAAAACAGCACATTATCAATGCATAGCATCCCGGTTAACAAAAACAACATACAGTATGTCATAATAATATATAAATGTATTCACCATGTGTGTTTAGTGATGTTGTCAAACAACACTTGAATCAACAGTGCACGCAATAATTGCAGATGCGTTAGGTACTTTCGTAGTTGAAATTTGATGACCTCACAGAATGGACATTTGAAGAAATCCATGTACCGTACCTCTGAATGTTTCCTTAAAATCTATGAGATTTATGCTCTGCAGCCATTTGCCGACATTATCTTGGGACCACTTGTCCACCATTTGGAATATCTGAAATGACACAATGACACACAATATCATGCATTAGAGTGTGCATGTGTGTGTATGGACATGCATATATACTATCCTACTGTCAAACAGCCAAGAGTGGCATTTTAGGGTTTTCCTTTTCAATACCAAATATATATATATAAAAAAACACTGTACTATTTCAGAATATAGGCCCTATGGCCTATACACCTCGTGGCAGAAAGATAAAAAGAAAAAGAAAAACAACATACAAATCCTAAACCATACCATGACGTTATAGCCTAAATATAGCCTATAGAAATACAAACCAACCACACATAACACAACCAGCTAGGATTGGCCTATGGTTTATGATTTGGATGTTGTTGCTGTTTTTGTTTTGTTTGTTTAATCGTACTGCCACAAGGGGGCGCCCCAACATTAAGTACGACGTGTGTGAGTATATACAGAGCCTGACTGAGGCAACAATCTAGGCTGTGAAACAAGATAGTTAACAGTCAAGCCTCGGGTAAATGTTGCACGGCTCAAAAAATCATAGTATGTTGATGCAAAGGGGCAAATACAGGGGGGGATACCGAAAAGTTAAAAGCAAGTAGCGTGAGGAATTAAATATTTCCTTTAATATATCGTTTTTTTTGACCAGCAGTGTCCGGAAGATGGAGTGCTTGGGCTACTTCGGGCACCCTTTCGATGTCTACTTATCGCCAAAAGTGTTGTACTTCACTATTTAAAAGGAGCAACGTCTCTTTGACACACGGCGTGCTGCTTTCTGGGTGTATGCTGTGATTAATTATGTCAGCATCAGGGCTCAAAATTTACTTTTTTTCCCATCACCAGCCAAAATGTCTTGGTGTTGTGGTCTGCTAGCCACACGGCCGCTAATTGGTCAAAGTGGCTTGAAAGTTGGTATTTTCTACCAGCCAAACTGAATTTCAACTGCATTTAGCATTTTGACTGGTGTTAACAGAGCCCATGGTATATATACAATGTCAAAATCGGTTCCAGATGACACGGTAGCGGCCTTCTAGTGCTCATTTTTATAGCTATATTTATAGCTAGGCCAAGTTAGCGGACAACTTGGATTCCCGACCCCGTCACCCTCTATGCAACACAAACAATACAAAAACAAAAACAGTAAATCGTGGTGTAAGATCATATCTGTTGTAGTCCGAGGCGCTGACAGTGGAAATCGATGTAGGACTACTCTAAAAAATAACGTATAGTAATTAGGGACGTCCCGATCCGATCACGTGATCGGAAATCGGCCCCGATCACGTGGTGTGCGACTCGATCGGAATCGGGTGTACCTCCCCGATCAGGACTCGGATACATACATTCTCATGATTTTTAAAATTACGTAACATGTTATATCTATCGCAATGCAGTGTCACAGAGTGGAAACCCTCTTGGCTCCACATAAACATCCACAGGAAACAGCATTATTGCCAACTGAAAGGCATTGGAACACTGTAACGCACATCAGCTGATGACACTTCAGGTCCGTCAGCTGCACTTCTCCAGAGAGGGTCCAAAAAAATGTCTGACTTCTCTCCCTCTCTCTCCTCCCTCTTCACGTTAACGCAAGCAACTGACCTCGGTATTTACTCTGACCAATTTAAATGAAATGAACACGATTTAAGCAAATATGAGAAAAAAGTAGGCTATAGCCAAGGTGACTTACGTTGGGCTACTGTAGTGTATATCCACGTGAGGATTCCGGACGGCAAAATGCGACATCGACTATCCAACAGATTAATGATCACTGCGTCTACTGCAGTCAACTGTAGTTCTAATTAATTTGCAATCAGTTGAATCTGATGCAATGACGAGGACTCTGATGGAAGTTAACATTGATGTTTACTGAACCTTCAGACAATATGCAGGTGAAAACAGCAAAAAATAGACTGACTGTGTTTTAACAGACTCAACAATCTTGTGCATGCATCTTAAAAAAACGATCTTTTAAAGCTATTTGTTAACTTAACTTTCAACTTCTAACATAACTTAATTCTATCACTTGTTAACATAAGAATCAATTTTGCTTCTGACTTTCCTTCTAGTGCTTGTTTTTACAGATAATTACGGACAGCTTCAGGATAGGAACAACAAGGGAGCCGTCGTAGCAACGGTTTCTAAGCACAGGTTGCAGGAAGCGTATCAAAATAAAAGCTCAATTCGTTCTCAGTGTGCCATTATTTAAAATGGTCATTCTGCACTGACCCAATAGTCCCACTGCCTACAGAAGTGTAACCGTTTTGTTTTGACACTGCAAATGTGTTATTTTGTCTGCTTAAAAGGCAGGCCTTTTGTATTTTAATTCGTATTTTAAACAAAAAAATAATTAAGTATTATAAAAGTATCGGATCGGGACTTGGTATTGGCAGATTCACAAAATCAATGACTTGGACTCGGACTCGAGGGTAAAAAATGCTGATCGGGACATCCCTAATAGTGATAGTTCAACGTCCTTCTGCTAGCAGGTCTAACATTAGCAAAACAACTGACGTTATAAAAGTTAACGCCCCTCGACGGTCAAACCAATAGCTGTACATTTTTTCAAACACACCCTTTCACGTCCTTAAAGAGAAACACATACCGTTTTAGGTCCCATACATGACACTTAGTACAGGTAGGTTTAATGAGAAATACAGAGATTGTAAAAATGTAACCACTTACTGTTAGTTTAACGCCAGACTGAATGGTCGCCGTTGGAAAGGTTCGTTGGAAATCAAAAAAAATCTTCACGTGCGAGATATAGCACCTTTCAGGTAGAAAAGGTTCTATTTTCTCAGAATTGAACCCCTGGGATCTATATAGCACCCACAGGAACCCTTTTTTCTAAGAGTGTAGGCCAGTGTTCCCCAACCTTTTGTGTCTTACGTACTGTGGTGTCCCCTAAACCTCTTTGTTGTGCTATGAGTACCCCCTAATTCATGTTCTATATCGCTTTCTCTGTCCTGGTGTTTTGGCATAGGCATAGTTTTTGGACATAATTTAATGTTATAGGCCTACACTACACTCGGTGCATTGATTAGTTATAGCAAACAGCAAAAAATGCAGGTGGGGATGTGATATCTGACACGTGACCTCTGTTCTGTTGGTTATGGCTACCAGAGTTCCGCAGGTGTGCGCCTGTCCTTCCCTCACATAACCCGACAGTTGCTTACACTTAATTTGACTAACAGTTAACACAGCAGGTGTTGTTGACATGCACGATTTTGAAGACTCGAAGAACATTAGGCTATCGGGGAGGATTGAGGATAAATCTTACACCTTTCCTTATTAATGGAAAATGAATTCCATGCTTCAACTGGAGGAGAGCGCGCAGTTCAAGACAAGCGGCATGACTGCAATCGTCAACAGGCCTACTGTAGTCTAAACAACTGTTCAATGTTCAGCGGTGTCCGTAGTCAAATTATCACAGCGGTGGTAGATGGTTTTTATGAAGACCTGGAGGTCTGATCTATCCTACTTTGCAGCAGACAAAAACCAACAGACAAAATTGCTGAGTAGTGCCTACGAATGATTCTCCTGCCAGGATAGCGTTGGACTAACCAGAATAACCAATTTACATGTTGAATGTTGAGAGGAGGCATTTTGAAAAGTAGAAGACTTAATCACGAGGATATCATAGCTACCTTTCCTTGTCAATGTCCCATGCATTACAAAATATTCAAAAACTTCATCTGCGATAGGCTAAACACGATTTATCTAACACGCTTGAGGATAATATTGCCACCTTTCCCCTCTCCTGCGGTAGCCAGTTGCCTTCTCAGAAGAAGCAATCTGAATCTGAAAGAGTGCGCACTGTTCAAGACCCGCGGCAAGACTGCAATGGTCATCATGGTCCGTGGTGTCAGCATTCAGCCAAAATGGTGATAGGCCCTTTTTATATATATAAAATTATACCTTATTCGCAGCAGCCAAAATCAGTCAGACAATAAGTCTTTAACGAGTACGTGCAGGCTAGCGAATGCTCCTTCTACCAGGGTAAAGTTTGCAATTGGAGAGGGGTGATTGAAGGGGTAAATTAAGTCCGAAATCAAAATGATCAAAATACGGTCGATTTATTTACAATACCCTACATGACAGAACGAAAATGTGTAGGAGGTCAACAGAAAATAACCATAAACTGAGGACAATAGGCAACGTTAAAGTAAAATACAAACACGAAATCAAACAAAGCTTTTTTTTAATGCGGCAACACTGGTTAACAGCAGGTTTTACGCACACATTTCGAAGCGGTTTATCACAGATGCCGCTCTCTTCCTTGCTCTCCCAAACTCCAACGTACACTGGGTTTAATACTCCCTGCAATACTGGCCAGCTATTATTCAATTACCATTTCATTTGTCCATGCAAAGACCTTTACGCTGCGGTTAACTAAAAGTAGCCTCGGCCGAATTAACGTAGGCTACAGCCTAACACAAAACGGTTTCCATCTGCACACAGATGCCACATATTAATAGGCTACCATACACAAAAAATGTAAAGCTAGCAAATGAAAATGAAAAGCATTTAAATTAACATCCCACTAAACAATCTCTTCCCCAAAGTCAAGTTGAAACGGTGTGCGCTTCCGCCTCGCAGATTGACTGATTAAAGTGTGTTGATCAGTGCAGTGCGTGGAGGGTGTGTGGGAGTGCGTGCTCCGCCATGTACATTGAAGAAAGTTCATTTCAACATGTCAACAATGTCCAATGTGTCCATATGTAGTGCACAAAACATTAAAAGCATTGTGAGAGAACATGTTTGCCAGTTTAGCGCGAAGGGAGGAGAATCTGAGTGCAGAGAGGCTGCATGTTGACGTTACATTTCATTTCGTTGGATGCTTGTCTCAAATGTCATTTTCTCTCATCACATGCCTTGGCTACTCGTTTTAAATGTGGATTTTACCCACATTAACCCGTATTACAGCGTTAAACCACGTGCTACCCTGAAACACTGCTGCTTCCCCGAGTTTTACATTGCAAAATTTTCGACATTTCCTTCACTGACGCAGCGGTTGATGGTCAAAGACGCGGCGCATCCTAAAAACTAAACAAAACAATATAAGGGGGGAAACATGCAGCGCTGGTGGTCAAGCCTTCTTCCTTGGTTCATTTAATGATTATTTAGACCGGGCTTTTATTTGGAACCGGCCATTATCTGTCAAATATCCTCGTGCACCCGACCCTTAAAAGGAACCCGGCCGCTAATTAGAACTCGGCTATTATATGGAACTTTACAGTATATTAATATGCCGTCAACATCGTCTAAAATATTCCATATGGTAATAAATGTTGCCTACCCATTTGCGCTTGAATGTGTATTGTGTGTATGCAAGAGAAAGTGTGTGTGTGTGTGTGTGTGTGTGTGAGAGAGAGAGAGAGAGAGAGAGAGAGAGAGAGAGAGAGAGAGAAAGAAAGAGATATCATATATATATATATACAGGTTTTTTTTATTATGGGTTCTTGGGTCCTTGATCTCTCATTACAAACCCGAACATGCGCTACCACGTGGTAAAGCGTATAGCCAGCGCTCCCAAGTATAGCAAGCGCTCCAAAGTATAGCGAGCGCTCCCAAGTGCCACCTGGCGGTTGTTTGGGTACACTGCAGCTAGGCCCGGTATGTACCGAGGTGGATGACGTGGCATTACCTCGGTAAAGGGTGTGCATTGTAGGGGGACCGACTGTAGGACTGAATTGGGACAAGGATGTATGATGGAAAGGGGAGATGCAGGAAGACGTTAGACCGGCAGCAGGCTATGCAGAAGTCCACATGTAATTCCACACAGATGCCTGTGATAATTTAAGTAGGCTAGCATAGCAACAGTAATAGTAATTTGTATACATATTATCATCGCTTAGCCTATTCAATGTGCTAGAGAGAAAAGAAAGAGAAGATAGAACAAATAGGCTATTGTAGAAAGGCAAGGCAAGGCAAGTTTATTTATATAGCGCATTTCATACACAGGTGCAACTCAATGTGCTTCACAAAGTTAACAAATGTAAATGAAAGGAAACAGGGAAGAAAGAAGGAAATTAATTAGAGTCAAAAAACATTTAAAACATTAAGATAAAACATAAGGTAAAAATAATAATAAAATAAAACATAAATAAACATACGCAGTCTTCAGAATTTAACTGTTCGACGACAGAGGAGTCTGGCCTCCTTTTTTCCGTTTACCTGATAGAGTCTAGAATTGTCAGGGTTTTGTCTTCTCTTATTTTACCGTCTTTTCATTCAATAATTTAAGCTAGGGAAAAGCATCTGAGAACAGCTTTGTCTTGAGTCTAGATTTAAAGCTATCAATAGTGGGTGCATTTTTTACGTCATCTGGAAGCTGGTTCCAAAGCTTTGAAGCATAGAAGCTAAAGGCTGCCTCTCCACACTTCCCGTTTTGACTTTTGGAATCACCAGCAAATTCTTCTCCGTTGACCTTAGTGACCTGGTCGGTGCATACAGCTGAAACATATCCAGTAGATATGTGGGTCCCATTCCATTTAATGATTTAAACACAAGTAGCATTGGCTTAAAATCAATTCTGTAGCTTACTGGGAGCCAATGCAGCGATCTTAAAATTGGAGTAATGTGGTCAAACTTCCTTGTCTTTGTAAGTACCCTTGAAGCTGCATTTTGTACCAGTTGAAGCTGTTTAATGGTCTTATTTGGGAGGCCAGTAAAAAGACTGTTACAGTAATCAACTTTACTAGAAATGAAGGCATGTATTAGCTTCTCCAGATCATGTTTAGACATCAGGCCCCTAAATTTAGAGACATTTTTTATGTGATAAAATGCAGACTTAGTAATAGCTTTCATGTGACTGTTGAAATTTAGGTCACTGTCAATGAGGACCCCAAGATTTTTAACTGTTTCCCTTGGTTTCAGTCCCTTCGTTTCAAGGATAGTAGCAATCTTTTGTCTCTCCTCTCTTTTCCCAAATATAATTACTTCAGTTTTTTCTGTGTTCAGCTGGAGGAAATTGTGAGACATCCATTTGTTAATTTGGTCCATGCAACGATAGAGTGATTCAAGGGGGGTGTAGTCATTGGGGGACATAGATAAGTAGAGCTGGGTATCATCCGCATAGCTATGGTAATTTATGGAGTTATTCTCGATAATGTGTCCCAGTGGCAACATATACAGATTGAACAGTAGTGGTCCCAGAATGGAGCCCTGGGGGACTCCACAATCCAGAGACATCGGTGATGAAGTATGTCTTCCAATGGCGACAAAAAAACTTCTTTGTTGTAAGTACGATTTTAACCAGTCGATCACTATGCCCGTAAAGCCAACCCAGTGTTCCAGTCTTTGTAGTAGTATAGAATGACTAACTGTATCGAAAGCTGCACTTAAATCGAGTAGCACCAAGACGGATGATTTGCCAGCATCAGAATTCAATCTTATGTCATTCATAACTTTAATAAGAGCTGTTTCAGTGCTGTGGTAGGCACGGAAACCTGATTGAAACTTATCAAAATAGCTATTAGACATTAGAAAGGCAGTTAATTGGTTAAAAAAAAATCTCTATTATTTTACCCATGAATGGTAGATTGGATATGGGCCTATAGTTGTTTAGTACCAGTGCATCCAGGTTGTTCTTTTTCAGTAAGGGTTTCACAACTGCTTCTTTCAGACAGCCTGGGAATATGCCTGTTTGTAGTGAGGTGTTGATGATCTGAAGTACATCTGGTGATATTAGATGTAAGATGGATTTGAAGAAGGCTGTTGGTAGAATATCTAAGTCAGATGTAGAGGAGCTAAGACTTTGTACCGTTCTATAAGGATGTAGTCTAATAGCTTAGCTCCAAAATATAAAGGAATCGTTCAGTTTGTGATACAAGCATGAAAATTGGTACACATATAGCCAAAGGCATTCCAAAAAGGACTGGATATGGAGCCATCGTAAATTTTCAACATGGTGGCCATGGCAGCCATTTTTCAAAATGGCCACCAGCAACAATAGTTTTCTTGGATATAACATATTTTAGACATATTTACCATTCATACCACTTGGTACATGTAATATTGATAATTGAAAAGTTGTCATGAATATTCAAGATGGCTGCCATTTTCAAGATGGCCGCTGTCACTTGTATGATTTATCTGATATAGGTGATATCGGTGTCAAATCAGTCATTTTTCATGATGCAGAATTCTAATTTGAAACTTTGGAATTAACCAGAAGCTTCCTTTTATCTCATTCTAGACTTGATATACAGTATAGTATAACTGTTTCTTTCAAAATGGCAGCCCATGTCAGATAGTCATACAATAGTGGAGTCTGTTAAGGGTTTTTACCATTACGGAACTGACAAAAGCACTTTGCATGGTGTTTCCTTAGGGTATATGCTGTAATTCTAGCCTAGGAGGCCTGCGGAAAAAAACGTTCTACTATGTCATATTGTTATTACATGACATTATACTTAGCTGACAATGTTAATATAGTCCCGAACTCAGCAGAGATGAAAGGGCAGTGGTAGTCTGCTTGACCAGATTGATGAAAAGTACAAAAATGTACATAGTAGTGGTGTGCATTGGCACTGCCCTCACAATTCAATTACGATTTGGGAGGTAGCGATTCCATTCCATTCCATTCCATTCTACAATGCATTGTGTAACCCAGGTCATCCGCTCGTGGAGTCATACCGTCGCCATGGGAACCGAGTACGCTCGTGGGGCTGTTTACATTCTTCGAAAGACTTTCCGTTTGTCCTCGTCTACTGAAACTGATTTAAGCTCCTGCCGATAAAATACACCATTCAATAGTGTTTTATTGCCAGTCATCTTTGCGCTAAAAGTGTTTACTTACTCCACTGGTGGAGTGAAGAGCCGTGAACGTCGCAGGTTTTTAAATCGTGAAGATTATTTGTAAGTATCTTTCAACACTGTATGGCTAGTCGGTCGCTAGCATTTTACATAGCAACCAAACGTTACGGTTAGCAACATAATGATCCGTTTATAACTTCATGTCTCTTGTGTTCATAAAAACAAAAGCGTTGAAGACCGGATTGGCGTCCGAGTGTCCGAGTCCAAACCCAGTGTGTTTCTTTCCACGTCGATATCTGGTGAGTGATTAATTTAGTTTTAAAAGCAGTCATGGGGCTCTACTATACCGCATTGCACTTAGCTTCACTTCAATTGTTCTGAATGTATGGAAGCGTTCTGTATTATAATGTGTGTGTTATATGTATGTATTTACATCTTGAAGAGAACCGATTTTAATGTTGTTTTGGCCTGTACAGGCCGGGTCTTTTGTATGGATCGATTCATGCTGTGCAAGTGAATTCAGCTGCTGTGCGATCGCCTTCAAGTACCACCGTGAAGGCGAACCCCAACAGCTGTGGCGAGCCTGGCCTTCAGATAAGAACTGTTGATATAACTGAATGAATGAGATTCTTTTCTTTTGTTTTGTTTTGTTTTCTTCTTCTTTTGTAATACACTGTATTCAACATTTCATGCTATAAGCTTAGCTTCTATTACCTGTCCTATTTAAATATTTCTATCTACTCACCCGGGTGATTTGGCCTAGTTGTCTATTGGAATATATCTGGTGAATGTAGTTGCAGATTTAACCGTCTGCAACATATATTTTTATTTTTAATTATTTATTTTATTTGAATCTGCAGATTCTGTTTTGTTTATCTGATTGTTGTTTGTTTATGTCCATCTTATTGGACAGATAGCCTAAGTACACTAAGTTATTCACTCACCAATTTATGAAATATTAATACTCCCCTACTTATCATCTTGATTATTCTTAATACAATATTTCTAACTTACAAACTCCGTCTGTGTGTGTTTTGCTTTTGCTCTGTGTTGGTACACTCCTTTCTTTAGTAGCGAGCCTAGGTTTTATTGATGCGCAACGCAAGCCCAGAGGGTAAAGACAATATTTTTATTATATTGTTTAGTGTAATAGTTAGAAGTAGGTTACAATTCTGGCGAGAGCCTGCCAGGAGAGAGCAGTGTACCAACAAGAGTAAAACAAACCAACTACTATCAGGGTAGAAAAATGGAGATCGTAATGAGCGAACAGATTGATGTCCCAAATTCTGTTATTGTCACCGGATTAACCCACACGGAAATAGATGAAGAGGTAGGAAATCACCTAAAACAGTACGGTTCAATAAATAGAATACTAACTATTGATAACCAAAGATCAGAGTTTCATCTCTGCTCCATTGTAGAGTACGCCTATAACACTGCAATGCACACATTAAGACCCTCACTTCCGCTAGTCTTCGAAAGTTCAGCTGACGCAAACATTAATGAATGAATTAGTTAAGACCTTGCCAACAGTGTTGCCACCGTCTCCTTCAATTCACCATGGTCAGGTTGGATCGAGGGCATTTACACAAGCATCACCAACACATGCTGTTTCCCTGCCGCGTCAGACTACCATGAGGAGACCACAGTCATTGCCCTCAACTATAACAATTAACAACCCGTCACCATCTGCTATGTTGACAACCGCCCTATCTTCTCAACTGCCTGTTAACTTAAACCACCGCCAAGGCCCTCTGTTGAACAAAGACAGAGGCGACTGTGAGACAGCTGCAGTGATGCCCCCAGCCATTACGGTGAATGATGTGAATCCACCTGCTGTACAACGTATGGTTGTCGAGCATGTAGTGCGTACCAACGAAGCTCTAGCTCCAATGCCATCCTCCTTCCGTCTCAGACCCTTCTCCGGGAAAATTCCACGTCCAAACAGTGAACTTGACTATGAAACCTGGAGGGCAAATGTTGATTTGATCTTAACCGATCCATCCATGTCTGACCTGCATAGGACACGAAAAATCCTAGACAGCCTATTGCCCCCAGCCACTGACGTCATTAGACATGTCAACCCCCATGCCTTGCCATCAGTGTACCTTCAGCTGTTAGATTCAGTCTATGGCTCAGTAGAGGATGGAGATGAGCTGCTGGCGAAGTTCATGGTGACGCTGCAAGACCGCAATGAAAAGCCATCCCATTACTTAAACCGTCTACAAATCGCCTTGAGTGCTGTAGTCAGGCGAGGTGGCATTTCAGAGACTGAACGGGACCGTTACCTCCTAAAGCAGTTCTGTCGAGGATGCTGGAATAATGTGCTGATCTCTGACCTGCAATTAGAACGAAAAACTGCAGTACCACTGACTTTCACTGACCTGGTTTTACTCATCAGAACGGAAGAAGATAAACAAGCCAGCAAGCAGAATCGCATGACACAACATCTTGGACTATACAAGCAGAGTCCTGCCACTCCAAAGATGAGAGCTACAACACAACAGCTCACAGCCTGCAATTTCCCCACAATCGAAACAGAGATCACTGAAGCAGAATCTTTGAGGAGGCAGATTGATCAGATGCAAGCACAGATTGCTGTCATGCAGACTACAACACAGTGTAAAGTCAAAAGCAAGCATTCTGAAGACACTGAAATGAACATCTTGAAAAGGCAGATTGCTGATGTTAAGGCACAGATTGCAGATATGAGAGTAGTTCAAGAAGCCCACAATGACCATCTAGAGTCAGCTGAAGTGAAAGCAATGAGACATGAGCTTGCCATTCTACATGCACAAGCACAGGTGAAGCCCCCACAGAATTTGAACCATCAGGCACCATTGTCCATGCATGCTAGAGACTTCTCCATGACGGCACGACAACCATCTGGCAGGGCTGGAGCCAGGCACCCAAATTCAGAGCTGACAGCGAGAGGCAGACCTAGGCCATGGTATTGCTTCCGATGTGGAGAGGATGCTCATCTGGCCAGCAACTGTATGAGCGAACCAAATCCTCCTCTGGTTGAAGAAAAACGACGACTGCTGAAGGAGAAGCAAGAGCGATGGGACCAGCAAAACGAGATCACTGGAAACCGTCAGTTAAACTTCTAGGAGCCCCTGTTGCAGGGCAGACAGGGACTGAAGGCAAAATAAAGAGCCCTAGAAATTCCAGAAGAGTAGTTAGCAAATCTAGTAATGTTAATACCACTTACCCCATCTCCACACCAAAGCTAGTCGGAACCAAATGCACTGCACAAGTCACAATTGATGGTCACAAAGTTAATTGTCTATTAGACACCGGGTCCCAGGTGACCACTATCCCACTGTCCTTTTTCAAGAGTCATCTGTCCCATCATAATCTGAAGCTGCTGAAAGATCTTTTGGATGTAGAATTGCAGATAGAAGGAGCCAATGGAGAGGCTGTTCCTTACCTTGGGTATGTGGAAGTAAACCTTTTGTTCCCAGAGGAGTTCTTGGGGAAAGAGATTGCGGTCCCTACGCTGGCATTAGTGGTTCCTGATATGAACAGTGTGCCCCAAGTCCTCATTGGCACAAATTCACTGGATGTTCTCTACTCCAACTTTGTGGAAGACCACGATTGCCGACCTCAATCTTTCCTCCCGGGATATAAAGTCATCTTGAAAGTCCTTGAAGCACGGCAACGGCAAACCAGTACTGGAGTACTGGGATGTGTGAGGATGCAAACCGAAGTTTCTGCGGTAGTACCAGCCGGTCAAACCATTGTCATGGGGGGGAAAATCCATATGAACAGTGCTCACGCTGACAGATTTGTTGTCGTAGAGGCTTCCTCTAAGTCCTCTCTTCCTAGAGGACTGCTAGTTGCTAACACCCTGAACAGCCTCCCTGTCAAGCATTCATGTTCTATGTCAATCTTGCTGAAGAATGAGACACAACACGATATAACCATTCCTCCAAGAGCAGTGTTAGCAGAGATCCATGCTGTTCAGCAAGTGACCGGACCCGAATCATCCACTCTCTTGCCCGTTGCTGACTTAAAACCAATGGAGTTTGATTTCGGTGAGTCTCCCTTACCCCCAGAGTGGAAAGAGCGAGTAACAAGATTGCTCAATAGCATGCCTGAGGTCTTTTCACAACACGACATGGACTTTGGTCATACGGATAAAGTTAAACACCGTATTAAGCTAAGTGACGAGACCCCCTTCAAGCATCGGCCTAGGCCCATCCATCCACAAGATGTAGACGCTGTTAAGAAACATCTAAATGAGCTTTTGGAGTCTGGTGTCATTCGTGAATCTGAGTCCCCCTTTGCATCCCCTATAGTAGTTGTCAAGAAGAAAAATGGATCAGTGCGACTCTGTATTGACTTCAGAAAACTCAACTCACAGACTATAAAAGATGCCTATGCTTTGCCAAATCTTGAAGAGGTGTTCTCATTGCTCAATGGATCTAAGTGGTTCTCAGTCCTTGACCTTAAATCAGGCTATTACCAAGTAGAGATGGAAGAAGCTGATAAGCAAAAGACAGCATTTGTGTGCCCTCTCGGCTTTTGGGAATTCAACAGAATGCCACAAGGAGTTACTAATGCGCCAAGTACGTTTCAAAGGCTAATGGAACGCTGCATGGGAGATCTCAACCGTAAGGAGGCACTAGTCTTCATTGATGACCTCATAATCTTTTCTGATACTTTGGAAGAGCATGAGTCAAGACTACTCCAAGTCCTCAAGCGATTGAAAGAGTATGGGTTGAAATTGTCATCAGAAAAATGCAAGTTTTTCCAGACCTCAGTAAAGTACCTTGGTCATATCGTTTCACAGCATGGGGTTGAGACCGATCCACAAAAAATTGAGGCACTAACAACCTGGCCAGTACCTGGAAATCTAAAAGAGCTGCGCTCTTTCCTTGGTTTCTCCGGATACTACAGACGATTTGTGAAGGATTATTCTAAGATCATTAAACCCCTCAATGACCTCACTGCTGGTTACCCACCTCTAAAGAAGCCTGATAAGGGAAAAACAACTGCCCGTTACTTCTACCCATCTGAATCCTTTGGCAAGAGATGGACTCCACAATGCCAGGAAGCTTTTGAGAACATCATTAATAAGCTCACTACAGCACCTGTTCTGGGGTTTGCCGATCCTAAGCTCCCATACATCCTTCACACAGATGCAAGCACCACAGGCCTCGGTGCAGTGTTGTATCAAGAACAGGATGGGCAAATGAAGGCTATTGCTTTTGCAAGTAGAGGACTATCTAGGAGTGAAGCTAAATACCCTGCTCATAAATTAGAATTTCTCGCTCTCAAGTGGGCTGTTACTGTTAAGTTCAGTGATTATCTATATGGTACTGATTTCACTGTGGTCACTGACAGTAATCCTCTAACTTACATTCTGACGTCAGCTAAACTGGATGCCACAAGTTATAGATGGTTGTCTGCTCTATCAACATACAGCTTCAAGCTTCAGTATAGAGCAGGGGCTCAAAACCAAGACGCAGATGGAGTTTCGCGTCGTAGTCATGGAGAGCTTCAGGATGACATTGCGTCAAGAAAAGAACGTGAAAGGATTAAGCAGTTCACTCTACACTGTCTCAAAGATCAAGAAAGCCCAAGCGTTGTTCTCCCTGACGCCATAAAAGCCATCTGCGAGAGGCATGATGTTCAGTGGTCACATGAGAGTGCTACACACCTTAATCCATCTGTTACACTTGTGGAATCACTTGCTATCCACTCTGATGCTCTACCCAGAGGGTTCCAGCAGGAAGATGACCATGGACTTCCTGTGATCGGTAAATGGACTGAAGACGAGATGAGAGAAGCCCAAAGAGATGACCCTGAACTCAGAATCATCATTGAGCATAAGGAGTCGGGAGACATGCCATCTCCCTCACTGAGGCGGGAGCTTCCAGACCTTGCCCTGTGGCTCCGAGGATGGAATCGATTACAGATGAAGAATGGAGTGTTGTACAGGACCAGACAAGAGCATGGACAAGTCACACATCAGCTGGTACTACCAAGTCAACTCAGAGCCACAGTCTTAAGAAGTCTTCATGATGATCTAGGTCATCTAGGCATAGAGCGCACTGATGATCTAGTAAGATCAAGGTTTTATTGGCCCAGAATATCTCTGTGTGTAGAACACAAGATCAAAACTTGCGAGCGCTGTGTGCGCCGAAAGAAGGCAACTGAAAGAGCAGCCCCTTTGGTAAACATCAAGACCAGCAGGCCGCTGGAGTTGGTCTGCATGGACTTCTTATCCTTGGAGCCCGACCAAAGTAACACCAAAGATATATTAGTCCTGACAGACCACTTCACCAAGTATGCAGTTGCAGTACCAACGCGAAATCAGAAAGCGCAGACCGTGGCCAAGTGCTTATGGGAGAACTTCCTAGTACATTATGGCTTTCCCGAGAAACTTCTGAGTGACCAGGGTCCTGATTTTGAATCTCACACCATTAAAGAGTTGTGTTCCCTTGCTGGTATTCAGAAGATTAGAACTACCCCCTATCATCCCAGGGGAAATCCAGTAGAACGATTCAATCGCACTCTCCTTCAGATGTTGGGCACCTTGGAGAACAAAGACAAGTGTCGTTGGAAAGAGTTTGTCAAACCCCTTGTGCATGCCTATAATTGCACTCGGAATGACGTAACTGGATTTAGTCCCTATGAGCTGATGTTTGGAAGACAGCCTCGACTGCCAGTTGATCTGGCATTTGGACTACACACAAACAGTCAACCTAAGTCCCACTCCCAGTATGTGCATGATCTGAAAGACCGTTTAGAGGAGAGTTACCGTGTTGCCACTGAGAATTTCACAAAGATTGCTGACCGTAATAAACTTCGCTTCGACCGAAGAGTAGTTGAATCCAGTCTTGAACCAGGTGATCGTGTCCTCGTAAGGAATGTGAGGCTCAGAGGGAAACACAAGTTAGCTGACAAATGGGAGACAGATGTCCATGTGGTAATCAGACGAGCAGGTGACTTACCTGTGTATACAGTCAAGCCAGAGAACAAGGAGGGTCCGTCACGCACACTACATCGCGACCTGTTACTGCCGTGTGGATTCTTACCGGTGTCTGAACCTGAGGCCGCTCCGGCTCCAAGGCAGAACAGTAGGCCGAGGACACGAAGGCAGTCCAGGATGGAGACCCAGGTGGCGGATGATGCCTCTTACTCTGAGGATGACGATCACTTCTTCTATCCATCCAGGGAAATGCTGAACGCCGACCTGAGTGAAGCAAGAGTCTTGACCCGGCCAGATGAAGTACAATTGATGGAAGAACAGATCAGAGATGTAAATCATCCAACGCCTTCTCTTGCTCAGGGACCCCTCGCTCCTGCCAACCTGACTGAGAGGACCACAAGCTCTGCCGTTAGACCGTCATTTGAAGGAAATGGATCCATCTCTTATGTAGAGAGGTCAACACAAGCTCCTGTGGAGCCTATGCCAATCGAAAGAAATGCGCTCTTTGCTACCAGGGATGGTGTTCTAGATGAGCACAATGTTCTTCCCAGACGCTCCCAAAGATGCAGAGAACAGCCTGATAGACTACAGTACGACCAGGTCGGGATCCCCTCACTGTCCAGAGTATGATAACAGGTACGAGCATGTCACAGCACACCCCAGTCTTCCGTTTTTTGATGTGGTGCTGGCCGCACTAATTTTGCGCCTGCTTGGCTTGGATTGTCTATTTTTGTCAGCTCACGCTTTTATTTCATTTCCGGGTGGATATCCCAGGAGGGGGCTCTCTGAAGTCTCGAGCTGGGTAGGCCACTGAAGCTTCGGAGATATTCAGGTTTTCTTTTCCTGTTTTCAGATTAGACAGTGTAGTTGGACAATCCTTGCCTGTCCTAGCCACATGTTCTCCCCTTTTTTTGTATGTGTGCTAGAGCGTGGCTCGGGCCGGTTTTTTCTGTCCGAGCCCGGCCCTCAGCCGACAGAAAAGTGATCAACCCCGACCCGAGCCCGAGACTAATTAAAATGTTTGTGTCCGAACCCGTCCGAAGCCCGAGACCACTGTAATAACAACAGAACCTGTGCGCAAGCAATATTTTCTATGTGGCCTCCTTCATACTCAAAATAGCACGTGATAAATAGCCAGGATAGGCAACTAGGATGAGGCAATTTGCTGTAGCCTAATTTAGTTACGCACGCATAGTAAGTATAAACACACGCATACATGTGACAGCGCACCTTATGTTTCTTTCGGTTAGACCAGAGATGTTGGGTGCTGTGATCAAATGCATGGGAGGGGCGTGAGAGGATAAGAAAGGCGAAAACTAACGAATACGGTTTGGATGCAGTCAGCGCGGCTATGGACGCATTTGTTACGTTACTGTTAGTGCAAATAAATCCCCGCGAACCGGTGAAAATGCCACTCCTTGTCGTTAAGAAGGATGGGCTATAAGTTCACCCCGAAGAACAGTAGCCTGTTCGACCCTCCAAGAGAATGTAATTTCCCCTGATGTCCATGCGGTCAATATAAAATCAGGAAAGGTTGCACGCGCATAGTTACAACTGTAGGCTACAGTAAAAGTGACAAGAATTAAGAACCTACGTGAAGGACATGAAATGTCACAGCGGACAAAGTAGTAACAGGAAACCTCTTCGCCTACCTTAGGCAACTCCACGTAGCGTGTGCGTCTTCTTTAATCCATATGATGCTCCTTGCTACCCCTTGCTGGAAATGTAATCCTTGGCGAGCAATGCAGTGACAAACTTCGTCATTTTATGTTCAACATTTAAGACAGCACCGAAGGCATGCTAAAACATGGCCTACACTAGGCCTACAACAAAAGACCACGCGTTCACTGACAACTGTAGGCCTATTTGGCGCTTATTAAGAAAGCAAGTTGACTCGGCATTCCTGCTCGGCTGACTGGGAGTGAGCGTCCATGTTGCCACTGGTAACTGGCGCGTGCATACAGCCAATAATAATCACTCGCACGAGTAGCCTACCAACATTTTCATTTATGCATATTCAATTACTTATTTTTTAATCACAAAACTGCCGTTTGCATGAACTGAAACGTTTCCTCTGATTGCTTACAATTTTCACAATGTCTGTTTGGTTCAAGCCCGAGCCCGACCCGAGTCCGACAGATATTCTATTTTTTTTGTCCGAGTCCGGCCCGGCCCGTCGGGTTCCGACCCGGCCCGTCGGGCTTCGGTCGGGTTGCCATGCTCTGATGTGTGCATGCCATTCTGTGACTAGGTTGCGCCTCTCAACAACCCGCTGTTGTCTTCATGCAACAGATCTCACTCCGAAAAGGTTTTGGCTGTGCAGATTCCTCAGGTAGCCCACTTAGGTGTAACGGGACGTACACACCTTTAGGGGGGGAGGGTGTAACCCAGGTCATCCGCTCGTGGAGTCATACCGTCGCCATGGGAACCGAGTACGCTCGTGGGGCTGTTTACATTCTTCGAAAGACTTTCCGTTTGTCCTCGTCTACTGAAACTGATTTAAGCTCCTGCCGATAAAATACACCATTCAATAGTGTTTTATTGCCAGTCATCTT
Source organism: Engraulis encrasicolus (assembly GCF_034702125.1). Taxonomy (NCBI): domain Eukaryota; kingdom Metazoa; phylum Chordata; class Actinopteri; order Clupeiformes; family Engraulidae; genus Engraulis; species Engraulis encrasicolus. Next base: position 49,648,830 of record NC_085875.1, on the reverse strand, counting down.
TGCGCTAAAAGTGTTTACTTACTCCACTGGTGGAGTGAAGAGCCGTGAACGTCGCAGGTTCTTAAACCGTGAAGATTATTTGTAAGTATCTTTCAACACTGTATGGCTAGTCGGTCGCTAGCATTTTACATAGCAACCAAACGTTACGGTTAGCAACATAATGATCCGTTTATAACTTCATGTCTCTTGTGTTCATAAAAACAAAAGCGTTGAAGACCGGATTGGCGTCCGAGTGTCCGAGTCCAAACCCAGTGTGTTTCTTTCCACGTCGATATCTGGTGAGTGATTAATTTAGTTTTAAAAGCAGTCATGGGGCTCTACTATACCGCATTGCACTTAGCTTCACTTCAATTGTTCTGAATGTATGGAAGCGTTCTGTATTATAATGTGTGTGTTATATGTATGTATTTACATCTTGAAGAGAACCGATTTTAATGTTGTTTTGGCCTGTACAGGCCGGGTCTTTTGTATGGATCGATTCATGCTGTGCAAGTGAATTCAGCTGCTGTGCGATCGCCTTCAAGTACCACCGTGAAGGCGAACCCCAACAGCTGTGGCGAGCCTGGCCTTCAGATAAGAACTGTTGATATAACTGAATGAATGAGATTCTTTTCTTTTGTTTTGTTTTGTTTTCTTCTTCTTTTGTAATACACTGTATTCAACATTTCATGCTATAAGCTTAGCTTCTATTACCTGTCCTATTTAAATATTTCTATCTACTCACCCGGGTGATTTGGCCTAGTTGTCTATTGGAATATATCTGGTGAATGTAGTTGCAGATTTAACCGTCTGCAACATATATTTTTATTTTTAATTATTTATTGTATTTGAATCTGCAGATTCTGTTTTGTTTATCTGATTGTTGTTTGTTTATGTCCATCTTATTGGACAGATAGCCTAAGTACACTAAGTTATTCACTCACCAATTTATGAAATATTAATACTCCCCTACTTATCATCTTGATTATTCTTAATACAATATTTCTAACTTACAAACTCCGTCTGTGTGTGTTTTGCTTTTGCTCTGTGTTGGTACACTCCTTTCTTTAGTAGCGAGCCTAGGTTTTATTGATGCGCAACGCAAGCCCAGAGGGTAAAGACAATATTTTTATTATATTGTTTAGTGTAATAGTTAGAAGTAGGTTACAATTCCAATGCATTACATTTCTATTGAAAGCAAAGTAAATGTTTCACCAGTCATGATGAGACAATACAAGTAGTCAGATACTGAGCAACATTTTTTGGCTGTTTTCTGTATCAGTCTTGCAGTTTTCAATGCTTTGAAGTGCTTTTATTTAATTTAACATTCATTTGCTCCTGAAATATCCACGGAAGTAATTGAAACTTCAAACAAATTCTGCATCGATTATGGAACTTGCTGCATTGAATTGAATTGCATTACCGAATAGTTTATTGTAGTACATAGTGTGAAAGTATAAGTCTGTGCTGACATGCTTGACAGCAAATGTACCACTGTGAATGATTTGAGAAGATTCTTGGTTTGAATTCCAATTAACATTTCCCACACTAAAACTATGGTGAGAACACACGACTGCTGCTAATGCTTGCTCAGCATCTGAATGGGGAAGTGTCAGTGCAGGATGATGTCCAAGGTAGCAGGTTTTCCATCCTCTATTTTCCATAACAGATATTTTTTATTTGTATGAGAGAGGGTAAAAGACAGGACCTCTCCATATGTATGAAGAACCCATAAGATCACCTAATTCTACATTCTCACAGGTAGCATAGTGCATATATTGAGTGAATTTCAGCCATCTTTAGAATGGCATTACAGAGAGATTAATCAATATACATGTAGGCTACCGTATGTCTTCAGTTCAAATTAAATGGAAATGCTTTCTAAGTAGGTGTTGAGTAAGTAGACAGATGTAAATTGTTTTTTCCTGAATTTGCAAACAAGTCCTCACCTACTAAGTGTGTCACAAGTTGCATTACAGTTAGTCAGTGAGTACTTCAATTGCTACTTCAACACTGACAGCTGATGGACAACATGTGCCACCCTTACCCACAGGAGAAATATCTATATAAAACAACAATTCTCATATGGTATATACTATAAAAGTAAATCATTACAGGTATTCATTTTCTTGATATGCAAGGCACACAAATAGTCTGGGAGGAAGGACAGTCTACCATACCCCCCAAACAAAATGCCACATGACTTAACATGAACTGACATGAATGCCACATGACATAACCTTCAAGATTTTGAGTGGCAACAGTAACATAACTCATTCCCACTACACTTTTTTGCTCTCTATTGTACATGACCTCAGAATGCTCTACATGTTTCAGTTCTATAATTGTACTGTACAGTACACTACAGAACAGTGCAGTGCAGTGCAGTACAGTAGCATACAGTATGGTGCAGTATAGAAAAGTACAGAATAGTACAGTACAGTAGCATACAGTACGGTGCAGTATAGAAAAGTACAGTAGAGTACAGTACCGTACAGTACCATACAGTATGGTGCAGTACAGTAGCATACAGTACGGTGCAGTATAGCAAAGTACAGTACTGTACAGTAGCATACAGTATAGTACAGTACAGTATAATAGAGTATAGTACAGTACAGTACAGTAGCATACAGTATAGTACAGAACAGTACAGTACGGCATTTCACATTACAGTACAGTATAGTAGAGTATAGTACTGGGTCGTAAGGAAGCAACGTTCTAAATTTCACGCTGTTTTCATCTCCATAACGGTAATGGCCATTTTCTTGAAAATGGCGGCCATCTTGAATATTCATGGCAACTTTTAAATTATCCATAAGACATTTACCAAGTAGTATGAATGGTAAATATGTCTAAAATGTCATCTTATATCCATTACTCGTAAGAAAACTGTTGTTGCTGGCGGCCATTTTGAAAAATGGCTGATATGGCCACCATGTTGAAAATTCACGATGGCTCCATATCCAGTTCTTTTTAGAATGCCTTTGGCTACATGAGTATCAATTTTCATGCTTGTATCACAAACTGAACGATTGCTTTGGTTAGCCGCTGCACTAATGTCCACATCAACTAAATTAAAATTTCTAATGAGGTTAGGATTTAACTTCACCGTAGCAAGTTGGTCCGAATCTTGGGTCGGTTGCACATGTGTGAGTATGTTTGTACGTATTTTTTCAGTCTTTCCTTTGAAAAAGGATGCAAACTCATTGCATTTGCTGACTGAGAGGAACTCAGAGGGCATTTGATTTGGGGTCCTTGCTTGCTTTTCCAATGTGCCAAACAGGACACGTGCATTATTAATATTTCTGTTAATTATGTCAGAGAAAAAATATTGTCTAGCTTTAGAAAGTTCTTGGTTGTATTTCGAGAGTGTGTGTTTATAGATTTGGTAGTGGACTTCAAGTTTGGATTTACGCCACTGTCTTTCAGCCCTCCTGCATTCTTGCTTTAGCAATATAACTGTGGGATTCATTCTCCAAGGTGCTTTTTTATGTCCCACTGTTTTGATTTTTTCGGGGGCAATAACATCCATAATATGGGTCATCCTTGCATTAAAATTAACCATGAGATCATCAGCATTCTCTGAAGTTTGACTTTGGATCTCTGAAAATGCTTGCTGAAAGAGTGAGGCTGTCTCACAGTTGATTATACGTTTTTTGACTGTAACAGATTCCCTTTGAACATGAGGGTACATAGAAACATCAGAAAAAAATGCAATAATGGTCAGAAAAGCCATAGTCTTTGACACTAGCACAAGCATTGAGGCCTTTTGTTATTATTAGGTCTAGAGTGTGACCTTGGTTGTGTGTTGGTCCTGTTACATGCTGTGTAAGGCTAAAAAAATCGCCTGTTATAAACAAGCTTTCATAGTCCACACAAACATTCGACAACAGCTCACCAAATTCCTCTAAGAAGAGTGGTTCAGAAAGTCTTGGAGGTCTGTAGATAGTTAATAACAGTATGTCAGAAGAACATTTTAGAACTGCAGCTAAGTATTCAAAAGATGAAAATTCACCTAGTGCTGTCTTTTGACATTGAAACAGTGCCTTGAAAATAATTGCTATCCCCCCTCCCTGTTTATTCTGCCTTTCTGTACTAATGAAATGAAAGTGTGGCGGAGTTGCTTCTATAAGTGTGATAGAACTAGTGGATTTTTCCAGCCATGTTTCAGTTAAAAATAAAAAATCAAGGTTGTGGGTACAGATAAACTCATTGACAATAAAAGGCTTGTTCCTTAGAGATCTGGCATTCTGTAAAGCTAATTTAACATTGAGCATTGGAGGCATTTCCACTGTGGTATTCTGAGTGAGTTTTTTTTAAAAAGTAGAATGTATTATGAGAAGTTGACTAACTACGACCAAAGGCGTTGTACTTGATAGCCTACTGTTCTCGTTTGGACAGGAAGCTGGTTCCAGCATTTAGCAACATAATGGCTAAATGCCATTTCACCCTGTCTGATTTTACCCTTGACACAACCAGTAGAGGAGACTCTGAAGACCTCAGACATTTATTCAGATGATAGGCCTACTGATCTAGCAGAGGCCTATCTACAATACATTTAGGGCCTAAGCCATAGTGACTTAGACTGAGTTGTAAACTTACTTTTCTTTGTTTTGGTTAGATTTCTAACAGCAGCATTTTGGATTAGGCCTAGTTGCACCTGCCTGAGTGCTTTTTTTTTTGAAGACCTATAAGTAGGCTAGAGTATGCAGTAGTCAACTACAGGTAATAAACACATGGATTAATTTCTCCATATCTTGTTTAGATACAGAATCCTTAATCTTAACTACTGTATGTTCCTAAAATGCCACAGCTGATTTATGCTTTTGATGTGAGCATTGAAACTGAGATTACTATCCAACATCACACCAAGGTTTTTGACACAAGACTATTAAGTGATTTGTATTCTGTTCCCCGGGTTATTCTAACTTGCTAGCCTGCTTAAAAGTTTATTTTCAAGCAAATAATGAATCTCCATCCTAGCTTAATTTCATGATTCTTGAATCATGCTATGTATTGTACAGAGGGGTAGGCCTACTAAGTAGCTATTTGGTGTACAGTTTATAGGCCCCTAAGTAGGCCTATACTAATCATGGAACTGGGAGGATGGCATAGGCTGTAGTTATTGCACCAATAAGCTTTATTGGTTTTTGCTTCATGGTGGCCTGGCCTGGCCTTGGAAAATGCCCGGCCTGAAAAAAATCTCCCAGTCCAGCCCTGATAATAAGCTTTTCCACAGTCCACAGGTGTGAAAGTGGTCAGGTATGAAGTGGTCAAACAAGAGGTTTGAGTGAAATGGAGGGAGGAGAAAGGTGAGTGAAGGATGGAGGAATGGTAAGAAGAGAGAGAGGGAAGGGGGGGGGGAGATAAGAGAGATATACTAACAAGCTTTTCTATGCTCCACAGATGTGAAAGTGGTCAAGTATGAAGTGGTCAAATAAGAGGGGTCAGGGCAAGAGAAATGGAGGGAGGAGAAAGGTTTGGACATGATAAAGGGATAGTGAGGAGAAAATAGAGGAATGTTAACAAGCTTATACACGGTCCACAGGTGTGAAAGTGGGCAAGAGGTGGTAAGAGGGGTCTGGGTCAGCGAAATGAAGGGAAGAGAAGGTTGTGGAAATGTGGCCTAGTTGTTAACTCATTGGCTGCCTTGGGCGGCAGCTGACATCATTTCGAATCGTGACGCCCCCTGCCTTTGGCGGCGGCCGCCGATAATTGCGTTTTTTTTTTTTCAGCCACGCCTTGAGGACGGCCTGTCCTATATTGTGTTAAAATTTCAGAGCTCTACTCATGTTCTAACTGTTCCTGTAGGTGGCAGAAGTGTCCTTAGGAACAGTCAGGGCAGGGCATTAGCTCGGAGCAAGAGGAAATGTCAAGACCATAACATCCCCTTTTACTATAATCATCTCAAAAGTAGCATAGCAAAATCATTTTTGAAAGTAAAGCACCTGTGACAGTAGTCTACTTTCTTGCCCTCTGATTTTAACAGAGGTAGGCTACTGATTTTAGTGTCAGAGCCTCACAAAAACACTTCCTCTCATGAACTACAACTCCCCCCTTTGCTATCTAGCTAGTAGGCATTGTAACTAGCTTGCCCAAAATACACCATGTTCAACCAGAGAGGATCTGTGTGGCAACCGTTTTATTTTGGATAATGGGATCAGCCTACACAATATCAGGATGATGCGTACAAAAGATCATCTAACAGGAAAATGGACTAGTATGGGGACTAGTGGTGATGTGTCACCTTAGTTGGGAATGCTTGGCTATAAACTTCGCTACGCTAGTTAGCTAGCACGAAATCGCAAACAACTTACAACTAAGCCTAAGTAAATGAGCCTTGGTAAGTCAACTATTTTTTTTACTCATTCTACAGTTAATTTTTATGGATCTGTATAGTATGATCAGTTTACTGTATCATCAAAAAAGAGGGGGGTTGCAGATTCTTGGAACAGAGTAGCCTTTGTGTCTGGTCAGATGCATTCAGCTCACATGAGAAAGCATTGACCTTAGCCTCAGACCAGCTAGCCTTCACCACTCCAATCGCCTTGTGAAATGTTGGATATGTGATCAGTACTTTATCAAAAGAAAATTCATTGAACAATATATGACAAGATCACTATAGCAGAAACATGATTACAGTAATCATCAATCTGCAAATTGTCCGCTCTGCCGAAGAAGCTGCAGTAAGCTAACCCGGGCTGCCTGCCTGCCTCCCCTTCACACATACGGTACTGGAGGAAACAAACCAGCTGTGATTCGTTCCCCAACGAGAGGAGAGCACAAAGTAAACAGAGGGAGGACGAACGATGAGACAGTATTTCTGTGAGTTCACGGAGTTACGTGCACCTGCTGTCAGGATCCATTGTGCGCGCCAGCAAAACACTCTTGTTATATTTCAGTACATTATTAGGTTGAAAAGATCATACAAACAATCTTTTGTTCGGGCTACAGATGACAGAAGACTCTGTAATAGCATCTGATAGGTTTGGAGTTGTTAGGACGATGTCATTTTGGGCTAAAACGTTTGCAGTTATAGTTCTACTTCAAATGGCGTATTCTCAGCTTTGTGGATAGAAAGCAGCATTTTGGCGAATTCCACTTATTTTCAACAGATGATTATGAAAGAACGGAAAGGAGTAGAGAGACACTGTTTTTTTTTCTGATGACAGACGAGCGTCTAATCTGTTTTGATAGGTATGGTGTTGACATAGACACAGAACTCAATTTTCTGTGAGCCTCCAAAAAACACCCAAAATGCTGAAAAATCTCTGGCACTCTGGGTTACTCTTTTATGAAAATGACTGGCAGCCAATGAGTTAAGGAGATGGGAGTTACAGCAGAGGGTTGTAGGTTCAAATCCCACCCTTCCACTCCCTACCAAACTCCATGGCTTAAATGTCCTTCAACAAGGCACCTAACCCCACACTGCTCTAGGGACTGTAACCAAATACCCTGTAGGGGTAATAACTGTAAGTCGCTTGGGATTCAAGCGTCAGCCAAGTATAATGTAATATAATGTAATGCAATGTCATGTAATGGATTGACAGGGAAGATTGATGATGGATTGATGATGGATAATGGATTGATAGAAGGAGGAATGAGGGAAGGAATGAGGAGTGGATGGAAGAGTGGGATGAGGTGGTAAAATGAAAAAGAGAGGGGGGGGGGGGGTGCGGATAAGAGAGGTACACTAACAAGATTGTCCACGGTCCACATATGTGAAAGTGTAGTATGGAAGTGAAAGTATGAGGTGACCAAGCGAGAGGGATCAGGTATGAAGCGAGAGGGATCAGGTATGAAGTGGTTAGAGGGGTCTGAGTCAGCATGATGGAGGGAGGAGGAAGATGAAGGGAAGGGAAGGGAAGGGAAGGGGAGAGGAATGGAAGGATGAGATGAAGGATGGAAGAAAGAGAAGAGAGAGAAAGAGAGAAGGGGATGAAGAGAGGCATCCTAACAAGCTTGTCCACGGGTCACAGGTGTGAAAGTGGTCAGGTATGAACACACACACACACACACACACACACACACACACACACACACACACACACACACACACACACACACACACACACACACACACACACACACACACACACACACACACACACACACACACACACAGGTCTAAGTCAGGTGGTCCGACAGGGCAGTAGGGGCAGCTAGTCATGCCACTTCACAGGAGAGAGGTCAAGCCCTGGGGACCACTGGCCACACACACACACACACACACACACACACACACACACACACACACACACACACACACACACACACACACACACACACACACACACACACAGATATTGGAAGAGTGGCTCCCAGCTGTAATTCGGTTCCCATCGCTCATGTCTAGGAGCCGTTCAAAAGAATCAATTTATTCACAAACGTCACACCACACACAGACACACACACGGGTATTTACACCCAAACAGGTACTACTCACATGTACGTACATGCTGACACACACACAGTCTAACTCGCTGATCAGCTATGAGATGGTCAGACGGAGGGGTCAAGGGGGGTCAGCTAGTCACATCACTTCACAGGAAAGAGTCCAAGCCCTGAGGACCACTGGCCACCATACATGGCAACACACACACACACACACACACACACACACACACACACACACACACACACACACACACACACACACACACACAGAAAACTTCAGAAAGCGTCCATAGGAAGGAGGGGGCAGTTTGTTACGCCAATATGGCGTATCTTGCTGCCCAACGTGTAAGCTTTTACGACTGCTTATAACCAATTGGTATATCTGCTTCCACCAGCCGGTGACAGATGACATGTGGGTAGATGATGTGACGTGTGCATTTTGCTGTCCCAGTCACATATTGGTCGCTGTAAATCAGTGAAAATGGTGAATGGAAAAATGCAATTTTTTTAAGATGATACGTGCCATGACGTGAAAAACTACTATGGATCTCTAGCTCCACTTCAGCATCTAAAATCAGTGTCCAGTGTTAAAACAAGACAGACTTGAGTGAGTCTACTACAGACAGACAGACAGATAGATAGATAGATAGATAGATAGATAGATAGATAGATAGATAGATAGATAGATAGATAGATAGATAGAGACTGCCATCTTTATCTGTTTCTACGCATTGTATCTGTTGCTATACACTGTATCTCTTTACATTATGAGCTTTTTTACGTTCTGAATATGATGTTTTCTCGGCACACATCCCGACACAACAGGTGCCTGTGAGCAGCAATCTACAAACAGAACCGTTCCAACCTCAACCCCAAACCCCAGCCCCTTACACACACACACACACACATGCACACACACACACCTCCATAACCCCAAACCTCAGTGTGTGCACAGAGGAGGCGGAGACGGGGAGGAAGTGTGTGTGTGTGTGCGTGCGTGCGTGTGTGTAAAGGGCTGGGGTTGGTGGGGAGACTGTAGACAAATCCAAACCATGTTTATGCTTCTATTTCTACCTGCACCTGTGGACGACGGCCCGCTGAGCCAAAGCAAATTCCAACCCTGTTAAAAAAGGAGAGGACGAACGACACACACACACACACACACACACACAAACACACACACAAACACACACACACACACACACACACACACAAACACACACACAAACACACACACACAGTCCGCCAAAGGTATTAAAAGAGGAGGAGAGGAAGAGGAGGGAAAACAAAATGAGATGAAAGTTGTATTTCTTCCTGCTGTTTTTCTGGCATCAAAATTCATAAAATTACTGCCTTAAATATTTTACTGGGTGTGTGTGTGTGTGTGTTTCGTCTTTTCCCCCCAGTCTCCTGGCTTGCTCTCATCTGCTTTGAATCAAAGCGCTCCATCTAAGCAAGGAGAGAGTGGGGTTAAGAGAAATCAGACATGAAATGTATTCAATCTTTTGGTTGTGTGTGTGTGTAGGACTGTAGATTTTGTTCAGCTGATGGGATAAATAGTGGGTAGTCCCCCCCCCCCCCCCCCTCCCTCTCTCTCTCTCTCTCTCTCACACACACACACACACACACACACAAAATCAGCCTTGCACTAGCCAGGTAGGAAACAGATGCACCTGTAACAGGTAAATGAACGTCAAAACACATTAATCCACACAGCTCATGCTGAGCGATATCAATCAATACAATCTTTTCCAATAGTGTAAGCAAGACCTGAAGCTGCAAGAGGCTATAACTAGGGTGACCAGATGTCCCAAAAAATTGGGCACAGTCCCGAATTCTAAGCGTTTGTCCCGAATCCCGAATCTGACTGTGCATGTCCCGAAATTTAGACTTACCTAATAATAATGTTTTAACCAGGTACACATCTCAAACTATTTGCTACTGTCGCCTGTGCCCCAGAGAGGCTGCTTGCGCAGCCCCAAATGTGTGAAGTGGCTGCGTGCCGCCCCCCAGCAATGTAGGCCTATCTATTTTATCTTTCTGACATTCTAATTCCATTCGATTGCAACAGTAAGCGTGAGCAATGACCGGCGCAAATTTTCCACTTTCATTGACAAAATGACAGTAGCGACATGGCAGATGAAGAGCCCCACCATGCGAGTAAAAAACAGAAGCGACAGTGCAGGTAGAGGAAGGAGTGGGGAGGGGAACTAATTCATGGATTACATTGATTTACACTGTTCTGTCAGTGTGCATCCTCACAATTTATTGTTTATTTTTTGACGTTCCAAGTTCAGGCGCACAAGTGCACTGACAAGCTAACTTGCAGTGAGAGCAAGCTAATCCATTCGGTGTTGAAGTGTACAATAACCTTGCAGCTCAGATGCCAAAGCATCGATGCAGGTAGGCGTCAGAGAAAGCGTTAGAAAAAATCAAGGAGAAAATGAGAGGTCAACAGCAGCTGCTGGAGCTTGACACGGCATTGAGGGGAAAAACAATGCAGGCATCGCATCGCAGCTGTAGGGTAAAGAAGTTTAACAAGTAGGATACTGTAATAATCAATTCATTTCCTGTCTTTCAATCAGTCATGTTGTCAGGGCTTGTTATTAGGCTATGTGAAGCTATAAATTGAAAGGTCTGAATTGCATCGCTATAATGGCCTAATTTTCAACGAGGTTGTGTATACCACTACACCACAGGGCTTCCTACTGACCTACAATTGAATGTTTTCACTCTTGGGGCAGGACACAGGAGTTTTAATTAATGATTAATATGATTTAATCAATGGCTAACAAATCCTTAACAAGGAGTCATTGTTATTAAGTGTTACCAAAATGGGATCTTGACTTTAACAGAACAGTGATAACTTGGTAATATGGTACTTTATATGTCAAGATTACAGCTGGGGTAATCATAGAGTGGTGGTTAAATAGCTCGACTTGAAATACAGTATGAGGGTTTCAGGTTCAATCCCAAATATGGATATGACCTGCAATTTCTTTCATGCTTCCTGGAACATAACATGAAAATGTACATTGATTTACGTTTAGCACAGCTGGGAAAGTAACACAAATTCTTTGAACTATGTAAATTGGAACTATATAGGCCGTGTTACACTGTGGATGATAGCTTGAGCTGGGGCAATCATGGACTAGCAGTTAAGCATTTTTTGCTTGTTGAAGCATGATGATTGCAAGTTTGATCCCCAACAAAGGATCATATTAAATTATTTTCTTACATATAACTATTAAGGTTATGGTATGAGCTCAGATTAATAATAATTCATAATGCAAACACACATGGGAATCTCCCATTGACATTTAATACTGTTAAAACAGTGTGGCTGTCAGCAGGTTCATCTGGGTCACGTGCGGAAAAAGTTCAGAGCCCAGTAGGACCACGGGTGGTTCGCAGAAAAGTACTTTAGTGCCGAACGTAACTGGTGCGGGCACAAACTCACCACCTCCTCAACACATCGGTCCGGCAATGGAAGGCACAGTACGAGACCACTGAGCTAAGGGCTGGTCCGATACATGGGATGTATTTTTTTATAAACACAGTGTTGTGCGGAGGGGCAAGATACTGGCAGGTGAGGTAATTTTTTGACCGACAGCTGTTTCCAACAATCAGAGGTTGAGTTGTGCGCAGCCTGGGGAAAACAAAATAAGAAAACCCATGTATAGCCCAACGCTACCGCACTGTATTGAGGCTTCGGGAGGGAGATTTACTAACGTTCCACGGCACACTTTGCTAGTTACTGTACACTCTCCCCCCTAAACCTCACTCCCATCCCAGGTCAATGGCACCACTGTGAAGGAGGTGTTCCCGCGCAGTTTGTGGGACCCACTAGTTTGACGCCCTTTCGGTACTGATGTCTTACGTCTAGAGGTGCTTAACTCGAATCTTTGAGGCGTCCGGATTGATTGGATCATTCCAAGGAGGGTATCCGGATTAGATGGATCATTTGGATAACTCGGATCACTTATTTAAAATAATTAAAAATAAATAATAATAATGCATTTTTTAAAACGTTTCTGCCGTTAAGTAGCTATGCGCCTCGCCTTTGTTGTCCCATTCATCAATTCACGTTGATAAATCAAAGAGTAAGAAAGTTTGATCAACAAAACTCACTTTATGAATCGTCACAGTTCCTACACTCGTGCTGCGATCCGACCCACCTGGGTCTCCTCACTAAACATGCAACCGCGACTCGGAGAGCCTTTGGCAGCAGTCAAACGGCATGTTCCTGATTTTGCAATAAATAATGTGTGTGTTTGTATTTAAGAAGACTAAAAGTCAAATATTTGGGAGCAGAAGTCTAGCTGAGCAGGAACAGTCAGGAGGCGAGCAGCAGATGACCACTCGCTTCCGCTGCCGAGTTGCCTTGCGACTCGCACACTCGTGGCAAAAACGAAACTTAAGCATTGATCCGATCCGTAGGGGATTCGCTGCTACCAACAACTCAGTCAGGATTCGTCTCACCGAGTCGCTGAGGGCGCCGCTGCTGACTCGGACGAGGGGAGTGACAGCAGTGGCTTTAAAGTCTGTACGCTGTAACGCAGTGAGTGATAGTAGAGTCACGTCTTTTGACTATAAGAGTAGCCTACAGACTGAGATGTAAAGGCGTTGGCAGAGCACTGTTAAAATTTAGAAATGTAGACCTCAACAGAGTCAGAAGCACACACATAGGGAGTGGGGATCCGCGACTCAATTGGCCACAAAAGGCAGGACGGATCAAACAGGCTCGAAGAAAAGCAGATGTCAACAATGAGGTTTATGTGACAAATCATAACGCGAAACCATGTAAAGCTTACCTCAGACGGCTTGTTGGTTTGCTTGGTATTATTATTGATGCAATGTTATACATTTAAAAGAGACCAGAAAGCTCCCACATTGTTCTCATTAGCAGCATTTACTTGCAATATTTTGGTCTATTGACCAAACAGAAACTGGTGGAGTTACCATCACTAGGGTTTTGTGTGGGTTCTGACCAAGCAAGTCTTTCTGGCTCTCTAGTGTAGCGGTCCAGTTTTACATGCCAAAAGATCCAGATTCGAGTCCCGATATGGAACCTCTATTTCCCTTCGCTACACAAAAAATGGCCTGTAAGACATGAACAACAATAACAGATAAACAGCAATAAAAGGTAGGCATACTTCTAACCACACAAACTCATGTATAACCCTGATTTCCAGTCAATATTCAACAAACTATCATTTTTCGTTCTTGTAATTATGTAGAAGGCTGTATAAACAATGGGCTACTTGGCACAACTACAGTATGTCTCATAAGTGAGTGCGCCCCTCACATTTTTGCAGATTTGTAAGTATATGTTTTCATAAGACAACATTACAGAACTTTCACTTTGACACAATGATTAGTGGCCTGTTAACAACATATATAACCGCTTAAATGTGTTGTTGTGTAAAAAAAACATCTCAATAGATCCATTAATGCTTGAACATGTACCCACAAAAGTGAGTACACTCCAGATTAGAATCCGGTAGAGAAGGGGTTATGTTGGCCCAATCGTCTCGAAATGAAAAGGGAGGTCATCAGTGTGCGTTTCAACCTTTCTTTACATTTTGAGTCTGGACCTGGCTTACATACATTGGTGTGAGATTTGAATGAAATCCTATGGAGAGTATCATGATTTGCTTCAGTAGTCACAGTGCATGTTGACATGCATGTTTCTTTTAGGTGTAATTCAGATTGCCAATGTTGACAGCATCCATTCATCATGTGTCTGGTGGTGGTCTATCTGAGGTAGGTAAAGTGCTGCTCAGCTGGGGCAGGTAAGTTCAGGAGGTGTGTTAGTCCATGGAGCAGTGTTTGCCCTGCGTTTGACTTGGACTTGGCCCCCTTTTCATTCACATGCACGCGCACGGCCTTGGACATTTTGTTACAAACACGCACACACAGACACACACAGACACACACAGACACAC
>NC_085875.1:49587006-49629506 GCF_034702125.1 Engraulis encrasicolus | reverse complement strand
GAAGAGGCCAGAGGAGAGGAGTATGGCAGGGGGGTCTGTGTTGCTCCACGTTGGGAACGAGTGATGCCAGATTGGGCAGTTTCCCACCCAATTGAGCTGTTTAGGATGGCCGCCTGTGGGTCAAAAAAATGATAAGACCGTTTTTTCTGCCGATTTATGGCCATACAAATCAATAGAATTTAGTTCAAATTGGGAAGGATGTAGTGCCTCCAGGCGGATTTTGAGCATTTTTTGGGCTGGAAACCACGAGTCTCATCTGGCAACCCTGTTGAGAACTCCATTGGGGCAGCCAAATTGAAAAACGAGTGATTAAGAGGGATGGAGAGAGGGACGGAGTGAGTGACGGAGGGGAGTGGGGTCTGATATACAGAGAATTAGAACGAGAAAGAGGATGAGGAATAGAGAGGAGAGGAGAGGAGATGAGGGGGGCAGCCAATAGTGGATCTTCCATTAGAGTGGTGAGTGAGGAGCAGAGAGAGGGGGCCATTCCCAAGACTCTCAGATAACACACACACACACTGGCAACACTGTTCCCTGAGAGAGAGAGAGAGAGAGAGAGAGAGAGAGAGAGAGAGAGAGAGAGAGAGAGAGAGAGAGAGAGAGAGAGAGAGAGAGAGAGAGAGAGAGATGCTTATATTAGCTGCATTTGGGTGTGTGTGTGTGTGTGAGAGAGAGAGAGAGAGAGAGAGAGAGAGATGGGATTGACATTGAGAGCGAGAGATACGTACTTGGGAAAGATGGAGACAGAAACAGAGGGAGAGAGGAAGCAAGATAAACGGACAGAAAGGGAGAGAAAGAGTGAGTGTGTGAAAAAGGGAGAGGAGATTGAGGTGGCAAGAAAGAGAGATGAAAAGTTTCAGAAGGAGAATTAGAGGGAGGATTGATTGAGTGCAAGCGAGTGAGAGGGAGAGAGTAGAGTGGAGGAAGAGAGATAAAGAAGAGAGAGGGGGGGGTCGACATTTAGAGCGAAAGATGAAAAGATTAAGAGGGAGATGGAAAAATTGAGTTAGGGTTGACAGAGGGAAAGATGGACAAAGGGAGAGAGGAAGTGAGGGGGGGAGAGAGAGAGAGAGAGAGAGAGAGAGAGAATGTGTATGTGTGTGCAGTCAACGGATGTAAGGTTAACTTGTCCACTTATAGCAAGCCTGTGTGTGTGTGCGTGTGTGTGTGTGTGTGCGTGTGTCTGAGGGCCACCTTTAGCCCAATGTCGGCTGCTGACAGGCACACAGTGATGGTGTGTGTGTGTGTGTGTGTGTCTGTGTGTGTGTTTCTGTGTGTGTGTGTCTGTGTGTGTGTGTGTGTGTGTGTCTGTGTGTGTGTGTCTGTGTGTGTGTGATAGAGCTGATAAGAGCTGCCACCCGGGTGAGCCAGCCCACCATAAGTGACCAGGTTAAATTCACATCCGCCGACTACACACACACTTACACGCGTGTGCGCATGCACGCGCACACACACACACAGGCCATAAGTGACCAGGTTAACCTCACATCCAGACAGCAGACTACACCAGGGTTGCCAGATGAGGCTGATGATTTCCAGCCCAAAAAGTGCTCAAAACCCACCTGGAAGCACTAAATCCTGCCCAATTCTATTGATTTCTATGGGCAAAATTGGGCGGGTTTTCGTGCAAAATGCCATTTTTACCCGCAGACAGCCATTCCAAGCAGCCCAATTGGGCGGGAAACAGCCCAATCTGGCAACACTGGACTACACACTGACACACATGCACGCAGGCACACACACATCCACACCAACAGGCCATAAGTGAGCAAGTTAACCTCACATCCGCCGCCTTTACTGACAGACATAAAACTGGGGCCTAGCACTTACACAGCCACTACACACACACACACACACACACACACACACACACACAAACTCAGGCATGCAGGAGTGAACCAACACCACATGCGCTATTGGGACACACTAGCATGTGGCCGTACGAACACACACACGAAACACATACACGACACACACACACACGCAAGCATGCACACGGGTGAAAGACATGACGACACTTTTTTGTGTTCCTGATTTGTTTTAGTAGGAAAGTAGAAACCAAGCACAATTCATTTGGATTCAATCAATTTTTATGGTATAATGAGGGTATAAAGGAATGGACAAAAATGTCAAATAAAGAACAGCTAAAAATGAGTTATAGTAGTTTATCAGCACCGTAGTCCACTGCACAACATGAACTTTAGGGACATCGAAAAACATTCACAAACTTTGTGCCGTCTACTGGGTCCTTGCTGACCTTCACCAATACCGGCCATCTCTTCTCGTTATACAGCTGGCTCTATGGGGCACCTAAGTCTCCACCCCTTCCGGGCAGCTCGTGGGGCTGGGAACGCAAAAACTTTTGACTGGGCTGTAATGGACTGATCAAAGCTATTTTCCGACCCACCTCCGACCCATCCTACGTGAAACGTGAATGACGGTAGAAAGCTTGCACTGTCTTGCCATCAGTTTCTTAGCATAGCAGTCTTAATTAATCTTAATTAAAGCAGTAGAGCAATGCAAATTATGCTTTCCCCACGAGGTGAAACGAAACTGTCTGACTCGGTCTTCTGCAGCCTACTGAAAGGACATTGCATGGCTTTCCAATTGTTATCCTTTCCCCGTATTCACACAGCGTTGGCATATTAAACGTTAAGTCCACACTTTGTTGGCGACTTTGTTGCATATCATTTGGCTGATCCGACATGTGCTGTTTCGATATGCCCCTTTCAAGGGCTCGTGCACCAATGCACTGAAGGCGGCGATTTTTCCGGTGAGTAGACAACTTGGCTTTTCACACTGTCTGTCTGCTTGCGCTGCGGTCTGGTTGAAAATCCCTCCAGCCAATGTTTTATTTGGAGCGTGTAGGCCCTATGTGAATGAAATATCACATTGTCTTTGCTGTTTTCGCGCTCAAATTGACGTGTAAGCAACTGTCGGGTCTTGGGAGGGAAGGAAAAGCGCGCACACACACATGGGGAACGCTCACCACCCGAGAAAGAGCTCATCCTCTCACTGTAGCCTATCTGTCTTTTCTGCTACATGACTGATCAATGCACCAAACGTAGCCTAGCCCAGGTGCCACTAGAAATTAGTATGTCTATAACCTTATGTGCAGACCAAAATTTGATCAAAACTTATAATAATAATAATGCATTTTATTTAAAAGCGCCTTTCAAAACACTCAAGGACACTGTACAGAGAGAAACAAAAATAAAACAAGACACATAAACAGAATTGTAAACAAAAACAGATAAATGAATACACTTTTTTTTAAAATATGAAATAAAATAAAATAAAATAAAACAGAGTTTAAGAATCATAAAGAATAGGCTATCTGAAACAGATGGGTTTTTAGCCTGGATTTGAACAGGGGCACAGAGTCAATATTGGGGATGTCAGGGGGAAAGGCATTCCACAGCTGAGGAGCAGAGCAGCTAAAAGCTCTATTCCCCATGGTATTAAGACGGGCAGAGGGGACAGAGAGGAGAATGGAGGAAGAGGAACGGAGGGGGCGGGAGGGAACAGCAATGTGAATAAGATTAGATAGATAAGGGGGGGCAAGATTGTGGATAGCCTTGAAGGTGTGGAGAAGTATTTTAAAATGAATTCTATATTTGATAGGGAGCCAGTGGAGATGTTGCAGTGCAGGGGTAATATGGTGACAGGAAGGGGTTTTAGTAATGATGCGGGCAGCTGAGTTCTGGACCAGTTGGAGCTTGTGGAGAGATTTTTGAGGGAGACCAAAGAGGAGAGAATTACAGTAATCAATGCGGGAGGTGACAAGACTGTGTACAAGAATGGAGGTAGAATGGGAAGTGAGAGAGGGGCAGAGACGGTTAATGTTGCGTAGGTGGAAATAAGCAGACCGTGTGATGTTGTTAATGTTAACTTATAAACAATTAGAGCGTGTTGGCACTAGGGCCGACTTCAGGCATCTCCACAGGCCGACAAGGATTGTCCTTAGTATAAAAACCCTTTATTAATCCATTGTTACAGAGATAAAACCGCCAACCGGTTTCAACCCGCATTGGGTCTTTATCAGGGCGTTCTGTTGGCGGTTTTATCTCTGTAACAATGCCCATGGATTAATAAAGGGTTTTTATACTAAGACAATCCTTGTCGGCCTGTGGAGTTGCCTGAACTCGGCCCTAGTGCCAACACGCTCTAAATGAAAGGACTTTAGTCTTCCTACTTCAAGAGCACCCACAGTTTGGAGTTTACTAAGTTGGAGAACAAGAGCGCTCAGTCAACCTTTTCTGTTTCAACTTATAAACAATGTTTGGCACGGCAGGTTTTCCATCTCATCCGCGTATATGAACAAACAATGAGGGAGGGGCAGCTTCACGTAGCCTACATTTAATCAGATACTCTGGAAATGTAGTACTATAAATAGTTATGATTCTTAAATGTATGGGACATGGGCTATAGGCTACCAATTGGGCTTCCCTGACCGAAATAGCCACGCAAACGCTGGACGACTTATATGCAGTAAGTGGGGAGATCGCGACTTTCGTCTTCATTCTGTAATGTTGCTAAATTTTAATGTGGCATTCTCGCATTCTCTTTCTTGCAGACAAGTCCCCCAAAGCACTTCAGAATCCTCTCCCTTTCACTCAAACAAACACACCCTCATAAACTCTATGTTTGAGAGATGTTTTTTTTTCATTGGAAATCCAATAGGCCTGTCGAATTATGATTAACTGTTGCATGCCCGTGCGACGCGACGATAAAAAAGTCGATGATTTTTTTCAGTCGGTACGTCGACGTCATCTACGCGTTGCCTCCAGCTTTAGCACGAAGGCAGTCGTTATGGACGGCACTAACGAGAGAGTGAAATGGGTATGTAGTTGTTGTTACGTCAACGTCACACATCCGGTGAAACCTTTGTTGACGTTATCTGTTTACTTCACGTGCACTCTGCCAGCGAAGTGTCACGTCGCGTTTTTCTGTGGTAGAGCTCTAAACATGGCTTTGTTAGTGCCGTTGGTAGCACTCCAGCAATTGATGGAGTTAGAGGAGGACCAGAGATGAGGAACACATTATCGACGCCGTTTGCGACTGTTGTCAGCTTACTGGCATTTGGCGGCAACTGGTGCTGAGGTAAGTTATGTTATGTTTCCAGAGGTAAGTAAGGGTTTGTAACAGCAGTAGGGGCTATGCTAGACCATGGAAAGGCTTGTGACTAGGGTTCCCAAAATGTTGTTGTCCTCATTACATACTTGTTGTTTTGCTGTGTTTACATCCGTGTTATTGGTTTATGTAATTGTCATTCACGGAATGTGCATGTAAAAGGATAAAAAGGCTGTAGGGCTACATTTAATGCAACATGTTGCACACAGTATAATTTAACATGTTGCATACAGTCACCTGTCACTGCATTAGGCACACCTGTCCAATTGGTCATCAATGAGGTAATCAGCTATTCACATGGTGGCAACTGAAGGCATTTATGCTATGACATGATGTAATTGTGCGCAAGTTGAATACAATCACATTAAGTTCAAAGCAGTCATCTTAATGGGGAACACAGCTGATGTAACTGATTTTGAATGTGCTATGGTTGTTGGTGTCTGATATACTGGTCACTTGTGTAGTGATTACCTACCTACCCGCATTTTACTGCAGCACTTAAGCCTGAGGAATGTTACATTTGACTTATAATGTCTAATACTATTACATAATTTCACAAGCTGTTCATTGTATTTGCAGACCTCTTATGCTGTCATCAATCACATTGTCCCTCTCCTACGCCTCTACTTTGGGGATGGGGACACCCGTCCTGTCTTCCGCTTGAGGCGGGAGTCCATCACTGGGCTGCTGCAGCTGATGAACGTGCAGTGGCACCATGGCTGGGGTCCTGAGATCGAGCTGTTGGTGTTTTTGTTTTGGTTAGCAAGTGGGGCCTCTTACAGGGTTATCGCTAAGACATTTGATATGCCCAAGACCACGGTGCACAATGTGCTGGTATTCTAGAAGTGATACCCTGCATCATACGCCTGCCATCCCCCGCCGAACGCCTCCAGGGAGTAGGGGATGGATTTGCCAGGCTAGCTGATCATGTGGAATTCAATCAAGCTGTGGGTGCTATAAACGGGTGCCACATTCGCGTCACCTCCCCTGGATAACCACAGGCTGGATGCTACCGCAACTGCAAGCTGTACTATTCTATCCAGCTGCAAGCGGTATGTGATACTTCAGCAATGTTCATTGATGTTTTTGTGGGATTCCCAGGTGCGGCGCATGATGCCAGGGTGTTCAAGCTGAGCCCCTTGATCCGCAACCCAACGTACCCAGCCCCCCGGTATGTTCCTTTTGGGTGATGGAGGCTACCCCTGCATGGAACTACCTATTGCCCTCCTCATCCCATTCTAAAACCCTGTCAGGGATGTGGTGCAGCAGAGGTTGGAAGTGTTACTGATGTTAGTTATCCCAAAACAATGTTCAGTCCTACATGCTGAAAGTTGCCACAAAGTTATGCTTCTGTGAAATAATGTATTATTTGCAGATATTATGCCATGGCTCTGCCACCATCTGTTATCAAACTGATAGGCCTTATGTCCCAGGCAGCTGATTATGGCCTTGTGCATCGTGTTACACATTGGAAATGAAAGTAATTGTAATTCACACCTATAACTGCATGTTCACATTAGCAGGACTTGTCCCAACTAACACCAATATGTCAGTGGACATATCCGATGTGACATGAGTTCATATTTCACTGAAATATTTCACTGTGCCGCAGGGCATGTGAACGAAGCAGAGCGAGGAGCGAGCGGGGGAGCGGAGCTGGAGAAATCTAGTTAGAGCGCCGGGTGGTTATGAATTCATATGATTCAGATGATTTCCCTCCGCTCCATTTCGCTCCGATGCGCTCACAATTTAAATTGTTGGATTATAACATTTGTAAAAAGACATGTATTTGATTAAGTGTGCTGTTTTCGACATGTTTATTAATTGAAAAAGAATTGCAAGCCAACAGTTTTTAATCCTTAAAAAAATATGTAAGCTACAGCCAGCCACTGACCCCGGCGCTTTCGCGTCACGTGTGCTCCTGCGAGGCAAGGTAAAGATAGAGTTTGTGAAGTAGGC
Source organism: Engraulis encrasicolus (assembly GCF_034702125.1). Classification (NCBI taxonomy): domain Eukaryota; kingdom Metazoa; phylum Chordata; class Actinopteri; order Clupeiformes; family Engraulidae; genus Engraulis; species Engraulis encrasicolus. The sequence goes on along the minus strand of NC_085875.1, from coordinate 49,622,414 downwards.
TACTTCGAAAAGCAAGGTGATAGGTCTTATAAATGCAAAATTCAGGTCAAAAAGAGGAAGATATTGAGCATGAGGAAGAATGTGAGCGTGATAGTCGCAGTGAGTACTAAAGACTTATTTTAACCTGGGAACGAGAAAGCACGACGATGCTCCGCAAACACCAGGAGGATGGAACAAAACGTGAGCATTCCTCTTATCTCAGTTCTAGATTAATCATTTTGGGGACAGCATTTCTCCAAAGACCTTTAGTTTTGACTTCTCAATAACCCAACAATTTCCCTTAGACTCTTTCTTTGGAGTTTGATTATTTAATTACAGAACACATTGACACTTGGGCTGCCGTTGGATTTTCCAACTCACTCTTTTTCAGTAGCCGGCCCTACATGTTTTTTTCAATTATGAATGATTTATTAAGGATTTCGTTGAAAACGTTGTCAATGAGATGGCCGTTCCTGCGCCATATGGGCCAGTCCATGCAAACAAAAGCATAAATATTTATCATGAGTCTTCAGGTGCGCGCAAACTGTGTATGAACGCATGGCCGAAAATGCACAAAGATAAACAAGTCCGACAGGCGGACAACAGATGCGTCCGTCTATGCCAGTTCCAACCTTTTATGCCCAAATGCCCCCTGGCCTCCTCATAACCTGTCAACGCCCCCCTGAGGATGTGCTTTCTGTTTATTGTCATATTGCCCATGGAAACTCCAAATAGACTAATGTGGCAGCAGCGAAATGGTGCTGTAAATTTGCAATTTAGACTATAATAACCTATAAGCTTGGGTTTGGAAAAGTACCATGTGATTTCAAATTTCAAATAGATCAAGTACATTACAAATTACCAGACATTGTTAGTAGCCTATTTATCAACCTTTAGTAGGTCTATCACGCCATTTCAGCGTCATGTCCAAGTGGTAAAAATGTAGGCTGGCCTAACCATCGACAAATAATAAATAAATAAAACCGTTTGGGTGATCCATGCACTCTGGTTCAATGCTGCCAGCTTTCTCATGTCAAGGCACAAAGCAGTCAGCTTCATTGTAAAGGTCTTTGCAAACCGGACGCGATGCGATTTTGCAAATTTTTGGGGATGCGGGGCGAATTATTCGCAAAAAACTATGCACACCAGGCGCGGCGCGATTTGGCGACCTTGTGACATCAAAACGAAAAATCGCACCGGTGAGTTCTGCGACAAATTGATAACAGCAGCAGCACGGACGAGGTCGCCATCATCTTGAATCCAAACGTTTTGCTTGGTATAGGCCTACCCACACATTAGATTCATTGTCTTGGCGAGACCTTTCCCTGCCGTTTGCAAAATTATATTAGGCTACTGTAACACAACTGGCTTTCGCTCAAAAGCGAATGCGAATCAATCAGACCAACCATTCCATTACCTACACAAACAAGATTATGCCAGGCCTATAATTAAAGTTAACATTTGAAGTAAACAAACAATTTGAAGTGCACACACATTTGTCTTTTGCCTATCAGTCAACTGAGTAGCCTAAAAGGCGTGCGTGCCTCTGAAAAGATGCAGCCTCTTGGCCAATGCCGCACACATCACGGGCTCCATGCTCATCCGACCTGTAGCTATAGGCCTATATTTCTTTTCTGCAACAGAGTGATGAAGTGGTCCGCACACTGGGTATTAGCTTCAAAAATATAAACTTTATTTCATTTTTAATTTCATTTTTTAAAGAAAGAAATAAAAGTTCATATTTTTAGAATACCCAGTGCGGACCACTTCATCTCACTGTTTACCACTTTTTGTCTGGCACCTGGATAACTTTGTGGATGTGCGCATTCCAACCGCCAAATGCTATTTTGTGCAACAGAGGAAATGCTTTCTCACGCAAATGTTGACCCAACAGCAGAAGCCCGTGGCAACATTGACAATAGGCCTACAGGGCGTTTGACAGTGACAACTAGATTTGTTCAGAGGCAAATGAAATGAGATGAGTTGAATATCTATACATGGTGTAGGAGCTGCGTGTGACTCAATTTGACCCAGTTGGTGCCGAATACGAGGTGTGCGCCTCAGAGAAAATGTGCCCACCTCATTCCTTGGCATACCCACATTGCCTATTAGATAAATTGGCCTGGCGATTTTTGTCGCGGCGAAAATTCGCTGCCAATTTACAAGCATAATATTGAAAATACAGAGTTCCAAAATTAGAACTTGTCCAGCGAAAAATCGTTGCGAAAATTCGCAGTTGGTGTGCAAAGACCTTAAGAGTGCCAGAGTTTCCAAATTCAAACGACTGCGAAGCAATCTGAGCGCAACGGAAAGCACCTGTGCGGTCCACACGGCTGTCAGCAGAAAACCAATGAACCTCCCTTTAGGCTATGAGCCGAGGGGTCGACCGGTGCCATCTGGGGGGAGGAATGCTAGCAATGTTTTTTGGCAAGGTATATCCCCCCACTAGTAGAAAAAGCTTGATAGCAGTCATGGGGTGGTAGCGAAATCACTTTTTTCAGCTCTTGAAGTTACTACCCCCCTATAATAAATACTGTTTTTTAATATCGGCTGTATATGTAGTTATGGCTTATGTTGGAGGTATTGCCAATATCCTATACCATCGTGCTTGTTATCACTGGAAAGGGGACCTTTCAGGCTTTCATTTCAGCCCATTAATGAATCTGTCTGACATACACAAAAGCCACAGCACGCCATTAAACCAGAAATAGCTCCCATTTCCACACACATTGTGCCAAAACTGTGCACTTTCGTTTACATCTGTGGCATGAAAGAACACCAAGGACACCAAAGTTAACAACCTCAATACTCAGGGCACTCTACCGATTCAGAAAATGTATAATATGCCCATGCTATCATTTAGTATATGTCTGTGAGACCCTTAAATGTCACTTGTGCAACCAGCAAAAATGTCTTCAAAATCGGACCCAATAGAATGGACTAATACAATGCCGGTATCACTTTACTTAAACAAACTTTGTTTATACTGTAGTTCATATGTGAATGTACATAACATTCACAAGTTGTTAAAGTATTCAATTATTGCAGTGCAGTGTTTCTCAAAGTGGGCCGGAAGCCCCCCTAGGGGGGCGCGTGAAGTCAGAAGGTTTTTCTTTTTTAATACTTTTCTGCTTTGCCATTAAGTCACTAATATTTAGAGAACATAGGCCATACTGTACGTGTATATCATGCTCTAATAAACTTCACAACGGCCTATTTATTTGTATTTTCGTAACCATTTTGCTCGAGGGGGGTGCAGACAGACACCCTTCCTCTGAAGGGGGGAATGGCACGAAAAATTTGAGAAACACTGTTGTAGTGTATGTGAAGAAATACAATCTAGATGGTAGGCCCTGCAATGATAGGGCATTGGGTAACACTTTACATAAACCACTCAAATATGGTATCTCATTAACAGAATTTAGATAAATGTTCATATACAACATTTTATACAGGCTATTTCATAAACAAATAGACTGAGACCCTATACAAGCGGTTACAAGCCAATAAAGAAACATGTTGCAAAGGGAATATGTTTAATGAAAGAATAGTTTCATGTAGATTTATATTATTTCGTCGTCAGTACTCTTCATCTTCCATGTCATCCCCTTCATCTGAACTGTCTATGGTTGCCTGGTTTCCGCACACTCTCAGTTTACACATGTCTGTGCACCTGAGGCCATTTACCAGACAAACACAATGATGGCTAGAGCATTTTGTAGTGCAGTTGCACGAAAGAAGGTCCAGGACAGCTTGGGATATTGTCAATATTCTATACAATAGCGCTTGGTATTACTGGAAAGGGGACCTTTCATTCTTTCATTTCAGTCCATTGCTGAATGTTTCTTACACACACAGAGGTCACAGCACTTCATTAAACCAGACATAGGTCACATTTTCTCACAAATGTTGGCTAAACTGTTTGATTTCGTTTATCTCTGTGGCATGAAAGAACGCCAAGGACACAAAATTACACAACCTCAATACTCGGTGGACTCAGAAAAGGATAATATGCCCATACAATTATTTTGTATATGTTTGTGAGGGCCTAAAATTTGACTTGTGTAACCACCAATAGTCTTCAAAATAGTAGCCAATATAGCAGGTCATTAGCTGGAAATATCAGGCCTTTTTTCCTGCCAATGTTTGTGCTGGCATTCACAGAGGTCATTAAACCAATAATTTCTCGGCCCTATCGTGGCCTAATGGTAGGACACTGGTCTACTACGCGGCTAACCCGGGTTCGATTCTGCACCGTGCCCTTTGCCGACCCTCCCCCATCTCTCCCTCCCAACTGGCTTCCTGTCACCTCCTTCACTGTCCTGTCTCATATAAACAAAAAATAAAGGCTTGAAAAGCCCCCCCCAAATACTCAAATGATCACTCCTGCCAATTTCAATATGCTGTTGTATTGCTCACATTGCCATTGACTTGACAGTACCCGGAGATGCTTCATGCTGCTATTCTAATGGGGGCAGATTTTGTTTACATTTTAAAAAATCTTAACATGGGCCTACTCCAAATATTTTCCCAAAAGGTAACACCTGCCCCCATTACAATGACCAGGATCTTGGAAAAGGCTGAAGAAAAAAAAAATCTCTGGTACTGACAAGTCCAGTGTAGTGTGAGCATTACATGCATGTTGAAATTGGCTGGCGTTATCCTTTAAACCAGTAATTTCTCACTGTATGATTTATGTTGTCCCTATACCATGGGAAACCATCAGGGTCACAAAACCAAATGATTTTAAAAATCTAGGCATGCTGTTGATTCAGAAAATGTATAATGTACCCATACAATATTTGCAGGAGCCTTTAAAAGACCGTAATGATCCTCAAGGCCCTAATGACCTATTTTCTGACCAATTCTGTAATATCTCCTTACAGACATACATACAAATGTTGGATAAAAACAAAAATGAATGAATATATGTATGTATAGTGTATATACATACAGTATGAATGTATGTGCATAAGAATGTATAAATCCGCTTTGAAATGGTACTGTTGTCAGTAAATGATCAAATTGCACATACAGCACTGCTTAATAATAGACATATTGTCCTGCCAGACATTTCACAGATTACTGACCAAAAGCTTATTGAAAGAAATTGAAAAATATTTCCCAAAATGTAATATGGTAGCCCTTCCCCAAATGATAATTTCAAAGGCTAATTTTTTGCTATAGAGAAAAGGTGTGTGTGTGTGTGTGTGTGTGTGTGTGTGCGTGCGTGCGTGCGTGCGTGCGTGCGTGCGTGTGCGCGAGCAGAAGAAATTCAAACTTGATGCCATCTGAAATTTGTGTCAAAATTCAATATGGCTGCTATTTCCCAAAATGGATGACTTTCATGCATTTTTCTCAATACTGTGGGGCCATAATATAGGCCTACTACATAGTAGATTACTTTTTTCAGCACTTCTCTGTTATATTCTCTTACAGATATTTTACCAAAGGTTGACTAAACAAACAAAAAATAAGTTTGATTTCGCTTCCTTGAAGCAGAGAATAGTCCTCCTACAATGGTCAAATGGCACATAGACAGTCAACTGCTGAAATAACTAGGCCTATGGTCCTTGCAATGACGTAAGCCTATAATATTCATTGATGAGTACGGTTCCTTTTTTTTAGCACAATTATTTCCTATTGCCTAATGGACAAATGTATTCATTCATTCATTCTTTCTTTCATTTGATTAGGACAATACGCACTAATCAATACATCAGTTAAAAAACATCAATATATGGTATGGTATTTGCATAGTTGCCAAATGTCATCCGTAGTCCTAAGGCAGGTAGCCATAATAAAAAAACAATACTGCATTACAGTAGACATGACATTTTACCACAAACACCAAATATATCCAGAGTAAAACAATGTTCATACTATTAATTAATAGGAGCAGGTCTGGTTTGTTTTCAGCCACTGTTTACGGGTGATTTTGAAGATGCTGATGTTGTCACATAGCCTGGCCACGCCAAACCCCTAGGGGCGTCTAGATTTCTAGGCTAGTTGTCACACAGTCCGATATGAGCATGGCTGAACAATAGAAGGTGAATTTCGATTTTGCCACCGTGACATATCCTAAAGAAAGTGGTCAAAAATTGCTCAATTAAACATATACACAACACTGCTGAAACTAGGGCATCTCAAATTCCCTCCAACATTCAATATGGTAGACGTTTCTGAAACTATTCCAAATATTTTATCATTAACATTTATCCACCCTTAACCCCACCTGCTCTACAGTATCTCATCCCCACTCCTCTCCCCACCCTACAGTGTCTTATCTCCCCATCCCCCCTCACTTTCCTTTAAGCCCACCCCATGCCTTGTCTGAATTAGCAGAGTGCCTTGAGTATTGAAATGGTTGGGGTTTGTGTCCTTGATGTTTTCCCATGGTTTACAGTACGTAGGGACTAAAGAAAGCCTACAGTTTAGGCGACATTTGTTATTATTATTTCTGGTTTAATGAAGTGCTGTGACCTCTGAGTATGTCAGACAGATTTAGTAATGATCTTAAATGAAGGCCTAATGCCAAGCAGTGATGCCAAGCAGAAACTTTGGAAGGAAAAAGGCCCAATACTTCCAACAGATGACCTGCATGTATTGGCTATTATTTTGAAGACTTTTGCTGGTTGCACAATTCAAATTTAACGCTCTCACAAACACATACAAAACAATTGTATGGGCATATTATACATTTTCTGAATCAGCAGACTCCAAAGAGTATTGAGGTTGTCCAATTTTGTGTCCTTGGTGTTCTTTCACGCCACAGAGATAAACGAAAGCAGACAGTTTAGCCAAGAGTTGTTGGAAAATGTTAGCTATGTCTGATTTAATGAAGTGCTGTGACCTCTGTGTATATCAGACAGATTCACCAATGATCTTAAATGAAAGCCTGAAAGGTCCCCTTTCCAGTAATACCAGGCACCATGGTATAGAGTATTGGCAATACCCCACGAAATGAGCCTGAACTAGACATGCATCCGAATTCAAACATGGAATTTAATAGAGGGGGGTAGTCACTTCAAGAGCCGAAAAAAGGGGTTTCGCTACCACCCCGTGACTGCTATCAGGCTTTTTCTAGTAGTGGGGGGATATACCTTACCAAAAAAAATTGTTAGCATTCCCCCCCCCAGATGGCACCGATGGCCAAAATTTGGGGCCATAGCTCAAGGCCTACTTGCAATATGTCCGAGAACATCAGTAACACGCCGTATGTCAAATTCCGCATTTGTCTACTTGTAGTTCGAACGCCATGTTTCAGTGTCATTGCCACGAGTTTCTGACAAACCAAATAGCTGAGCACAACGTGACACAATCATACACAACATGATGAAGTCCCCCTCACTACACGTTTGACATCCTCGGGCCTCCGAGTTGCCTCCCATGGCCCAAACGCAAAATAATGCTGAAAATTGAATGCCCCCCTCAGTTGTCCTGGCTACAGGGCAACTGGCATGTTGCTGCAACATGATCTCCAAAAATTCCGTGCTCCTGGACACGGATGTTAAAGTGATACTGTCCCATTTTTGGAAATAAGCTTATTTTACACCTCCCCTTGAGTTAAATAATAGGGTTTTACCGTTCTTCTGTACTTTCAACCGTTCTCGGGGTATGACAGTGCAAATTTTACCTCCATGCTAGCAGTTAACATTGAGTCCTATGAGACCAGCTCGTGGCTAACTGGTCTCATAGGACAAAATGTTAACTCTTAGCTTGGAGGTAAAATTTGCACTGTCATAACTAGGTAACGGTTGAAAGTACAGGAAGAAAGATTGACCCTTTAATGAGCACAGACAGGGCAGAATATTAATAAAGAAACATGGTGCATAAAGTGAAACATGTTAGGGATACAGCTCTTATGAGGAGCTGCATGCATGCTGCAGGTGTTTGAGGGCTTTTATCATTGATTAAATCATGAAGTTAAAAATGTATTGCTCCACGAATAGCGAATATGTCACCATCTCTCATTGACCTTCATTGTGTTGCTTTCCATAAGTACAACGACCCTAAACGTACACCTAAGGCCAACGTTGATTTTCTTAAGAGGTGAGAGTGATTCAATGATTAAGAATGACACCCGATCTGCGTGTTCAAAGTGTTTTGAAGTGACTAATCTGCTCATTTTCACATTATGTTCCATAGGCGACAAAACTTTTGTCTTGAGAAAATCTGCCCTGTCTGTGTTCATTAAAGGGTCAATCTTTCTTTGGTGCATGAAATTTATTTTTGTACATAAAACTTCATTCGGGAGGGTTGTAGCTTTCATATGAGTGACTTCTGAAGCCAAGTGATTAATTGAAAGTCAGGTTATTAGCTGTTGTTCCAAACAGATGGATAGGCGACAACACTTTTGGAGACGGCTGTGTATATGTGTAAACTCGTAAACTGATTTTTCTGTGCTATTTAGAGTGTGCAGTACAGATTTGACTGGGGTCACTAAGAATTAGAAACTATATTTCTTGACTTGTTTTTTTTTTTTTAAATGTTTATCTGTTTAGACAAACATTTTCAGTGTTTTTTTACTTGGTTCGCTACATGTAATAATTGCCTAAAACCTTTAATAATGGAACCAAAACTTGGTAACTTGGATGTAAGTTTCCACTAACACTTTTAGTTCGCTGAACATGGGTTTACAGTGTAGACTCCAAGAATAAACTCAAAGACTCACAAATTGACAGACTCACTGAATCACAGACTCACAGATTCACAAACTTACAAACGCTGACTGACTCACAAGCTCCCAGACTCCAAGGCTCGTAAACTCAAAACCTGAAAGACTAACTGAATCATAGACCCACAAACTCACAGACTCGAAGAGTCATAAACTCACAACCTCAGAGATTCAAGCATTATTGACCTAGGAACAGTTTGGCTCTGTCCGTGCAAGTGAAAGGTTCACTGTGTAATATTTTTAGTAGTTTATTTCCAGAATTCATGCTGCTCATTCAGAAATGTTACCTTTTCCATGAATACTAGGGTGCATCAAATGCCCCCAATGAAAAAAATATTGCCTTGGCCCTATAGTAAAAATGTTCTACACCCAGTAAAAACACACTGTGTAAAATATTTTGAAATTTGGATGAAGTCTATCGGGGCCACCAGCCCCATGAAAATAGAAAATAATGGTGATAGTCAAAATCCTGGAATAGAAACAGGAGTGGACTGGCCACCACTAGCGGGTATTTCCTGGAATAGAAACAGGAGTGGACTGGCCACCACTAGCGGGTATTTCCAGGGTATTGCACCCTCGTGGGCCCCCATTTCTTTTATTTTTTACATTACTGAAAATAGGGGCCCACCGCTGAGTCCGTTCTCAGCCACTAATAATAATAATAATAATAATGGGGGGGGGGGGCTTAAATCGAAAAGTGCCCGGGCCCTATTTATCCCCCAGTCCAGCCCTGAATAGAAATGTACATTTCGGTGCATCAAGCTACCTAATAAAAACATATTGCCTCAGCTGTGTGATAAAAATGTTCTATGCACAGTAAAATCATTCTGTGCAAAATATGTTGAAATTTAGATGAATTCTACTGGGTCACCAGGCCCATGAAAATACAAAACAATGGTGATAGTGATGGGCAAACTGGATTTCAAAGCTGAAGTCCAGTGCCACATATCCCAAATATAGCCAATATAATGCACCAGCTGACCCACTGCTAGTATCAAGCAAGAGATTGCGAAGCTGTATGACTTTTGTGTGTTTCACCTGTGGGCCTACAGGATTGTACATGTAGCTGTTAATACCTGGTGGAACATCTGTACTAAAGCTGTGAATGCTCCTTGGAATGACTTGTGTTTTTTTTCCAAGAACTCCCTGCAGTAGTTCAATAGAGTACAGTCAATGCAATTGTATGTGATGTTGGAAAGAGTGGCTTCCCAAAACCCGTACTTAAGTGACTTCTAGGTATGTCATGGGTATCATTGCCAAGGGCCTCTCAGGTAAGTTATGGTACTCATCTGATGGAGTAAAGTGAAATACTACCACAGGCGATGGGATAAAGAAGTAATGGCACTCTTCGATACAGTTGTATTGACTGCCTTGTAGCCTAGTCATTCCAAGGAGCATTCACAGCTTTAGTACAGATGTTCCTCCATGAATTGTAGGCCCACAGATGAAACACACAAATATAACAGTCATACAGCTTTTCAATCTCTTGTTTGATACTAGCAGTGGTCCAAGGCAGCAAGGAGTTGATGTGTTGCAAAACAGCAATTTTGCCTGAATATAGCAGTTTGACCATCAGTCTGTCCCGAGACTGAAGTCTGTGTAAGTGGACCGACTGAATACACATCCTGCTGAGATATCCCTTCTGTTTGTGCTCCCAATACAGGTGATTTCACTAATTACCTCATCAACCTGGCTTAAGTGGTAATTAGGATCAGCTGGTTCATTATATTGGCAGGGGCAAATGTGTCACAGGGTTTGTCCACCTCTGTTTTAAGACAATGGAAAACCTGGATTCAAAAGCTACAATCCAGTGCCACAGATTTCAAATTACCTGGTTTTACCTGTCCAATTGACTTAATTGGAAAGGTAAAACTAGGTATGTCATTTGGAATATGTGGCACTGGACTTCAGCTTTGCAATCCAGGCTGCCCATCACCATCACCATTATTTTGTATTTTCATGGGCCTGGTGGACCCGGTAGAATTCATCTAAATTTTAACATGTTTTACACACAGTGACTTTACTGTGCATAGAACATTTTTATCACACAGCTGAGGCAATCTGTTTTCATTGGGTAGCTTTATGCAGCGAAATGGCAATTTTTATTCCAAGATTCTGACTATCACCATTATTTTCTATTTTCATAGGGCTGGTGGTCCCGGTAGACTTCATCCAAATTTCAAAATATTTTACACAGTGTGTTTTTACTGGGTGTAGAACATTTTTACTATAGGGCCCAGGCAATATCTTTTCATAGGGGGCATCTGATGCACCCTAATGAATACCTCCCACCACAATGTAATTCTGTATTCAATATGACTGGGATAATTGCACTTTTACTGTACAAAAAAGGGGGATGTTCTTCTCCATGGTCCACCATTTTGAATATCCATGAATAGACATTTTAGTTGCAAAACGTACTATACTTTGGTCATACTAGTAAATATTAGTTTATTATTTAGCAAATATATAGGCATAGTAAAAATATATATATTTGGCAATAGGCAGCACAGTTTTAATGATCAGCATAGTTTCAATACCTACTCTGGCCACCATCCTACACAGTGCTGGGAGTGTAGTGCTCCTAAGTGTGCTGGGAAAGGAGATGGGTAGTGTGCACTGGATCTTATACTTTTGTAATTTCTGTACTGGTCAGTACTGAATATCTGATATCAATATTCATCATCCGTGTTGTTCTGTGTATGTGTGTGTGTGTATGTGTGTGTGTGTGTGTGTGTGCGTGTTAGTTCTTTCCTTTCTGCTGTTTCTCATTCTGCGCTGTACTCGAAGGAGGAAGGCTGCAAGCAATCCTAAATGATATGCTCCTCAAATAGAAGCCAGACTCATGCTACACACTAGCCATTATACACACCACACCACACACACACACACACACACACCACACACACTAACCATTATGCACACAACAACATACACACACGCACGTACGCACACATGCACAGACACACACACACACACACACACACACACACACACACACACACACACACACACACACACACACACACACACACACACACACACACACACACACACACACACACACACACACACACACACACACACACACTACCCATTATGCTATATATAGATTTGGAACAGGGATGAGATGGTTAGCTATAAAGAATGCACTGCAGATAGTCAGAGTGTATCACCATGTTGGTGACTCTACTGTACATATTTTGTACTGTGTGTTTGTGTGTGTGTGCACGAGTGTGTGTGTGCATGTATACGTGCTTGGGTATGTGTGTGCACTGTACATGTGCATGTACGTGCATATACAGTGTGTACGTGTTTACAGTATGTGTGTGCATGTTCCTGTGTGTGTGTGTGTGTGTGTGTGTGTGTGTGTGTGTGTGTGTGTGTGTGTGTGTGTGTGTGTGTGTGTGTGTGTGTGTGTGTGTGTAGCAGGTGTGTGACCTGCTAAGGGGCCCTCTCTCTCAGTTTGCCAAGGGGGATCCGCTTGCCTCTACACACACACACTCACACACACACGCACACACACACACAGTCGTTTAATGGCATAGTAAAATACTGTGTGTGTGTGTGCATTTTGTCTGTATATCTATCTCTGTATGGGCAGTGTGTGTGTGTGTGTGTAAGCACGTGTGTGTGTGTGTGCGTATGTGTGTGTCCATGTGCGCTGGACTTATGGCTTCCTCTCTCTGTGTGGAGCGGCGGGAGACGGCTGAACCTCATACTGTGTGTGTGTGTGTGTGTGTGTGTGTGTGTGTGTGTGTGTGTGTGTGTGTGTGCACGTGACACACGGGCACAGCAGGGCCACTGCGCTAAACAGCACATACATTCTATTCCCCTCAACATGCTTTTCATTTAGACACCGTCATTATGCCCCCCCCCCCTCTCTCTCTAACACACACACACACACACACACACACACACACACACACACACACACACACACACACACACACACACACACACACACACACACACACACACACACACACACACACACACACACACCACCAAATGTAGCTAATGTAAGCATCTTGACTAGTTCTCCACCCACCTCCTTTACTATAGGGGCCAGAAAGAGAGAAGGGGAGAGAAGAGAAGAGAAGAGAAGAGGGTGGGGCAGGGGAGAATGAAGGGAAGACAGGGAAAGATTGAACACAGGCACTTAAAAGAAAAAAGAAGCAGAAGGAAAAGGAGGATAGGAAATGAAAAACAGGGAGGTTAAATGGAAGAGGACAAGAAAAGAGAGAAGAGGGTGAGAAAGGGGAGAATACGGAGGACGTCTAGAAGAGATGATAGAGAAGAGAAGAGGTGGTAGAGAAGAGATGAGTAGAAGAGAAGAGAGTGTCCCAGAGAGATGAGAATGTGTTTTTTAAATGTTTTTAATGGTTTATTTTTTTTATTCTGATATTTAATGTTTTCTTTCTGTATTCCTTATTCTTCATTATTCCTTTACTTTTATTTTTTGTGAAGCACATTGAACAGCATCTGTGTATGACATGCGCTATACAAATAATCGTGCAAATGCCTTGCTTTGCCTTGCCTTTAATGTGTGAGAAGAGAAGAAAAAGGGAGTTTCCCAGTGAGATGAGAGTGTGGATTTTAATGCTTTTCATGTTGTAGGCCTGATTTTTTTCTGATTCTTATATTTAATGTTTTCTATCGCTATTTCTTGTCTTCTTTATTCTCACATAGAATTCACACATAGATGATTGGGCGTCTGAACAGTCATTTTCAATAATAAAATGTAAAAATCAAGTGCTTGCGGCATTTTGCAACAAAACTCTTCATATTTCCTGCTAAATGCAAGTTTTGTTCAAACCGAAAGTTCGAGAGAAGTGTAATAAAATTTGGCATGCCTAATTTACCACCTGCATTCTGTTCTCCACTCAACACGCCTATTTAACCAGCTGCAGCTCATTCTCCACTCTGCTGTCATTTGGTGGAATTTCAACGCACTGGAATTTGGAACGCCCCTTAATTAACTATACAGCAATTTATTCTCCGCTGACCTATCTCCAGTCAGAAATTCTTTCTCGCTCGCACCCACCACATCACCTCACCACCATTCGTCAGGTGTCTTGCCCTAGCTTCCTTCAAGTTCACCTCGTTCCATTGCTCTCCAACCATCATCTGCCGCAGATACTGCCTGAGCTCTCAGTGGCGCCCCGTACTCCCGGGCTCGAGAATGTTTACTGCATAGACATTTCTCAGCAGTGGCAGTACTTCAGCACCACGGCCAGCGCTCTTGCCCAATACGCCACATAATCTATCTCAGCTTCTTGAGTGCGGTGGTCCCTGCGGACCCCGTGAAGCACTTTGATGATCAGTCCACCACGTTGACAGCCACTCTCGGTACAATCACGACAAGTCCGAGAATGAAGAATGTACTATGCATACATGCTTAATCCAAATTTCAGAGTGAACTAATGAACATGGCATGTGATTTTAAAATTCACCATTGTGACAGGTCCGTTTCCGAAAACCACTATATATATTTATTTATTTATTTTTGAACTCCACTTATGTAAAAACAAAAGGCGGAAATGGATGTGTTCAGAAATATGAAATAAAACTTCAGCGAGTGTTGAGAGAATGTGCCCAGACAAAAAAGAAAAGAAGAGAGGAGAACAGAAGAGAGGAGAATTGAGAGGAGGATTGGAGTGTGTGAGTGAGAGGCGAGTGTGAGTGAGTGATCTGGTCACTCTGATAAACTGTGACCTTCTCCTGGCACCATGGCTATGCTAATGGCTAACCTAATGGCCTGCCTGTGTGTGTGTGTGTGTGCGTGTGCGTGTGTGTGTGTGTGTGTGTGTTTCTGATGTGCCCCAACGCTGCTGTGTCAGAGCTAATGGCTAACCCTGTGCCCTCACAAGGTGTGTGTGTGTGTGTGGGCATGTGCGTGTGTTTCCTATGTGCCCCCTGACAAGGTGTTTAGGGCCAGGGGTGTGAGGGAGCGAGGTGTGTGTGTGTGTGTGTGTGTGTGTGTGTGTGTGTGTGTGTGTGTGTGTGTGTGTGTGTGTGTGTGTGTGTGTGTGTGTGTGTGTGTGTGTGTATGTGTGTGAGAGAGGAGGGGTGCATATTTCCGAAAACACCCCCACAGTGCCCAGCTTCCGTCTGTCCATCTGAATGTGTGTGTGGGGAGGGAGGGTGTGTGTGTGTGTGTGTGTGTGTTACTGTCTGTCTGCCTGTCTGTGTTTTTGTGTGTGCGTGTGTGTGTGTCTGTATGGGGTGGCATACATGCATGGGGTGTGTGTGTGTGCGTACGTGTGTGTGTGTGGGGGGGGGTGGCATGCAGTGCTGGGGCCTGCCTGGCACTGCTCAAGTTTCTGATAGCTTACACATCTCTTTGATCTGCCCATCACACACACACACTCACACACACAGCTTGCCGTGGCTGCCCCCCACTCCTGGCAGGAAATTGCAGTCTGTCTACTGACACTGCGGAGAAGAGAAATGGGACTGAGGAAGGACTGCACACCGTCATCACATGACCTGACCTGTCGCGCGCACACACACACACACACACACACACACACACACACACACACACACACACACACACACACACACACACACACACACACACACATAGACACACACACAAGCACACATAGACACACACACAAGCACACACACACACAGACACACACACAAGCACACACACACACACACAGGCACACACACACACACACACACACAGCCACATCAACACACTCTGATCTGATGTACACAATAGAGGACTATGCTGTATATACATACTCTGCACAGAAAATACGCACCTCTCTCTCTGTCTATGTCTCTCTCTCTCTCTCTCTCTCTCTCTCACTCTTTTCACACAGATCTTCTCCAGACACATGCCCTGCAGCAAAGGCATATTTTGCACACACACACACACACACACACACACACACACACACACACACACACACACACACACACACACACACACACACACACACACACACACACACACACACACACACACTTCACAGCTGCACAAACACTCTGCAAAATTGGTTTGTTGACTTATAGTCACACAAAGAACATGCATACAGTCTTTGACGCACGGACACACACATGCGCACGCAGGCGCACATGCAAACGCACGCACACACAAAGATTTATAATGTCCATGGCAGAGTCCAAACAGTGTGCAGATCACAAATCTATACAATTACAACCAATGACTAACACTCCCCACCCACCAGCTAAACACACACACACACACACACACACACACACACACACACACACACACACACACACACACACAAACACACACACACACACACACACACACACACACACACACACACACACACACACACACACGCATGCACTCACACACGCGCACACACACATACTCAATCACGTATGCACTCACACACACGCATACACAGACATAGACACACACACACACACACGTGCAAATACACGCACTCACACACACACACAGACGCACACAGACACACACACAGAGGCAGTCATGCATGCACACACACACACACACACACCCACATACACACACACAATAGGAACACCCATTCCCACCAGTGTAACAAAGATGCATTACAACACACACACACACACACACATACACACACACACACACACACACACACACACACACACACACACACACACACACACACACACACACACACACACACACACACACACACACACACACACACAGGCAAGTCAGTGTAGAGGTGACAATATTGATGACAAAGACGACCATGGCTGACGACTCAATGACTCTTCATTTCTGGGTGACATACACACACGCACGCACTCACGCACTCACCACTAATCACGCACGCACGCATGCACACACACACACAGCACACACACACACTTGCACGCACACTTGCTCAAACCTTATGTAAGGTCAACTCATGTGCTACATATAAGATGATTCATGCATTTTTTTGCGTTTAGTTCGTATTCACCATTGGGTATGTGTGTGATTGTGTGTGTGTGTGCATGTGTGTGTGCGCGTTTCTGTGTGTGTGTGTGCATGCGTGCGTGCGTGATTAGTGGTACATGCAGGCGTGTTGGCTGGTCCATAATGAGTTATAGTCAGAGTGAGGTAATGCCACTGGAGGGATGGCCAACCATTACACACACACACACATACACACACACACCATTACACACACACACACACACACCATTACACACACACACATACACACACACATACCATTACACACACACACACACACCATTACACACACACACACACACACACACACACACACACACACACACACACACACACACCATTACACACACACACACACCACCTTTGGCCTGGAGACCTCTGTAAGGGAGGGAGAGAGAGAGAGAGAGAGAGAGAGAGAGAGAGAGAGAGAGAGAGAGAGAGAGAGAGAGAGAGAGTGTTCTTCTCTCCTTATGGGTGGGGTTTCTCTCTGATTTCTCCCCAGCACACACACAGAGTGGCATGTTCATTATCGCTTTCATTGTTTTCTACTCTCACATTCTCCACTCCTCTTTGTTTCACTTTTTGCTTTCCATTCTCTCGCTCTTTTCCAAATGCTCTCGCTGTCTTTTTTTGTCATATCCCTCCAATGCATGTACCACGTGTATATACTCTGTCCTCTCCCTTTTGATGTAAGCCTAGAGCAGCGGTTCTTAACCTGGGGTGCGGACACCTCCTGGGGGCACACCAGAGATTGCTCTGGGTCCTCAAGGTTTTGTTTGCATTGAGATTGTGACCAAAATTCTGCATGTGAACATTATATGAATAGGCCAAGTCAGAACCAAATTCAACCATGTTTTGGTGCCCGTAAAGTCATTACGGCATTGATTAATGTCTCGAGCGAGACTCATTGTAATTAATCGCTTACATCAATTTTGTAGTGCCTACATACGAATGTAAAAGCTCTGCTTGGGGCGGCGCGGCTTTGTCTTGGGCAAAGTTAACGGGGGTGCTTTAAGAACCACTGGCGTATAGATCATACTTTGCTGTCTGGAACACAGCTAAATAGTCTGAGTGCTCTGTTTAACAAACAGGCAGTCCAAAAGGCTAAAAGTATCATTAGTCAGCCTGACCATGTTGTAGGTGGTGAATTTTCATTAATGCACTCTGGGAAGCGCTATTGTTCTGTCAGGACAAAAACAAAGCGTTACTCTGGATCTTTCATTCCTACAACCATTAGATTATTAAACAAGGTTGTAGGGATAGAGTTCATTACTGACCATTTAATTTACTAAGGGCTGCTCAGCACTGACTAATGTATGTGTTAAAATGTGTATGTCTTTTGTTTTCCTATGTATTTATTGTTTTTTGTTTCCTTTAGGTTTTGTATTTCATTTTCTAATCTTTTTATTTATACTATCTATTCACTGACTGATGGAGACTGGGACCGCAAACTGAATTGCCCTTCTGATGGGACTAATAAAGTTATCTGAATCTGAATCTGAAAACCTCCAAGGCCCCAGCACCACAACAAGCCAACATGCTCTCCGACAGTAGATGGAGACGTTCACAATGTTCGAAATATACTTTTGGAAATAGCCAACCTGGTGGACTGATGGATGTTTTTAAGATCAATATTTACTCACCTTTTCATGGTTTATGTCAATAATCTAATAATAATAAACATTTTGAATCAGGACCCAACATTTTACCCCTTGTGCACACATGCATGCAAAAGACTACATACACACACAAGCACAGACACAGATACATACACACACACACACACACACGCGCATACACACACACACACACACACACACACACACACACACACACACACACACACACACACACACACACACACACACACACACACACACACACACACACACACACACACACACACACACACGCACACAATGATGGATGATCTGTAGCTTATTATTAGAGACCTTTTTTCCAGACTGCCTATATGCCATGAAGGGCATTTTCACTCTTGTGTGAGTATGTTAAGTGGCTTTGAATGAGTGCAGAAAATGAGTTGCCCATTTAGCTTTAGTTAGACAGAGTTCAATGGTACGCCTGATGATTGAGGAACGCAAGGACACTAACGTAACACGCACAAACACACACACACACACACACACACACAGACACACACACACACACACACACACACACACACACACACACACACACACACACACACACACACCACCTTAAGCTCACTTCCAATCACATTTGTGAACGCTTCCCTGAACTCATAGGGGGGGGTCCAGAGTGACAACTTGTGAAGACACACACACACACACTGACAAAAACACACACTGACAAACACACACACTGACTAACACATACACACACACACACACACACTGACAAACACACACACACACACACACACAAACACGGACACGCACACTGACACACGCACACATGCACACATACCAACATTTTCATCAAAGTAACTCACCTCCTTTACACACGCGCACGCACACACACACACACACACACACACACACACACACACACACACACACACACACACACACACACACACACACACACACACACACACACACACACACACACACACACACACACACACTCCCCTCTCCATCTTGAATGCCCAAGAGAACACACACTTGAGCTGATGGGTTTCAGAGCAGGAAGCATCCCGTGGAGAGGGTGAGCACTCACGCCAGCCCAGCAGGCAGGGGTGAAGGTTGAAGTGTGTGTGTGTGTGTGTGTGTGTGTGTGTGTGTGTGAGGGTCTGTGTGTGCATGCGTGCGTGTGTGTGTATGTGAGGGTGTGTGTGTGTGTGTGAGGGTCTGTGTGTGCACGCGCATTTGTCTGTGTGTGTGTGTGTGAGGGTGTTGGTGCTGGCTAAGAGGAAATATTAGGGAAGCGAGAGGGAAGAGCTGCCAAATTAACTTCTCACCCTTTCAATCACACCCGCCAGAGACTACACACACACACACACACGCGCACGCGCACACGCACACGCACACGCCAGAGACTACACACACCACCCTGCAGCCCGTCTCGTCTCAAATGCGCATGCGCATGCATGCGCACACACACATAAACATGCAGACCTCCGGACACACTTTTACAATCCTCCTCATCTTACACCCTTACACATCTTCTCCTAACCCAGTATGCTCCCCTCTCTCCTCTTCTCCTAACCCTCTCCCCTCTCTCCATCTTCTTCTAACCCTCTCCCCTCTCTCCTCTTCTCCTAACCCAGTATGCTCCCCTCCTTCCCTCTTCTCCCTTTTTCATCCCTCTCTCCATTTATTTTTCCCTTTTTCCCGATCTCTCTCCTTTTCTCTTTCCTTCCCTCTCTCCTTTTCCACTTCTATATTTCCCTTTGACTATTTTCTGTCTCAGAGGTGTTGCACTCATCCATCTACCCATCTCTAGTAGTCTAGTTAGCTAGTTAGCCATAGCGGCTCACGGAAGCTTTGACACACAGATCGCCATTGACATTGTTCCAAAATAGTTCCAGGAAGTGAGCGTCGAACACAGAAAATGCAGTAACCGTAAATGTAATTCATAGTTTAATTTATCATCTTTGCTTTTTATGTAGTGGTTCTGTGTTAGTCTGTAACGAAAAGAAAGCCGCTGCATACAATTATTTGAATGATTATTTTATTAATAATGTCACCAACCGCCTTCCTGCGCCCTCCTAGTGACGCAACACCTTCAGCGTTGCTAATAGTCAGGTCAAGAGCAATGCAAGTACTTTCTGAGTGCCGGAGAAGTCTGATATTCCAACTACTTTGTTGAGAAGCAATCGACTTTGAGCAGCTCCAACGCCCCGGGGTAGAGGCATGTTCAAAGCAGTGACGTGGTTTAAGCAGAGACGTTCTATTGGGTCTAAGAAAATGTTTGGTTTCCTGGCCTCGACCAGTAGCAAACCATGGGAGGTGGGTCAACCATGCTGTTTGAGAAACGTTAATTGTTATTCTCTAGGTCAGAGCAAGTCTCGAAAAGATTTGAAAGTCGATGATAATCAGGCTACTGAATACCATGGCTCTGGGAGTGGCCTTCGTCCATTAGTTTTGATTTAAAGGACCAGCGGAGAGATGAACCAGATGGGACTCTGCTGCTGTTTCACTTTATTCTTTCTTTTTCCTTTCTTTCTTTCCTGCTCCCTTCTTTTCTTCTTTTCTTCCTTTCTTTTTTCCTCCTCCCTTTCTGTTCTTTCTTTCTTTCTTTCATTCCTCCTCCCTTTTTCTTTCTTTCTTTCTTTCTTTCTTTCTTCCTCATTTCTTTATTTCTTTCTTTTTTTTCTTTGTGTCTATTTATTCTTTTTTCTGCCCTTTTACCTCCACCCACCCCTCCCTCTCTTCTTTCTTCTTCTCATCTTTCCCACTCTGTCTTGTTTTCTAAGTGCACTGGCTCATGTGGTTTTCCTTTTCCAAAGACCACAGCAGCAACATGCTCACATGGGTCAGCTTGGGTTGTGTGTGTGTGTGTGTGTGTGTGTGTGTGTGTGTGTGTGTGTGTGTGTGTGTGTGTGTGTGTGTGTGTGTGTGTGTGTGTGTGTGTGTGTGTGTGTGTGTGTGTGTGTGTGTGTGTGTTAAATGTGTGTGAGTTGAAATGGTTTTGTGTGGTTCCGAACTCACTTTGGCCCATCTCTGGACCAAATCCACCCCGAGTCCACTACACTACACTCCAGTCCACACCAATGCACACAAACACGCCTGTATGTGCAGGCACAAACGTACGCACGCACGTACACGTGCACATGCACATGCAAGTGCATGCACGCAGACACACACACACACACACACACACACACACACACACACACACACACACACACACACACACACACACACACACACACACACACACACACACACACACACACACACACACACACACACACACACCACTACACCCCACTCCTGGTTGAGCCCCTGGTCTGTTGCAAATTAGTCAGTTACTATCTGCATTCCCTATCCGGGGCTGCAGTGGAGTGCATTGCACACACACACACACACACACACACACACACACACACACACACACACACACACACACACACACACACACACACACACACACACACACACACACACACACACACACACACACACACACACACACACACACGAGGCAGCAGCGGGGTGCATTGCTGTGCTCTGCAGTGCTGTGCTGATATTCCCCCCCCAAAACACACACACACACCTACACACACACACACACACACACACACACACACACACACACACACACACACACACACACACACACACACACACACACACACACACACACACACACACAGACACACAGACACACTCACCCTCTCCTGCCTGGTCATTTCAGCAGCAGCACCAGCATCCCCAGCCAATTTGTTTAGGCATGAGAGTATGCAGTAAGAGCATAGCTATGAGTGTGTGTAACTGTGTGTGTGTTTGTTTGTTCGTGTGTGTTCGGACATGTGTGTGATGAGCGTGTGTGTGTGTGTGTGTTTGTGTGTGTGTGTGCGCGTGCGTGTGTGTGTGTGTGTGTGTGTGTTAGTGATACATACATATGTTTGTGTGTGTGTGTGTGTGTGAGAGAGAGAGAGAGAGAGAGTGTGTGCATGTGTATGTGTTTGCACATATTCCCCACTCGCTCGTTCAATCTCTCACCACCTCAGTCTCAGAGTTCCATGCACTTCCTGTGAAAGCACCGGTTGGTTCGTTGGTTTGCTCGGTGACCACCTCTCTTGTTGCTAGGTGATCCCCTCTCCTCTCCTCTCCTCGCCTCGCCTTTTCCAAAGCCCAACCCTTTATATTTCCATGTTCACATTGTGTTTCATAATGAGAGAAACTCCCTAAACCCCAACAAAATAGTCTCAAAAACCCTCAAGGTTTTTGGAAACTAGCAACAGCCATGGAAAGGGGGGGGGCTTCTTTGCTGTCTGGCCCAGGGGCCCATGGAGTCATATACCACCCCTGCCGCCCGCCCATCCACACGCACAGCCATCGGAAATGGTTTGTGCGTGTGTGCGTGTGTGTGTGTGTGTGCGTGTGCTCGGAAATGGATGACGAGAGGCATTCTGCAAGACAAATGTAACTTTTTGGAGCGCTCTAGTAAATCTGTTTGGTCACATTTAATAGTGTCAATTACCGAGGGGGCCCAGACAGAGGTAGTTGGTTGGGAGTAAAGAGCTAGGAGGGTGTGTGTGTGTGTGTGTGGGGGGGGGGGGATAGGATGAGTTAGAAAAAAGTGGGAGGGCTTTCGAGGGGCCGACCTGTACCCTTTATAACACACACACACACACACACACACACACACACACATGCTTGTACACACATGCGCACACACACACACACATGCCCACACACACACACACACACACAGACACACACACAGAGACACACACACACACATGCCCACACACACACACACACAGACACACAGACACACACACACACACACACACACACACACAGGGACCCTTAATAACATTGACGGCAATGAGCTCCAGATGCAGGTCCATGGGGCCTCTTGGTGAAAAAAAAGGCAATTGGAGTAGCACACACACACACGCACGCACACACTCACACACACACAGACCGACACACACACACACACGCACTTACGTACACGCGTGCGCACACACACACACAGCCATTGGAGTAGCACTGCTTCTAATTTACGAGGAGAGTCTCCACATCTGGAGTTCCTTATAATTAAAACGTAAGCCCCAAAGTTCTACTTCCACCTGTCAAACGCAGAGAAGATGAACACTATAATGGGGGCCAGGGAGAGGGGGAGAGAAGGAGAGAGAGAGAGAGAGAGAGAGAGAGAGAGAGAGAGAGAGAGGGGGGCTGGCCTACCACGCATAGGAGAGAGGGAGGGAGAAGGAGAGAGCGAGAGAAAGAGGGAGAAAGGGCGGAAGGGAGAGAGAGGGTGGAACAGAGAGAGCAAGAGAGACAGAGAGAGAGAGAGAGGCCTGGCTTGCTGGAGTGGAGGGATAGAGAGAGAGGAGAGGGAGGGAGGGAGAAAGAGAAAGACAGAGAGAGGCCTGCTGCTCAAAGGGAGAGAGAGAGAGGGAGGGATAGAGAGAGGTGGGGCGAGAGAGAGAGAGAGTCTGATGAACACCGTAATGGACCATGCAGGCTTGGGGTGGTGTGTGTGTGTGTGTTTATGTTGGCGTGAGTGTGTGTATGTGCGCCTCTGCATATGTGTGTGTGTGTGTGTGTGTAAAGGTCAGGAGGAGTGGTTTAAGTGAGAGGCCCTTGTGTGATTGTTTTGCTTCGCTACATGTCCTGTTATGAAGGCATCATCGTTGATGGCCGCTTAAAGACTTAAAGTGCTTACTAACTAGTGACGGACCGTACCGCACTCACATACACACCGTACCACACACACACACACACGCATGCACGCACGCACGCGCACACACACACACATACATGCATGCACACACGCAAACACACACACACACACACACACACACACACACACACACACACACACACACACACACACACACACACACACACACACACACACACACTCACTATGCACCATAAGGAGCCCTCCACCAGCTGCTGATAAACACGTCCGTCGATCTGTGTTTAGGTGAGCCATGTCTGCCGGCTTTACTGTGTGTGTGTGTGTGTGTGTGTGTGTGTGTGTGTGTGTGTGTGTGCTACTTTTGCAGAGCCAGTTCTAGCCAGTTTGGTGCAGGGTTGCCAGATATGTGTTGTAATATCGATAAATCTACAGAAAAACCCGACCAATGCCCATTTTTGACCGTTTTTAGCAGTCCAATTGGGCGCGAAACCCAATTTGCTGTTTCTGTCTCTCCTCTCTATTTCTCCTTTTAAATCCATCTCTAACAATGATGTTTTTTCCCATTTGTTAAGCACTTTGAGTTGCATACCTTGTATGATACAGTGCTATACAAATACAATTATTATTATTATTATTACAACCCCCCAAATCTGGCAACACTGGTTTGGTGTCCTCGACGAGGCCCCCATTTTCGTTCTGTGCATTCAGTAAGTGACATCTGTATACCGGTCGTCGTACATCTGATCGAGAACAGCTGAAGATCCTTTACTGAGTGCCAATGAATAATCATCGTCAATGTGAAGTTGTAATGTTCTATTTGACTTAGAGGTCTTACACACTAGGGTGGTAAAGCGTCGCGGAACGGGATCTGTCCTTACACACCAACCGGCGGTAGTCGGGCATCAGCGGCGCGGCAGCCGGCTCCGCACCACGCTGCATTTGGAAAATAGAACTCGAGCGTATTTTTCACGCCGGCGACCGGCAGTGTCTCATTCAAATGAATGGCAAAGCAGCATGCTGACTTTGGCTATGTTTTTTTTTTAACAGGACTGGCCGCGCACGCCGACACTGTCAGTGTGAAAGGGAGAGAAAAACACACCGGCCGAAACTAAGCAGAAAGACCACGTTCATCACGCGACTGTTCCATTCTGCTTTGGAATGTTTGACCCCTTATGCCGTGTCCAGACCAAGAGCGAACTACGCTGCCTGGTAGCGTGGGTAGCAGAAGAAGTTTCGCCTTGAATTCGCAGTATTCACTCCAGAGGCATCATTGACATGTTTGATTCAGCTAATCACATAACGGCTCTGGCTTGACAGCCTGGGACATTCAGAGTTATATGGGTAGATGACGTGACGTGTAAATTTTGCTGTCGCAGGCTCTTAAAAGTAAATTCATGCTTTCAAAATTGTCAATGCTTTAAATGATTAAATTAATGTCGTTGTTGTGAAAAAGTAATGTGTAATAAATCCAGAGCTTAAATAAGTATACTTAATTTTGAGTCAAATGTCACATTTGTCCTATGGTGTGACTGAGGCAAGCCTGGTTCTCCATATTAAAACGTTTTTAAATAAATAATCAAAGCTCAGTCATTTGTCTAAACAACCCTGACATGTTTTTCAAGGTGTCTATTTTAGCAAGTGGCAATGCTTAATTTTTTCCCTGTTTTTCTGAGACCGTATGGACTTATGCAACTTTGTCACAGAAAACAATGTCCTGTGGTGTGACATCATATTTTTGGTTAATTCTGTGGATAATTATCTATTGTTGAAGCTCCAGCGGAACATAAATTGTGACTTTAGACCCTTAAGAAGCCAATGGCAAGGGTGGATTTTAGGTTTTTCTCTCAGAGTTCTTCAATCAATCAATTATGTTTTGCTACCACAAGATGTATTAGTTTTGTAGCCCTTTGGTGTGACAGCCATAAAATACATTTTGACAATAGTGTATATTTTTCATATTTTTTTCTTATGTAGATGTATGAAAATGCATCTTACTAAAGGTGAAATTGTATTTCAGTTGGCAACGACATGGCTTTAAATTAACTCAAAAGCTCAAAAGTCCTGTGGTGTGATGGTAAAAGTCCTATGGTGTGACACTTTGAAGTATCACACCAAAGGACAAACAGGTCACACCAAAGGACTAGATATCTGAGAAATAGGTTTTAAAACAACTGGTTGTACATTTTTTGTTTATTTTGTTGTTTGACTAGATACATATTGTGTATTCAAATTACTTATTCCTTTATTGGCCATTGGAATTTATACTTTGATGCATTGTTGATGAATATTTGCTGTTGATTCTAGATACTGTCAAAGGATATAAAATGTCATTAATGGTGCTTTGAAACCATAAAATACAACGGTAACAGTGAAGGAAAGATGAGTGAGAGAGTATAGAGAAGTATAAATGAATAAAGTATGCTGTGGAGAGCTCAATATAGCATAAATGTGCTGTCCAGCTTGAGATACCAAACAGGCACTGGCCACTAAACACTACTGGTTCAATGGTGTGACAGTCATAGCATACCTACAAAGAGGGTGAGGTGTGATGGTCATGCCAACGTCACACTTCAGTATGAGTCTTATGAGCTCTGCTATGCAGGCTAAATTTAATGACCGCATGGCTGTCATGTTTGTTTGTCCGCATGGCTGTCATTAATTATTAAGATAGGCTGATAATCTATGACTTAAAGACTTATAAGCATAAAGTGTAGGTCAATATTGACTACAACATTACATTATGATCAAAAGACAAAATAATCATGTTGATACATTTGTTTCTGGCTCAGTTTTGCATTTCTGTCCTTTAGTGTGACATGAATGTCCTACGGTGTGACATTTTTGAAACGCTCAAACATTTGTTTGAGCTTAACAATACATTTGATAAACACTGAATATTGCATTAGGGAAGAACACATTGTCATCTCTGAAATGTTAGTATAAATTAAATTGAATTTAATTTAATTTAATTTAATTAAATGTTGAACATTTAAAAAGAAAGATATCCCTATATTTCCTCGAAGGTTTCTAATAAGCTCTCCTCTAATGGGAAAAAAAATCCTTAAATGGTTATTTCTCATTAAATTAAGACTTTTAAAAAATTCAATAAATATGAAGAGTGTAACAATGTTCATAAAACTCCATCAAGCCATTTCTACATTACTTAAAGTGGTAGTTCGCTATTTTAGACATTAAGCCTTGTTTGTGTGACTTCTGGGGTGAAGTAGAGATGTTCTCATCACAATTTTGACATTTGGTGCTGAACGGAGCATTTGGGTATTCAAGACTGCAGCCCCCCCCACCTTTACATTGACTCCAATGAAGCACTCAAGCAATCGATCAGAAAATGGCATTCAACTTTCGTTTGCAGAGACATGAAACTCACCGAGTGGTCAGAGGTGGGCAGCGATACGTTGGCTCGAAAATCACCGCGAAATACGCTTCCAGAGAAGATATATTCATTATTGTCCGTCTTCATTGACTGTATATTGGTTTGACTAGTATTACTCCGCGCGACCGGAAATGGGGGTGCGTTTGTTTACGTTACTATCTATGGTTTGTATGCAAGCTGTAGTTTTTGTAGCCAGTCCCGCTCAAAGATAGCCGTTCTACCTCGCTCCTTGATGTCTACACAAACAACACACTATCACTACCTACTGGCTGGATGTCTACTGCTATTCAACGGCGTCTGGGGAAAAATAGGTCCGCCAAATGCTAAACAACAGTTAGAAGGCATATTTCGCTGCAATTTTCGGGTCAATTTATCGCTGTCTACCACTGACCACACGGTGAGTTCCATGTCTTCTCAAACAAAAGTTTAATGCCATTTTATAATCGATTGCTTGAGTGCTCTATTGTAGTCAATGTAAAGGTGGGGGGGCTGCAGTCTTGGATACCCAAATGCTCCGTTCAGCACCAAATGTCAAAATTGTGATGAGAACATCTCTACTTCACCCCAGAAGTCACACAAACAGGGCTTAATGTCTAAAATAGCGAACTACCACTTTAACCCCTTAAGACGCGGCTTTATACATTTGTTGTGACCAGTATGGTAATGACCAAGTTGTGGTGCATTACTAAAGGGCCTGTGTTGTGTCATAGTAGTGTAGTACATTTCAGTGACTATTACAGCATGCAACTGAAGGTACGGCGCGCATTAAGGGGCTACTATATTTATTTCTTAATGTCACACCAAAGGACATATTTTCAGTAAATTGCTTTATCAACGTAAATAAATAATCAATTAATAGACCAACATTGTGACCACTTGGATTTTTTGAAAGATGAATTGCTGCACTATGTAGACATATACTTTTTTCCCTCATAAACAATGTTTTGTAAAAAAAATCGTTTTTTTCTGCCTAACTGTCATCTACCCATGAACGTTCCGATTGGTTTTCGCCGAACAGCGTCAGCGAATTCGCCTACGATTAGATTGAGGTTAAACGTCAAAATTCGCTCTGGTTGCTCATGAAGCTTTGCCTCTGGCAGCACAGGTCGCGTGCCCTCCATAGAGAAATAATGACTTCTGTCGCTTCGTTCGCTCCGTTCGTTCCTGGTCTGTACACAGCATTAGCGTTCTAATTCTGTAGAACTTTTCGGATGTTACTATGGCAGCCCACAAGACATTTGGTGCTGTAGGCGACCAACTTGTCTGCCTATGCAGTGCAGTGCAGTGCAATGTGTGTGTGTGTGTGTTTGTGTGTGTGTGTGTGTGTGTGTGCGGTTAGGTGTGGTTTAGGCCTTTTTCGTTTAGGCAAGAGTCGTCTAGGCCACCCTGCCGTCGTTTAGGCCACCAGCTGTGCCTTTTAGGCCACTTGAGCTGACGTTTAGGCCAGCTTTTTGTTATTATTGTACAAACACCAATAACCCTAACCCTAACCCACACCCTAACTCCTAACCCACACCCTAACCCCTAACCCTAACCCTAATCCTCTGTCTTATAATAGCGAATGTACAATAATAATAAAAAGCTGGCCTAAACGTCAGCTCAAGTGGCCTAAACGGCAGCTCCACTGGCCTAACCGGCACCTCTGTTGGCCTAAACGACGGCAGGGTGGCCTAGACGACTTGCCTAAACGAAAAAGGCCTAAACCACCCATCACCGTGTGTGCGCGTGTGTGTGAGTGCCTTGCTCCGGCATTGCTTGGGTTCATCTCTTCTCCTTTACCTCCGTAGCCCCCTCTTTGCTTGCAAGGACAGTTCTCAGTTCAATGTCCTAGACGAGGCCCCCATTTCCATGATATGCATTCATACACTGGTGTAGGAGCCATAATTACTTTCTTTATATTTTTTTTGTTTTTATTTTGGTATCATCATTGTGGGGTTGGTTTACTTTAATTTGTGTTTTTTGTTTATTGGTTAACGTGGACATGGGTGTGGTGCTGGGCGTGTGTGGTGCGCAATTGGAAGCCCTCTAATTAGTGCCCACCTGGCACCTGCGCTTCGATTCAGTTTGGCGTGGGGTGAGCATGGGGGAAGGCCATCCTTTTGCGTACCGCACTACTCTCGCACATTGCATGGACTAATTCAAAACTCTGTAACTCTGGAACAATTGCTTTACCTTGCATTCGAAAGACCATTGGGGTCTACAGACTATTGGGGTCTCGTGTGAAATGGTGAGCAAATAAACCTCAAGAAACGGAGTCGAATGTGTGGACATTACATCTTTGAGTGCGCGTAAGCAAGTTTGATTCCCTCTGCTTAGCCTACAGCGGCGCTGAACAAATTGGTATTGGATATAGCCGCAATATAAGTACGCAAAAGGCCTTATAGGCAAAGTACACAAACGTGCCATTTAGTACGAAAAAAGGCTTGCTAATATAGTGCAAAGGGCGCTTATTTAGTACACACAAATGAGCGCTTGATTGTTTGGAAGATCGCTCATAAAAAGAACATTTGAACTCTGTTGGCGAGTTATTGGAAAAGCACCGTGTCGTTCTACAATTGGAAGAAGAGCGTCACGTTGTTCTTGCTGTCATCGCTGCTGTCAACTGCGCTGCGAGACGATTGGAGAAGAGGATTACGCACCTGCCGGCGGATCGCTTTGATTCATTCATTCGCTTCCTGGAAACTTCCGAGGGAAAATACAACCGCGGTTCACCAAGGCCTCTTCACTGGAATTAAGTTCGCTTCCTGGACTGCTCCTGGGCTACAGCCTGGGTAACCACGACATCGATTCATCAAAGCCGCATCGCTGGAATAAAAGGTATTGCGCAGTTTATTGACTATCAGTGTGGTGAATGATCGACGTGTTCAGTATTAAAACTTTCCCTGGTGGATTAGCCTCGTTGCTGGAGGTGAAGACTGTTCGTTTGGAATATAGACTGTGTTGAATGCCGTGGTGGCGTTTATGATCGTTGGAACTGCTATTGTGGATTACTGACATTGTTGCTCTTTGCGTCTTGCGAGTGGAACATTCTAATTCATTGCTGCTGTGAATTGTCCCCGAGCGTCGCAAGGCGTTGCATGAACTTTTTCTGTCGTTCGCTGGAATTATGGACATTGTTGCATATGAACTTTGATTATGGTGGTGCCCTATGAACATTTCTTGTTGCTTCGAATTATTGACATGCTGAACTGCTGTGTGTAATGATTTTGCTATGTGGGATTAATTGCTGCTGCTGCTGTTTATGACTGTTGGTTGTATTAATTCGTGGTGTTTTGCTTATCAATGAATGGTCATTTATTTGAATGAAAATGAGTACTGCTGGGGTTAATGAGTGTCCTGAAGACAGCCTGGTTCAAAATGAAGGTTCTGAAAAAAGACAAATTAAACCTACTGTCAAAGCATTAGCACTCAAAATTGAAGGTATTCAAAAGGAAAGACAAACGAAAATCAAAAAGCTAAAAGGTTTAATGACTACAATAAATGACCTTATGCAAAACAAAAATGAACAAAATGTAAAAGCCATACAGTCTCATCTGGAAACCTGCCATGCACTTTTTAAAGATGCAACTCAGCTGCATAACACTGTTGTGCCAATGCTTCCCCAGGAGGAACAAGAAAAACAACACGCTTGGTTCACTAAAGTGCATGACCACAATGCATCCTTTATTGAAAATGTCACAAAATGGCTCTCTGAGACTGAGCAAACTGGTGTGGCAGAAGATCATGCAGAGCCAGCATCACTCACTGGGACTCAACATGAGCATACACCTGCCAATGGAAATGCTACCTCTGATGGAAATGTTGATGCAATGGAAAATACTGCTGGACAGCTGGATGATGTAAGGCCAAGTGACAGCATTTCAAACATTTCAGTTCGATCCAATACATCAAAACGATCCAAAACTTCAAGGCTACAGCTACCTCACACTTCACCTACCCGGGCAGCACGCATTCAAGCCGAAGCAGAAATGGCCGCACTCATGGCAAAACAAAAATGGATGGAAGACAAACATGCACTGGAAGAGGAGGAGCAGATGCTCAAGAAAAGGAAGGAAAAGTTGGCTTTAGAAATGGATATTGCTGCAAATGCTGCCAAATTAAAAGTGCTTGGAGTGTCTGACTCGTGCCCATCTGATGTAAGCAAAAGCAAATCAAATGCGATGAATTCTTACCTGGAAAGAGAAAGGAAAAAGGTTAATCTTGGTCCATTAAACGTGGAAGCTGAGACATTTGTCCCAATAACATCAGTACAACAACAGCCACGTCATACTGCAGCACGAGACCACTTGCTGGACGCCAAGCCCAAAGTGAGACCATCACAGGCCATTCCATCTGTTCAACCCCCAATTCCGAAGGTCAACATGGTACCACAAACACAACAAGTCACACATACTTACCTGCCTACTGCCCATCCAAAGCCTCAGATCAAGCATCAACAAGCCACTGTAACGCAAAGCTCTGAATCTAAACACCTAGCAGCAGTCCTGGAAAAACAAAATGAGATCACATCAATGCTAGTAGAACAGCAATATTACTCCTTACTCCCGAAGCGAGACATACAAACCTTTGATGGAGACCCACTGCAATATCAAACATTCATCAGGTCATTTGAACACAATATCGAACAGAAAACATTCAGTGCCAGAGATCGCCTGTACTTCCTCGAGCAATACACCAGAGGGCAGCCTCGAGAACTGGTGCGAGGCTGTGAGCATATGCCTGAGGTTGAGGGGTACGTGAAGGCTAAGTCACTGCTACAGGAGCAGTTTGGAAATCCCATGAAAATCGCTTCGGCCTATATGGGAAAAATAATAGCCTGGCCTGTTATAAAATCTGAGGACCTGAAAGCACTGCAAGCATACAGCATCTTCTTAAGGCAGTGTAGCAATGCAATGAGAGGAATACATTTCAGTCTTGAACTTGATGCAACTAGCAACATGCAAACAGTGATAAAGAAACTGCCATACAAACTCAAGGAAAGGTGGAGGGAAGAGGCCTGCACTTTACAGGAAACAACAAAGCGCAGAGCTTCCTTCCACGACATTGTTAAGTTTGTGGAGAAGCAAGTCAAAATTGCAAGTGACCCACTGTTTGGAGACCTAATGGCACAGGATACTCCAGGTGTTGCTGCAAAGAGAAATGTGACACAGTTTAAATCTCAACCTTACTCTGCCAAACCTAAAGGAAGTAGTTTTGCAACTACCATTGGCCCTATGAATAAAGGCACACAAAACCATTACCAGAAGTCAGCATGTGATGACAAAAACAAGGCCTCACCTGTCACAAACACTTGCTTGTTCTGCGGAGCAGGGCATGCCTTGGACTTGTGCTACTCACTGGAAAGGAAAGCGCACAGTGACAAAATGGAATTCCTGAAGGAAAATGGCGTGTGCTATGGCTGTTTGTGCATTGGGCACAGAAGTAAAGACTGCACGAAACGTCTGTTCTGTAAGGTGTGCAAACTGAGGCATCCTACCCTTTTGCACATCCCATCAAAGCAGTCACAACCCGGTGCAGGAAAGGTGAACCAAGGAGGCAAGGGAGACAGTGGAGGGGCCAGTGGCAGTGGTCCAGTCTCTGTACAGTCTAGTGGGCTAACTGGGGCCGGAGAGCGTGACTGTACACTTGCCATCTTGCCTGTCCAAGTGAAGTCTACAAAGGGTAATGAAGTGGTCACCACATACGCCTTCCTCGATCCGGGGAGCTCCGCTTCATTCTGCACAGAACGCCTCATGAATAGGCTGAATATCACTGGAAAGAAAACTGGCATCCTCCTCAGGACAATGGGTCAGGAGAAGGTTGTCAGCAGCCACATCGTTCCGAATCTGGAAATAGCTGGACTGGACACGGACTGCTTCTGTGCACTACCAGAGCTCTATACACAGAAATGCATGCCAGTCCATCGAGGAAACATTCCCAAACAGGAAGACCTGGAGAAATGGACGCATCTGAATAATGTGAAGCTGACGGAGATTGACTCTGAAGTGGACCTGCTCATTGGAACGAATGTTCCCAGGGCCTTGGAACCTTGGGAGGTCATTCGAGGTACGGCCAGTGCTCCTTATGCTGTGAAGACAATCTTGGGGTGGACCGTGAACGGCCCGCTGCGGGGGGACTGCACCAACGATTCCACATCCGTTGAACGAGCAGCCACTGTCAGTAGGATCTCAATCGTTACACTGGACGCTCAGTGGGAGCAGCAGACAAAGCGTGACGTTCCAGAGTGTGCTCAAGATGAGCAGCAAGGCTTATCCAGAGAAGACGCTCAGTTAATGGAATCCGTGAAGGAGATCGAGTTGCTGGATGGGCATTACAGCATTGGCTTGCCCTTGAGAAAAGCAGACACAAAGCTGCCCAACAACAGAAATGTGGCAATGCAGCGTGCCTTGAGCCTCAAAAGGAGATTCAACAAGGACGGTCTGTTCCACACTCTGTACACAGATTTCATGAGTGACACAATGGCAAGCAGAATGGACAAGCTGTGGAGAAAGGACTTCATAATGCCTCTGCAAGAGTCTGTGCTCTGGTGTGACGCTACATCAGCACCTAAGTACATCAACAAGACCTTGCCATTCAAAACTTTCGAAGCAAATCGTGTTGCAGAGATTCTCTCCACAACTGAACCCTCTCACTGGAGGTACGTTAACACCTCTAGCAACCCTGCAGACCTGGCCTCCAGGGGAACTAGAGTTAACACGTTCCTGAAGTCCGAAGCATGGTTACTGGGACCAAGCTTCCTAATGGAACCCGAAGTTGCGCGGTCAGCAAGCAAACTCGGTGGAAATCTCTCAGCAGAACACCCTGAGGTGAAGATGGTCATGTCTTTGAAAGCTCTGCAAGCTGAAGAACAGACTGACCCGCTCATGCGCTTCTTTGGACACTTCTCATCTTTGACCTGGCTGAGGAGAGCTGTCGACTGGCTGCTGCGGTTCAGGAAATGGATGTTGGACTGTGGACAGAGGAGGAAAGAGCTGATGGAAGAGCTCGCTCAGTCTGGAGCAGTACAGCTGGAAAGGAGGCTGCAGGAGAAGATGACTGTGAAGGTGCAGGTTGTGAACACCCCTGGCATCCTGGATCGCACGCTGAAGGACCAGAACACCATTGAGATGCAGACCATAAGTGCGCTGGACCACTTGCACTCAGCTGTCCTGCACATCACAGATTCGTCCAGGCAGTGCAGTTATAGTCTTAGCCAGCAGATGGAGCTGTTCCATGGCATGCGCCCCCTCTTCTCCGACAAACCTCTCCTGGTTGTGGCCAACAAGTGTGACATGCGCAAAATCAACGAGCTGTCTGAGAATCAGAAGCTGTATGCAGAGACCAGCCCGCTGACTGAGGAGAACGTCATGCAGATCAAGACCAAGGCCTACGATCATCTGCTGATGTTCCACGTGGACAACAAGGGCAAGAAGGGCCACGACATGTTGAACCACGTTCATTCCAGAAGGCGCCAGCTTGAGACACAAGACCATGGAGGTGGACCAAGTAGCGCCCAAGTGCAAGAGTTGTGGAAGCGGATCCAGACAGGAACTGATTCGTCCAGAGAGTTCTTGTCAAAACAAAGACTGGATTCCTGGAAAGACCCATCACTAAATTATGCCTTCTTCAGGAAGCAGAGGACTAATTAGCTGTATGGATGACAATGACATTAAGATCAACTTAAAGATGAAAATGCACTAAAAGTCCAAAATAGTAATTTAACTTAAAATGGTTTAGTTTTGTCTCCTACATATTTGGTTAATGGTAATTATTGCCGGAAGCATAATTAGGGGCCGGAATGTAGGAGCCATAATTACTTTCTTTATATTTTTTTTGTTTTTATTTTGGTATCATCATTGTGGGGTTGGTTTACTTTAATTTGTGTTTTTTGTTTATTGGTTAACGTGGACATGGGTGTGGTGCTGGGCGTGTGTGGTGCGCAATTGGAAGCCCTCTAATTAGTGCCCACCTGGCACCTGCGCTTCGATTCAGTTTGGCGTGGGGTGAGCATGGGGGAAGGCCATCCTTTTGCGTACCGCACTACTCTCGCACATCGCACATCGCATGGACCAATTCAAAACTCTGTAACTCTGGAATAATTACTCTACCTTGCATCTGGAAAGACC
>NC_085875.1:49557006-49579506 GCF_034702125.1 Engraulis encrasicolus | reverse complement strand
GACAACCAGGGGTGCCTGGAGGGGCCTTGAGGGACCTGGAGGCCTGTAGGAGACGAGGGGATGAGGAGACGAGGAGGGGGTATCTGAGGAGGAGAAGACCAGACAGAGAGAGAAGGGGAGGTGGGCCCCAGACACCAAGAGTTTGCAGAGGTCTGGAGAGGAGACCATGAAATGAGGAGGAGAGGGGTGGTTCTGTAGAGGAGGAGAAGAACAGAAAGAGAAGGAAGCGTGGGTGATGCCTGGGCCCCAGACACCCAGGGGGGCCTGGAGGGGTCTGGAGGCCTGTGAGAGACGAGGAGATGGTTCTGAGGAGGAGGGAGCGGAGACGTCTGTGGAGGAGGTGACTAGGAAGAGAAAAGAGGAATTACTGTCTGGGCCCCAGACACCCAGCCTAGCCTGGAGGCCTAGGGTCGAGGAGGCCGAGGAGAATATTATGGCCTATAGCTTACAACTCACTAATAGGTGTATTTCCATATCAATAGCATGCAATGTTTACTCCAAGACCATAGGGGGTGATAACTCTGATATATGACGATCAACTATTATGACAGAGATTATTAGCCATTATTAGCTTAATCTGGGTCTCCATAGATGTAACGGAGGCTAACTAGCACAGAGTTGGCGTGGAACGTTGGTAAACCTCCCTCTGATAGCTTCATACAGTCTCGTGCCTTTGGGCCGAGAGACTAGTCTCTTGGCCCAGCGGTATCGTACTGTGTCTCCCATTGCCGAACTGTTGTAGTTGACGAGATCGCACGTTCGATCCCCCAGGGGGGTGAACAGGTGCAAGATGACCTCCATCACAGTCAACTACAACGGACTGTTAAGTCTTTGCAAGATATTAAATAAATAAATGAATTAAATAAAGAGCAGGACAGCACTCCAAGTTTTGTGGTTTATTGCCCGTCAGACGTTTTGGGGTTAACCTTCAGTGTCGGGCAAATATTTCACCCAGCAGGTGCACACAATATATACAATCAAAGCCTCAAGTGTCCACCCATCGCTTTTCAACCAATCAACATTGTTACATGAAACCGTTGGACATAAAACTGATTGGCTTTTCAACGAATCAGTTTTATGTCCAACGCAGAGCTGTAGAGAAAGAGTTGTCCTGAAGCCGTTGACGGCCGCGGACGAGCATGGCTGCTCTACATCCGGGGTTTCGCCGTCACTTCATTTTGCTCAAAGGGTCCTGTGCAGCAACGGGGACGCCATTGAGTGTCGTTGGCGTGTCGACCACTTCCCAGGTAAGTTGATAAAATAGGGAGATTAATCAAAGTTGTCTGTCTTTGTCAGCGTAAGCTATCACAAGTACAGTCTCTGAGGATGTAATTTTGCCAGTTTGGGTAATATAAAATCACAATGGTAATGTGAAAAACCGTTAATCGTGTGGTAATAGCTAGCGTTTTCAACACGGCGCTTCTGGTTCAACTTTGGATTTGCCGTGTTCGCAAAACATCGATGCTACCTTTCAATCTATATTTTAAACGATGACATGTCACATATTTTATAAGATACCGTCCTGTTGTCTTCTGTCAATATCCATACAGTCGTTGTGTTTGATTTCAGAGCTATTTGCTTATCGGTCATTTATAAATAGCTAATGTTTCTAAGCTAGCTGGAAGCTAATGTCAACAAGTTAGTTGATGCACGGAGATCTTTATGCTATCTAACTAGATCCAATAATGGACTAAGAGGCATTCAAATGCTGATGTTCATGGCTTCAGGTATTACTTAAGTAGAATTTGGGATTTTTGTGCCATTGAGTGTCTACTGTGTCGTGTGTGTCGAGTCGACACAGGCTATCACAAGTACAGTCTCCGAGGATGTCATTTGTTGTTTTTGGGTAATGGTGATGTTACCTGCTCATTTCTTGTTAAGCTGACATTAAGCTTACATTACTCGTGTATCTTTACGATAGCTAGATTCACAATGAACTGCGAGGCATTGAAATGGTGATGTTCATGTTGTCATTTTTTTCTGTTCGGATCTAGGTTCTAGCAGATTGTTGGTGGAGACCCGCTACAGCAGGCTGGTGCAGACTGGTGGTGTTGGTGGGGACCGCTACAGCCATCGGAAGGGATTTGGCAGGAGGTGGAGCCTTCTTTGCTTGACTTTTACTGCCAAGGTAGCTTTTTCCCTTCCCATGGTTCTTCCCTTTCATTATTGATGCATTTACCTGCAATCCTGAGCCTCACCTGGTGTATTTGGTGATCACTCTCCTCTTGACATCATGGCAGGATGGAAGGTTTGATTTCACAGTCATGGCCTCTTCCACTAGTTCACTGACTGAGCACTCCATTAGGGCTTCTGATGTCCTGGCCCGGAACAGCTGCTCAACGTGCTGCAGTAAAAGAGAATACATCCGCAGATGGCTGGTGAAGTGCACCCTCTCTGTACTCCTTCATCTGCAGCAGTGTGGCGTTGTCCGGTACAGCGTCGTCACTGTTCCTTAAGGCAGGCTTACAGGCCGAACACAAAGAGCCGCCTAGTACAACCTTTGATGACGTATCCGGCCAGATGGTATAGCACACAGGACTCCGCTTTGTGAGTGCATTTGGTGGATGGGTGGCTGGTGGTGGTGGTGTGTCTACCAAGTGCTAGAATCATAGCTGTCATCTGTTGTAATTATTCACTTTGGTCATAATGATACCACAGATTCATTGAAAATCACTTCTTTCAATCAGCAGTGACTGGCTGTGAAATATTTAACCGTCCAGATCCAGTTCAACATTTGACTAATATCACTGTTTTTTGTCTTTTGTATTCCCATTGAGTTGTGTTACAGGTGGAAATGATTCTGCTCCTACTGCATGAGACTGCTGCTGTTGATGGGGAAGTGCTTTTGCCAGAAATGGCTTAGTTGCAGGTGGTGGCTTTCTTGAGTTGCACTGATAAGGTAACCTAACTAACCTTTTGAGGACCCTTACAGTAAGTAATATTATATCTGTGTCTAACATTTTGTATTTCCGGTGATTGAGGTCTTTAGCTGCAAAATGTATAGGACTTTGGTCAGACTAGTAGGGCCGGATATATGTGCACAGCAACATAGTTGTCTTTTTTTTGTTTCTATACGCCATCCCAATGGAATTCAAATGAAACTACGGTAACAAGAGAATAAAAGTGCCTTTCAAAACATTCAAGGATCAGAGAGAAGTAATAATAAAACGAAGACACATTAACACATTTTTAACAAAAATAAAACGGTAGTTAAAAAAGTCCTAAGGAATAGGCTAACTGAAACAAATGAGTTTTTTAGTCTGCATTTGAACTTGGGTAATAAGTCAGGGGGCAGTGCATTCCAGAGCTGAGGAGCAGAGCAACTGAAAAGCTCTATTCCCCATGGTACTGAGATGGGCAGAGGGACAGAGAGGAGGATGGTCGAGGACAAACCGAGGTAGCGAGAGGGAATGGCAAGGCAAGATTGTTGCAAGATTGTGAATGGCCTGGAAGGTGTGCAGGACAGGAGTATTTTAAGAAGCACAGGGTATTGAGCACTCAGAGACATAGCCAAGGTAAGAATGGAAGACGCAGAACAACCATTCAACAAGTTAATTGAGTCAAGACTGGGTCATGAAATACCAGAGGACAGTTTTCAAAGGTATGGACTAGTGAAAGTGACTGTTGACAGACAGGGTGTCAAGACAATGGTATTTGTGTCGTATTCGTGGGTAAGCGGTTAGGGTGTCAGACTTGTAGCCCAAAGGATGCTGGTTCGACTCCGACCCGCCAGGTTGGTGCGGGGAGTAATTAACCAGTGCTCTCCCCCATCCTCCTCCCTGACTGAGGTACCCTGATCATGGTACCGTCCCGCCACACTGCGCCATAGGGGACTGCCCCCTTGCATGGATGAGGCAGAAATGCAATTTTCTAGTGTGCAGTGTTCACTTGAATTTTGTGGAGTACTGTGTCACAGTGAATTTAAATGTATTACTTTAATAAATGCTAATGACAAGTAGGAATGGGCAGCATAGTTGCAATGCCTAGTCTTGCCACCCTTGTAAGATCAGATAACTAACTTTTAGTGTCTGTTTTCACCCTTGTAAGATCAGATAACTAACTTTTAGTGTCTGTTTTCACAGAAATTTGTCTAGCGTGACACTTCTCCACAATCCACATGTAAACAGGCATTTAAAAACAATATGGCCAATTGGTCTTGTCCTCTAGGTCCTCTAGGCCCAAGCTGTTAGGGCAGCACAGTACAATAAATTAAGTTGCCAAAAAAAAAACTTAAAATATTCCTCTGTGGTATTAAAAAAAATATGCTTTCCATGTAGATGTGTGCATTCTACTGTTCTCCACTTCTGTGAAGCAATACTATAGGATTGAGGGTGAAAATGGTGTTTATATATATATTTTTTCAGCAGCAAGACATTCTAAAATTTCTTCCAGAAGGGAGGAACGCTAATTATTGGTTTAGCAAAGGGTTCCAGAGCAATCTTGTCCGCCATTCTTGCTGTGTGATCCATTTAACTTTCCAATAAATGTCCCTCCAGGGTGTGGCCTACCATTTTGGCACTGTACCCGGTAGGCTGTGGCATTCCAACAAATATAAATTGGTTCTAATTGGCCCAAAATGTGCTTAGGAAATATCCCTATGCCATTATATCTCCTGCATGAAACGTTGATGTAAGACAGAGTCCATCTTTTCATGTTGTTATCGACAAAATTCTGTCAATTCCACCTGAGAGTGTAGATGTAGATATCAAGACTCATCAGACTAGGCAACATTTTTCCGATCTTTTAGTGTCGTTTATGGTGAGCCAGTCGAAATTGTTGCCCTCATTTTACTGTTTCTTGGCTGACAGGAGTGGCACCAAATGTGTTTTTCTGCTGCTGTAACCCATTTGCCTCAAGATGTGCTGTGTAATCAGGGATTCTCTTATGCATACCTTTGTTGTACTGAGTGGTTATTTGACTTAATGTTGCCTTTATATCAGCTCCAACCAGTCTGGCTATTCTCCTCTGCCATCAACAAGACATTTTTGCCCACAGAATCGCTGCTCACTGTATTCCCCCCCCCCTTACCATTGTTTGTTAACCCCAGAGATGGTTATGTGTGAATATCCCAGCAGATCAGTCTTTTCTGAAATATTTCAAATCAATCCCTTTCAGCACCAACAGCCATGCCATGTATATAAATAAATCTCTCTCTTTTTTCTTCTCCTGTCTGCTCCTCTCTGGTCATAGGTTGATGCTTTCAATGCATTGGAAGTTGCAGCATGTTCCAGTGAATTCCAATTCTTCATGCATTATTGATTTCACACACACACACACACACACACACACACACACACACACACACACACACACACACACACACACACACACACACACACGTCTTGTCATGTACACAGACATGCCGTTTTATTCATAGTTATTTTGTTTGGGCTGTTTATGTTTCTATTTGGAGTATTTTTTTTTATTTCAAATAAAAGATTGAACCATTCAAGCACAGGTTGTACAGCTGTGGGTTATTTACTTCATGTTCATTGCATCATGTTCATGTTCATTTGCATCCTGCATTGAGTGGTTTGACAGGTCTGATGACCAGCATCATAAAGGCTGAAATTAACAAATGCTACTGTATATTACTGTAGGCCTACAACTGGGACATGCTGGGTTTATGTATTTATCTTTTTATGTATTGGAAGTATTTTACCCATTAAAATATCCTACTGCAAATCTGCTGAATCCAAAACAAATAGACATTATCAAGGGCTACGGACAATTAGCATCTCAATGGTAAGTAATGGAGCTTCCTAGCTAAGATGACGTTTCCCTCCCAAAGTGTAACTGCAATGATATTACCGTATTACGGTACTGACACTTCAATGTTTTTATATGACAATGAAGGCCATAAAATGGCCTACAAAAAACAAAACGAACTCGTTCTTTTGGGGGCGGCATAATCTGATATAATTACCGTTAAAGGACGCTCTCGCTCAATGAAATGTATTGACAGCTCCCGGTGTATAGGACCCTTCTGCGGTGGGCGTAGACTACGCAAACCACGTGACCACTCGTCGGCAAAGATCAAAGGATGCTCCAACTCTTTTCTCTACAGCTCTGGTCCAACGGTTTCATGTAACAATGTTGATTGGTTGAAAAGCGATGGGTGGATTCTTGGGGCTTTGATTGTATTATATATATTGTGTGTACCATGGAGGTAGTATAAGAACTGGAGAGAGTGAATGGGAAATGCTAGGCTAGTGAATTTAGACAAAATTGAACAAATTTTTCAGCTTCAAAGATGGAGTTGTTTCCGCCACCAGTTTACTCGGCCAATTACGTGCCACGTTAATGACTGACTTACGATTGACCAGAAAGATATATGGAAGACGGGCATTGGATGCATGGAGGTGCCCAACCGCACACCTGTATAGGTATGTGTGCCCAACACTAAACTCGCGCACCCACCAATCGCGTCCACCCTCTTTGAGCGAAGTGGCGGTGGAATTGCGACGAGGAAGTGCCTTGCTAATCGGCGAAGCTAATCAGCCAAATCCTGACCCACTGGTGTGCACCTGCTGGGTGAAATGTTTGCCCGACACTGAAGAAGGTTAACCCCGAAACGTCTGACGGGCAATAAACCACAAAACTTGGAGTGCTGTCCTGATCTTTATTTAATTCATATATTCTCGAGGAATGAGCACCCAGTTGTTCACTTTGTTTGAGTTGAGCGTGTTACACCCCTTAGTTTAAGTTAAGATATTAAATAAAAAATGACGTTGAGTGTCTTTTACATGACATTATTACATTATGCAAGATGACTTACAGATATGAAGGGTATTGGTTACAGGGTGGGGATAGGTGTCTTGCTCAAGGCCACTTCAGCCACGAAATGAGGAAGGGGGTTGGTAAGGGTGGGGATTGAACCTGCAACCCTGTGATCTACTGTCCAATTCCACTTCGCATTGCCATTGTAACACAGCACTCCACAGCACATAAGTGCACACAAGTGCAAACTGCACACAACAAAATTGCATTTATGCCTCACTTGTTCAAAGGGGCAGCTCCAATGGCGCCCCAAGGGAGCACTGCGGCGGGACAGTACCATGCTCAGGGTACCTCATGGAGAAGGATGGAAGAGAGAACACTGGTTAATGCAATGGGCAAGATTGTAACTAATGAATTCATTTTACCCATCACTGAAAAAGACTGAGTATAAGAGAGAGGGATAGTGAGAGAGAGGGATAGTTCACTGAAAAGGAGAGGGATATGGTGTGTCTGCATAGCCTCGCGAGCCATCCTACGTACTTCCGCCAAAGGATTGGCTCCACTACGGTAGTCTGGCCGTGCTTTTCTGTGGAGTGCCTGGAGCAGTATGATTTTGATTGCAACGCCCCCCCCAGAAAACAGCCAATAAGCGAATACGCGCCCCACGTGGAGGCGAAAGGGGGAGGACACTCGTGACAATGACGTACACATCTGCGCCAGAGCCATTGGTCTGTGCTATGTTGTTGTTGAGTAACTGCCGGCGATTGGGTGAGAGGTGTCCAATAATTTCAAACCATAATTGAGTGCAAACTTCCTGCTTCCTACAATCGCTTCAGAGCAAAGAAATACCAGACCATGAATACGAAATGAAATGGTAGTATTATGGGATGGTCAGGACCAGGCTAGTATCTGCAGGCTTGACAGCCTACACATCTATGTCTTTTATACCCCCCGTCCCCCTCTCTCCTCTCCTCTCCTCTTGCTATTTTCGTCTCATCTCCTCTCTCCTTCGGTTTCCTCCCTCCTCTCCTACCCACCTCTCTCTCTCCTCTTCTCTTCTTTCTCTCTCCTATCCTATCCTATCCTATCCTATCCACTCCTCTCCCACCGCTCTCCTCTTCTCTCTTCTCCTCTCGTCTCCTCTCCTCACCTCTCGTCTCCTCTCCCTTTCCTTTTCTCTCTCCTCTCCTCTTGCTCTTTTTCATCTTTCCCCCCTCTCTCATTCGGACTCCTCCCTCTTTCTCCCCTCTCTCTCTCCCTCATATCCTATCCTCCCCTCCCCTCTCCCTCTCCTCTCCTATCCACTCCTCTCCTCTCCTTTCGTCTCCTCTCCTTTCCATTCCTTTTCCCTCTCTCTCTCTTCTCTCCTCTCCTCTCATCCTCCTCTGCTCTCTTCTATTCTCCTCTCCTCCTCTCTTTCTCTCTCTCTCTCTCTCTCTCTCTCTCTCTCTCTCTCTCTCTCTCTCTCTCTCTCTCTCTCTCTCCTTCTGCAAGGGGGCGGAGTGAGTCCTCTCCATCTCTGTGTCCCCGGTGGCGAGGTAATGGCCCTGCGGAGACATCAAGCGCATTCCAAGAGCTGGGGGCAATTACACACAGACGAGGACCAGGACCAGGACGAGCGGGACGATGAGGGGCAGGCAGACCCTATTGTGGAAGAACAAAGCACCGAGTGACACGGGATGGGGGTGTGACCGCTTTTTAAAGGCTGGGGGGGGAGGTGTACAAAGTGACATGGAATTTCTGGCGCTACAGGTAAAAGATGGGGTGGTGGTGGTGTGTGTGTGTGTGTGTGTGTGTGTGTGTGGGGGGGGGGGTGGTATGAAGTGACACGAGAGGGGGCCAGGGGTCAGCACAGAATGATATTACGAAATGTGACTGAGGAGTGCAGGGAGTGACACGACTGCCCTTTATGGTAGGGAGGGGGATGATGGAGTCAAGGAAGGCCGGTGGTGGTGGGGGGAGGGGGGGGGGGGGGACAAAGGGGTCCGTTGTCCCGGGCCCAAGGGGAGAGGGGGCCCAAAAGTGGGTCCTCATTACATTGTATATATTCGGGGGGTCTTTGAAATTACATTGTCCTGGGCCCAGCAAAAGGTGTCAGCGGCCCTGGGTAAGGTGATGACAGCTGCACAGAAATATCTATTAGGCCAGTTAGTGCTTACGGGAAGGAGGCTTCACTACGCTGTGTGTTCATCACAGGCTCACTGAGTTGTCCAGGTGGCGGGAACCGTGCTGAGAGAGAGAGAGAGAAGGAGAGAGAGAGAGAGAGAGAGAGAGAGAGAGAGAGAGAGAGAGAGATGAAGACGGCAACCTGTTTGAGTTTTGCTTAGCGAGTAAGGAGGAATTTGACTAATTCTTCTATGAAAGCCATATGGGGCTGCTAACCACTAGTGTGTGTGTGTGTGTGTGTGTGTGTGTGTGTGTGTGTGTGTACGCGTGTGCGTGTGTGTGTGTGTGTGTGTGTGTGTGTGTGTGTGTGTGTGTGTGTGTACGCGTCTGCGTGTG
Source organism: Engraulis encrasicolus (assembly GCF_034702125.1). Taxonomy (NCBI): domain Eukaryota; kingdom Metazoa; phylum Chordata; class Actinopteri; order Clupeiformes; family Engraulidae; genus Engraulis; species Engraulis encrasicolus. Next base: position 49,570,284 of record NC_085875.1, on the reverse strand, counting down.
TGTGTGTGTGTGTGTGTGTGTGTGTGTGTGTGTGTGTGTGTGTGTGTGTGTGTGTGTGTGTGTACAGCAGTTAACCACTAGTGTGGGGCATGGCAGAGGGGGCACTCTAGCCTGATTTAGTTGAAACAGACGCTTTTTCATCTGAAACTGGAGAAGGGTTGTGCTGAACTCTTTGCCTGTTCGAACACTAACGTGCTGGCTACACAAATGTATAAACATTAAGTGGATAAAAAACTACATTATGACAGGTGTGTTTTAGCCCCTTAACTGGAATATTTTTTTTAAATGGTAAAGTTTTTAAATGGTAAAACTCTGTTCACGTGTGAACTAGAGGCCAAACCCATGCAATGCATTTTCAAAAATATATCCATATACGTGTAAACCACTTCTAAAAGCTGATTTAGTGTTCTAATGCAAACTCTTTACAGAATTTGATGTAAAGGAGAAGTAATGAAAAATGAAGAACATTATTTTGTACATACAGTGGACTGAATAACTTATTTGAGCTATGGTATCCCTATCCAGTTCTTCAACTAACAGCTGAAACTAAAATGATTCTGATGTTTGTGCAGTGCACTGTTGGACGGATTTCCATAAACTATTTCTGGATTGTGCATCACATGTTTACAAATACAAGACTACAAGTAGGCCATGGTAGGAATAGCTAGCCCGTGGGGAAGCAGTTTCCAAGTTTCCAAGACAAACTATTTAAGAACTTTAAAAGAAAAGTTTGTTGTCATGAGATCTTTTATTTATTTATTTTATTTTTATTTAACTTCTCCCAAAGTTGGTTCAATTCTTCCACATTGGTGTAATAATGTTATGAATCATTCATTTTGAATGAAACCATCCCTCTACTTTTTTTGTTTACAGAACAAGGCCAACTGTTTTGTTTTATCTTTTTTTTTAAAATATCCTTTTAGTTCAAGCTATTATTAGTTTTGTTTAAGTTCCCTTTTTCCATCCATTTTCCATCCTGTAAAAGGATCCAGTTGTTTCATGCTGCAGTAATGCCAAGCAGACCTGGCCTTATTGAAAACACGGGAGGATTACCTAACAAGCACATAGATAAATGTGGTTCCCATAGTCTCTAATCAGGCTGACTTGAGACAGGTGACAGGGCTAGCCTTGGCCCTTGAGCAGTTCCAGGTGGTTACTGTGTGCTGTGCTGAGGTTTTTTCTTTTTTTCCTTTGGCCTTGTCTCTGTAACCTCTAATTTTTGCTCTTGGGTAGGTGCTCAAGCCATTGCTCAATCCTCGGATGATGCAACAGCGACATCTTGTGGCAAATTAATGGTACTGAAAATAATGTCTGGGGGAAAAAATATCTGTGCAATTAATTTATCTTTTTTTCAGGTATAATTAAGATGAGGAGTCTGTCCCCTAGGCAATCTAATCCTGGTGATTAGACATTGCAGTAGCCTAATAGCAAGTGTCCTACTTGCTATAGTGGCTCTATTACTAGGCTATACTATTAGCCTATGTAGAGTAATTTCTGTATGCATGCAGGTCAACATTTGTGCTGTTGTTTGAGAACCATGTAATGGTCGTAATGTGGGTCATCGGTCCCTGGTCACAAGACATTAACCTTACGTGCGCGCAACCGCGTAGGAAAATCCCTGCGTATCCCCCGCACGCAAAGAGCCGCGCATCACGTAGCTGTCGTCACCAAGCAAGCCGGTGAGTTGTTTGGACATGAAAGATTCCGTGGCTCTTCCGACAGCCGACGCGGACGGCTGTCAAAGATGACTTATCACATGGAGTGAAGAACTAAACCGTCTATGACAACGCCAACGTGGATGGGATTGTCTCGTTTGCCAGTTTACTTTAATGGAAGAAGTTTCGGAAGAAGGACAAAACCTCGTCCGTGTCATCCGACTGGTATAGTTCTGTCAGCTAGCGATAAGTTAGCTTAACTTGCTAGGTAAGGCTATTTCCTGGGTGGCTTGGGGTTAATGGGCGGCCAAGTGAGGTAGACAGACAGCATGGCAAATCCATGACACAAGACAGTCCTCTCATGGTGGCTCTCTCGGAAAAAAGTAATGTCAGTCGTCGATAGCAAACTGTCAGCTAGCTGGCTAATGTCATAACATCCTGTCAAAGTTATGAGCGGGTTTTCGAACAAGTCGCCATTCATCAGTCCTCCGCGGAGTCCCGGCGGTTCCATTTTATCACTGAACAACAACAATCGCGACTGGGGTCTGGGCAGCGATGTGTTCCTCTGCTCCTACGACGAGACTACCATTGGCGCAGGGATGCACGCGGTGCAGACCGGTTTTGACAGACACCTGCCGCTGCTCCAAGGCAGTCACCACCACCTACTAACCCAGCAGCAGAGTAAGATGCTGGACGAAGCTTTCCCGACTTGTCAGAACAGGCACACGGGCGCCACTGCTCTCTATGACTTCGCTAACACTAGCAGCTTTGACTACAACGAAAACCAAGGGAATGACAATGGCAATGAAGTATCCCCGCCACCACTACCAACAGCAGCGGACAGCAGGAAGAGGCATCGCTCTAACAGCTCCCGTCACCGCTTCGAAGTTGTCACCGAACTGGGCCCGGAGGAGGTCCGGTGGTTCTACAAAGAGGACAAGAAAAACTGGAAGCCTTTCGTCGGCCACGACTCTTTAAAGATCGAGGTAGCCTATCGTAAATACTGCGAACTAGACCCTGGCAGCAGATCCAACCGGGCTGGCCCCGGGGGGTCTATCGAAGTGCAGGACACGCAAGAATCAGCGTCAGCGTCTGGGTCAGCAGTATCGGACGCGGCACCACTCAACCAAGTGCCAACATCACCACCAACTGCGCCAAGAACTTTAGCGCATGGCTGTAGGGAGTCTGTGGAGAGATCAGAGTCTTCGGAGGAGAGAGACCTGGACGGTATAAATGTCAGCGTGGAAGCGGTGTGTGTGAGAGGGGGTCTCTACGAGGTGGACGTCAGAGAGAAGGAGTGCTACCCCGTTTACTGGAATCGTAAGTAGATTATCTAGGCTATCGTGTGTGTTAAATTCAGAAACAGACTAATGGCTGTTTGTGTGATCAATGTCTGAGAGATTGCTGTAGTGTAACTGCTTACAGTACATTGTTAAGGTCAGGGTGTTGAAATGCATGAAGTGCTTTAGCCCAGTCTACCTGTCAGCAACCATCTGTTCTGTAGTTTTAGCGCAGTGGCTTAGAAATTCCGCATGGTAAGTAAAACATTTTTTAAAGAGTGCAGCATGCAGCATTTCAGATTTGCCTCCGGCACAGCCCTTTTGTTCAGGAACAGGAAGAGATGATGGGTGTGTGTAGCATAATAATAAATGGTTATTACGCTGTCATAACACTATATCCTTTGAAGTTGAACTAGGCTCATGGCATGTCACCCGAATGAATCACGTGGGCTACGTAGACATGTCGCCTCTAGACAGCGAAGGGAGGTATGTGGGCAGGTGCAGTGTCATCGCGTCTCACAGTAATCACAGTCGTCACTGTGATAAAGTTCAGTATCACTGTAACGCTGTCACGTCAGTGTCCGAGAGAGAGAGAGAGAGAGAGAGAGAGAGAGAGAGAGAGAGAGAGAGAGAGAGAGAGAGAGAGAGAGAGAGAGAGAGAGAGAGAGAGAGATGCACGTGTAGCTTCCTATGGTTGGCTTATTGATTTGTTGCTTATTGCCTCCCGAATACAAACCACAGCAGCCATTGTCAAAACGGTTACATTGAAAGCAATCCTTTTTAATGACAAAACCTTTCATTCATAAGTCTTCTTCACTTCTGGTATGAATCATTTGTAGGTAGGTAGGCTATGCAGTAATCACAGTTGTTGTCACTGTGATAAAGTTCCGTGTCACTGCAACACTGTCATATCAGTGTCCCAGAGAGAGATAGAGTGAGTGCAGCTTCCTATGCTTTCATGGGTTGGTTGGCTTATTGTTTTACAGTGGTCTGGTCTGTCTCCCAAACACAAACAGCAGCAGTGATTGTAAAAAAGAGTTAAGCTTATTGAAAGAAACTCATTTTTTGGAGACGAAACCTTTTAATTCAAAAGTCTTCTTCTTCTGTCCTGATGATGGGTATGGTAATCTTACTGTATCAAACAGCCGTGCTTTCATCGGAGACTCATTACCGGTATGGATGACTCAGGCAAAACAGTAAGCTTATTACTGGTGCTCTCATCATATTTTATTCTGTGTTCTCCCTGCGCTGCGTCGCCTATTAAACCCCAAAACACACCAGTGAGCCGCTCCAGAGTAAGCTGTAGAAGCTGCAGCATAGGCAGAAATAAAAAAGAGGCCAGTCAGTGCAGTGACTGTGTCTGCAGACTGCTGAGGAGTAACTTAGAACTAGACTGTGTGTCTATAGCCTACTCAGGACTGTGTGTCTGTAGCCTACTCAGGACTGTGTGTCTATAGCCTACTCAGGACTGTGTGTCTGTAGCCTACTCAGGACTGTGTGTAGCCTACTCAGGACTGTGTGTCTATAGCCTACTCAGGACTGTGTGTAGCCTACTCAGGACTGTGTGTAGCCTACTCAGGACTGTGTGTAGCCTACTCAGGACTGTGTGTAGCCTACTCAGGACTGTGTGTAGCCTACTCAGGACTGTGTGTCTATAGCCTACTCAGGACTGTGTGTCTATTAGCCTACTCAGGACTGTCTATAGCCTACTCAGGACTGCTGTATAGCCTACTCAGGACTGTGTGCAGACTGATCACTAACCGTGTCTGCACACTGATCACACTGCAGACTGTGCAGGACTGTGTGTCTAGATAGCCCAGTACTGTGCTACAGACTGCTGAGGAGTAAACTGTGTGTCTATAGCCTCATGACTGTGTTGATGCAACCTGCACAGGGATGCATTTCTCGAAACCAGTTGAGTAACTACATAACTTACCGTAAGCTACAGTTAACAGCACTGACTGACATTCTTTTTTGCATCCTTCCGCAAATTCGTTTAAGGAGTGGCAGGGTATGCATTTCATATGTAAACAGAGTAACACAGGTCTACATGTGCACACTCAGTTCAAGGCACAGAGCATCTCTGTGGAGTAGATAGGCACATATACTGTAGCCCAGTGAGAAAGTGGTAACATTTTAGAATAACAGTCTAAAGAGTGTTATAAAGAATTTGTAAATAGTGAATTAATTTTGCACAAAACATTTACAAATGTCTGTAAATTAAGAAATACTATGTTAACACAACTCAGACACTATACAGCTGCAGCAGTCCTGGAAGTTTGTCCTCCAAAGAGCATAAAGCATGAATAAACTTAGGTACAGGCTATCCAACTGGAACACTCATCAAACTGATCAAACAGGAGCCGATTCCCACTCCATTGTGCAGCCGTTGCTTGGCTCTTGCTCATTTACAAACATTTGTTCATTAGTAGTTCATTAATAAATGTTAATAACGAGTTAACAATGCTTGTAAAGGGACAGTTATTCTAAAGTGTTATGGAGAAGGTAAAGTTACTGTGTGCTCTGCAGGCAGGATGTAGAGTGGCCATGCTTTCCTGTCCTTTCCAGACCATGTCAGTATGAGGTTACCATACGCACGTACTGGTACTTTATGAATGGGGCCAGTCAACATCAGTCAGTCTGTCTGGTTTCTTGTGACAGGACCGTAGTAGAGAGACAGGACATTAGCGCGGAGAGAGAGACGGGGTGATTCGGAATCAAAACCTTGTCGCCTCGGGCCAGAATTGAACCCTTGTCGCCGGTGTAGCAGTCGAGTGCCCATGCGATTGAGCCACGGCTGGGCTGGGCTGATGTTCATGTTGATGTCGAGATAGACGGGGAAGAGGAAGATGAGGATGAGGATGATGAATATGTGTGTGTTGTCGTCTGCAGCCCATTGCAGGCCTTTTATTCTGCCTATTCTGTGCTCACTCACTCACGTGCAGTAATTACACGGCACGTCTTCAGTGGAATGGCCTTATTTTTAGACTGCTGAGCACTCCTTTCAGACAGTCTCTCTCTCTCTCTCTCTCTCTCTCTCTCTCTCTCTTGATGATCTGTCTGTGTGTGTGTGTGTGTGTGTGTGTGTGTGTGTGTGTGTGTGTGGTGTGGTGTGGTGTGGTGTGGTGTGGTGTGGTGTGGTGTGGTGTGTGTGTGTGTGTGTGTGTGTGTGTGTGTGTGTGTGTGGCTAAGAGAGTGAAAGAGCATGAGAGAGAAAGAGAGAGAGGGGGAGAAAGAGACCAGCAGAGAGCGAGAGCGAGAGCGCGAGCGAGAGCGAGAGAGAGAGAGAGAGAGAGAGAGAGAGAGAGAGAGAGAGAGAGGCTGATAGACAGAACAGGGCAAGGGACCAGCAGACTGTAATTATGTCGAATGCTGATGATACTCGTCAGGCAATGCCACCAAACCATGAACGGTCAGACAGTGAGAGTGAGTCATACTCTGTTTTTACTGTGTGTCATGACATTTAGCATAATGGAAAAACTTCATGTCCTCCTAGTAGGGATGGCACAAACCGCACCGAAAACCGAAACCGTACAATTCACACACATACCGAACCGAACCGTGCAATCCGTCGCAAACCGCAATTCATGTACTGCACAGAAAAATATGTAAAACAGAGATTCTAGGAGTATCTTAGAATATAGGATATTTAGTGATAAGTCCGATTCTATTAGCCAATTGAAAGAGGGCATTTGGAACGCTCAGACAACGCACATCAGCTGACGACAGTTTAAGTGCAAGCGCAGGTTAGCACAAGAGGCAGTTCTCAGACACATGCAAAAGCTTAAATTCAACTTGCACATCATCACTTTATAGCTGCAGTCATATAAGTTTAATATTCCCAGTGCACCATTTATTATGAACTAAAAAAAGAGAACCGTAGAGAACCGAAAACCGTGTCCTTGACACCGTGATATGAACCGAACCGTGAATTTTGTGAACCGTACCACCCCTACCTCCTAGTACTGACAGCCTCCCTGTCCACTCTGCTTCTGCCAGTCTCTCCGCTCTCTCTCTGTTTAACTTGCCTGTCCCTTGTGCTTTCTCTCCTCTTCTCCGTCTTCTTCTCCCCATCTCTCCTCCTCTCCCACTTCACTCTCTTAAGTTCTCTCTGTCCCTCTTGCTCTGTTTCTCCCTCTCTTCTTCTTTCTCTTCTTTAGACACTCAAGTTTGAGTTTGAGTTTGAGTAATGAGATGCCTTAGATGACCATATTACGTTTTCAGTACTATGTGTACACCAATAGCGACCTATGCTATGCTAATATAAGGACTCTGATGAAGACGCATGTCGAAACGTTTTACTAGTCTTACTGCAATGGAAAAATAAATAATGTGGGCAGTCATGGGTGAGCGGTTAGGGCGTCAGACTTGCATCCCAGAGGTTGCCGGTTCGACTCCCGACCCGCCAGGTTGGTGGGGGGAGTAATCAACCAGTGCTCTCCCCCATCCTCCTCCATGACTGAGGAGGTTCGTCGAAAGCCAATTGGAATGTTGATCTTATCTCTGAATGTCTCAGACTGAGAAGCCAGAACTGTTATGTGATAAGCTAAATCAAACATGTCAATGTCACGTCCAGACAGAGCGAATAATTCATGGTGAAACGTCTTGAGCAACCTCACTCGGGTAGCATACGGTAACTTGTTTTTTATGTTCACTCAGCTGAAGGATGCATTTACCATGTGTTAGAGTAAGTCAATTACGAGCACTGCTCTTGGAAAGTAAGAAATTCTGAGAAGTCTGATAAATCCGAGCTCTCTTCTGTGTGCATACTGTAGTGGCTTATGGTCTGAACAATTGCACACAGGGCCCCAGGGCAAAATACTGACAGAGACTCCCGCGCAGCCTTTGCAGGTCATAATAGAGCCCCCACCAGCAATACGGGAGGGTGCTGGGAAGAGAGGAGAAGAGAAGAGAAGAGAAGAGAAGAGAAGAGAAGAGAAGAGAAGAGAAGAGAGGATAGGATAGGAGGGAGAAGAGAGGAGAAGAGAGGAGTGGAGGGAAGAGGAGAGGAAAGGAGGGAAAAGAGAAGAGATGAGAAGAGATGAGAAGAGATGAGAAGAGAAGAGAAGAGAAGAGAAGAGAAGAGAAGAGAAGAGAAGAGAGGAGGAGGAAGAGAGGAGGGAGAGGAGAGGAGGGAGTTTTCCATCTCCTGCTGTCTGATTAGGGCGAGGCCCTGCAGAGTATGGTGGTATCACATTGTGCCTTTTGGGTGAGGCCCTAGTGTATGCCAGGTATCCTGATTTACACACCAGATCATATCACAAGTGAGATACTCTGCAGACTGGCCTACTGAATTTCTCGTAGGGGAGGTGTGGTTTACGATTGCCAATGGACATTTATTGGCCTTTACGAATGTATCATTTGGTGTACGTAGCCTATAGCCAATCATTAGCCTCGCGAGCCATCCTACGTACTTCCGCCAAAGGATTGGCTTCACTACTAGTCTGGCTCCTGTTTTCTGTGGAGTGATTTCAGCGGCAGGATCTTGCAGCCCAATGCTTCCCAGCAAACAGCCAATAAGCGAATAAGCGCCCCACGTGGGGGCAAAAGGGGGAGGACGCGCGTGACGATGGCGTAAACGTCTGCACAAATGGCTCTGATCTGCGCTATGTTGTTGTAACTGTCTGCGATTGGGTGAGAGCTGTCCAATCATTTCAAACCATAACTGAGTGCAAACTTCCCGCTTCCTGCAATCGCGTCAGATCACACAAGCTCCAGACCATGAATACGAAATGAAATGGTAGTATTATGGGATGGTCAGGACCAGGCTAGCCAATCGTGTCAGTTGTAAATTATTCAAACAAACTTCAAGCTTCTATTTGTTGAATACGTGTCATCATCTTTCCCGCCCCTCTCCTCCCCCCTCTCCGATTGGTTCCCTATCTCAGGCTAGCACTTTGTGATGAGCATCCAGTAGAGTAGAGTAGGTCCATGCTGTCTTTCAGATCGGAATGATTGTGCAAAGCAGCATGGGATTTCCCAGGCTACAGTCAAGGTGTTATCGCAAAAGCTTAGCGAGGCCTTCTGAGCTGCTGAACTATGATACAGTAGGTGGTGTGTGGATATGGGTTAGTGTGGCCTGACCATCCTCTAGGAAGGCCTTACCCCCTGTGTGAAAGGTAAATATTCAACAAACCCTTGGCTATTTAATTGGCCCTACCCCGCTGAACAACAGACACACACAGACATACGGGTGGTTGACGTTTAAGGGTGTAACGCAAAAAAAAAGAAAAAGTTTTTCAAATTCCTGAAAAAAATGATGGATAAAAATTGGAAAAAAATAGAAAAAAATAAAACACTTTAGTGGTCTGTGGAATTTTACCTTATTTTTGCCATTTTTGGGAAAATATGTCTTGCATCAACACATTGCATAGGCATGTCACACCGCAGGAAAATGGAGTCACACCACAGGGAATTCACTGCATTATGGCCATTTTAATCCCTTTGTATACATGACTGACATCTGAGCTCATGCTAACTTGATAATGATAATGATATTGTGTTTAATCTTAATATGTGTTTTCATTTATAAAAAACCTTTTTTTCCTCCTGTAAGAGCAGTCACACCACAGGACCCCATAAAATGAACCTAAGCATTGCGTGACAGAAAGATTGCAATATGAAGACATATTAAGAGGTTAAGAGTCACCTTAAACTTCCACAGCACTCTCCAATAACTGAGGTACTGACTGGTTAGGAGCCAGTATTTAAGACCCTTGTGGTTGGCCTTGCAGCTGCCCATTCACAAACATTGACATACATGTCACCCCACAGGACGCAATTTGTGTTACGAAATTGAACTTGTAGTTAATATTACTGTCTTGAGTTTTTTTCACATTCACATATCTTAATATAAAGTTAATATTTATGCAATCATGCCAAATGCTTCATACATTATTCAAAATGTTTTTGGTTAATTTATATATATATTATATTCCAGGTTTCATTAATGTTACAGTCACACCGCAGGATATTTGACATATAAACCTTTACATAAATCTTAACAAAAATGTTTCTTCTCATCTAAGACTAATATGAAACATAATGTACCACATCTTCTTTCATTGACATGTTTTTTAAAGGAAAAATAACAGTTTTGTAGGTTTTTAACCAATGTCACGAAAAAACAAGGCGTCACGTCTCCCACCCATACACAGACACACACACAGACACACACACAGACAGACAGACACACACACACACACACACACACATACACACAAAGCAGACTTCCCTTTTTTCCTTGGTCAGACACTGCGGTGGTGCCATTATAGGGATTCTAGGTATCATACTGAGTGTTCATTTGTGATGTAGGCCTGGCCTAGTCTTTGTCTCACTATGCTAATAACGCAGAAGTTTGAAGTAAATTAGTCAGTTACGATTTATGTGGAATCTGAAAGAGGAAGCATACGCTGTACAGTGCTGTCCCCGTAGGGATTCTAGGTATCATACTGAGTGTTAGCGCATGGCTTAGGTCTGGCCTAGTTTGTGTTTCACTATGGCTAAGGCTATAGGGTCAATGGAGTAGCAGGGATCAGGGTGGTGCAACCACAGCTAATGCCACTATTGTATGGATGACATGTTTTTTGTTGTTGTTGTTGTTTTTTGCCGGATTGTCTAAGACGCATATTCATAGCTACGTAGTACATTAATTACCAGTTGCTTATTAATTAATCTGTATTAGCTGTCGTTGTACCACCTGACATCGCCATTGACCCAATCATGGAAATAGCTGAAGTTCCTGTCTGTAGTGAACTGATCACTTGTGTTTTCTGTGGGCGCTGGAAGAGGAAGCCAATGGTGCTTAGGGAACTCCAGCGGTGCAGATGACTTTATGATGCCGACTTAGTGAGTGGACAGAGTTGAGTTATTCTGTCTGGCTGCCCTGTTAAACAACACACACATTGCTACTCACGCAGGGAGAGAAGTCAATAGAATGTTTGTGTGTTCCAGAGAAGGAACTTAGACAGCGTTCCGGAACTTCTGTTTTGTCGTAGTAGGTAGGTTCTGGCTTCCAGTTCTAGCACGGTCTGTTCCTTGTATGATTCAGCTATGACATCATATGACGAAATATATCATATGAGCTTTTGACGTTGTGCTCATTGTATCGGCTGCTTTCCTCTCTCCTTTCTCCTCTCTTACTTCCTTCCTCTCTCCTCTCCTCTCTTCTTTCCTCTCTCTTGCCTTACCTCCCTCCTCTCTCCTCTCTCTCTCCTCTCCTCTCTCTCTTTCCTCTCTCTTCTCTTCTTCAGGCACACTTCTCACCCTATCCTCTCTCTCACACGCACACACACACACGCACACGCACACACACACACAATGTCCTTCTCAGAGCAGTCAGTTTGGATCATGGCTTTGAGTACTTCCTCTGCCCCTGTCATGTGCTTGACAGACTGTGACCTTAGTCTGTGATCCCCAAACTGTGGGCCAGGGGACTTGAAGGTATTCCAAATGGACCTTGAAGTCATTTTGTAAAAATCTAAATCTTTGTGTTTGCTGCTGTTGATTATTTGTATGAGTTGTATTGTTTATTGGCTATGCACGCGTATGCATGCGTTTGTGTACCTCTGTGTGTGTGTGTGTGTGTGTGTGTGTGTGTGTGTGTGTGTGTGTGCGTGCGTGTGTGCGTGCGTGTGTGTGCGTGTGCTTGTCTGTGTGTGTTTCCTTCATTCCCGTCCCTCAGAGCAGGAACGCTTCCCTGTGATGCGAGGCCTTTGATTTGTGCTGATAATTTATTTGTCTCTTTTGTGCGTGTGCACGTGCGTGTGTGTGTGTGTGTGTGTGTGTTTGCATCCCTCAGAGCAGGAGCGCATCCCTGTGATGCGAGGCCAGTGGTTCGTGGACGGCACCTGGCTTCCCATGGAGGAGGAGGAGAGTCAGCTGATCGAGGCCGAACACCTCGCGCACTTCAGAGGCCAACACACACAGGACACACTCGACAACCTGGACAACGATGTAGTGGCCAAGACAGTCGACAGCAAGGACGGTAAGAGAGTGACTGTGTGTGTGTTTGTGTGTGTGTGTGTGAGTGTGTGTGTGTGTGTGTGTGTGTGTGTGTGTGTGTGTGTGTTTGTGTGTGTGTGTGTGAGTGTGAGTGAGAGAGTGAGAGAGATAGAGAGTTTGCACAGTGTTTATTGGTCTTGGGTCAAATGGCATTACGTGTCGGCATGTCCACCCAGTTTGAAAATAGGTGGAGACCTGGAGTCAAGTGTGTGTGTGTGTGTGTGTGTGTGTGTGTGTGTGTGTGTGTGTGTGTGTGTGTGTGTGTGTGTGTAACCTGCTGCCTTCTGGTTGCCGAACAGGCTCCTCTACCACCTGAGCCACCACCAGTGTAGTGTGTAGGACAGAGAGAGTAAAATACATATGGAGAGTGTAGTGTGTGTGTGTGTGTGTGTAGTGTGTGCACGCGTGTGTGTGTGTGTGTGTGCTTGTGTGTGTGCGTCTTTTGAGAATGTGTTTGGGAGTGTGTGACTGTTGGATGTTTTTCTATAGTGACAAAGATCAGAGGAAGGATACTGTCTTGTCAGACAGTAAAACCTTAGACACCAGGTGTGTGAGTGAGTGAGTGTGTGTGTGTGTGTGTACCGTTTACATGCCTGTGTGTGTGTTTCTGTGTGTATAGTACACGTGTGTATATCTTATTACAAAGTCAGCCCATTCTATCAACTCCCGTCCTCTGCCCAATGAAAGCATCCTGTGCGTGCGTGCGTGTGTGCTTGCATGTGTGTGTGTTTGTCCTCTGCGGAGTGAAAGCGCCAAGCGTGGTCGTTAAAGCATCTGCTGCCCTGAGTAAGTTATGGACTCCATTACTGCAGTGACAAGAGCATAAAACTTGTTCAGCGAAGAGAGCGAGCCCACCTACCCTCAGAGGAGCGCAGCGGAGGGGGAAACTGCTCACGCACAAAGATCTGTCACTCTTTTGGACGTACTGTAGGGAGTTGGCAAGGGAGTTTTTGTATGGGTTTATTACGATAGACAGACAGACAGAGTGACAGTGTGTGTGATCTGTGGTGTGTGCGCTGGTTTTTGCACCCATTTGTTTGTGGTTGTGCAAGCTGGGATGGGGTGTAGGCCAGTGGTGAGAGTAGACCTACTGTCACCCCTGGGTGTTGCAGTCGCAGGTGTAGACCTTTGAAAGTGCACTGGGCAGTGTTCTTTTCTTTGAAGGCCTTGTTTTTTTCCTGCTAACTCAAATGAATGCAGGGGAAAAAACTAGACCTTCCAAGAAAACAACACAGTCCCTAAAGTGAAATATGGCAGAGTTTCCCTGATGTTTTGAGGTTGCTTTGCTGCCTCTGGCACTGGACTGCTTGACCGTGTGCATGGAATTATGAAATCTGAAG
>NC_085875.1:49534506-49547006 GCF_034702125.1 Engraulis encrasicolus | reverse complement strand
CACACAAGTACAGCTTGTACTCGGGCACAGATGTTTGACCATGATCCACCAGCAGCACTCAGTCTCTCTCTCTCTCTCTCTCTCTCTCTCTCTCTCTCTCTCTCTCTCTCTCTCTCTCTCTCTCTCTCTCACACACTCACACACACACACACACACACACACACACACACACACACACACACACACACACACACACACACACACACACACACACACACACACACACACACACACCCTGCCATGATCTGACGTCAGTGCATAGTGCTGTGTCCTGACACAGAGGAATGCCGCTCTAGGTGGGCACCTGCACTTATACATGCCATACATGTACTCTGAGATACCCATCTGCTTGAGTGATAACAGGACTCAAGTGCACTGTAAAACATTGTAGCCCGTTGAACATAAAAAAGTAAGTTGCCCTTCTGCCTTGTTAAAGAACGGCGTTATAAATTTGCTGTTAGCAGAATGGCAATGACCGAGTCATATTGCATTACTTAAGGCCCTCTGTTATGTCATAGAGTAGCACTATGGTAATTAACCTTTCAATGACTATTACAGCATGCCACTGGTGGCATGACGTGCATTATAGGGCTACGATTTTAAGTTAACTCAACTTGAGAAAGCCTCTTACAGACGTACAAATTTAAGGCAGCAGGGCAACTTAGGTTTTACGTTTAACTGTCTTGCAATGTTTTACAGTGTAGTTTGTATGTATCTGCAATAATATGACCCTGTTTCAACCTCATTAAGTGATTAGCTGCGTGAGATTTCATATGTGTAAATGGATTATTGCCCTGTTCAAAAAAACATCACTTTGTTGTCTGAGCAACAAATAAAAAGGGTAAACCATCACTTTGGGTTAACTTACCAAGATGTTGTCATCAAACCAATTACTTGAAACAGGGCACAGGGCCTTAGTTTGTAGTGTGTGTGTGTGTGTGTGTGTGTGTGTGTGTGTGTGTGTGTGTGTGTGTGTGTGTGTGTGTGTGTGTGTGTGTGTGTGTGTGTGTGTGTGTGTGTGTGTGTGTGTGTGTGTGTGTGTGTGTGTGTGTGTGTGTGTGTGTGAGCGAGCCTGTATATGTGTGAGTGTACATCAGCAAGGAGTGGGTAGAAAAGTGACATGTTGGGTTGTTGAAGTAATAGTGCAATGTAATGTCAGAGTTGTCGGGGGTGTTGTAGTAACACAGTAAAATATTCTCTAATATTTATAAGATGCATCTAACACCCCTTCTGAGTTGGGGGCATCTGTAGTAGTGACATTAGTATATTCTGTAATAGTGATAAGAGTGACGTATCTAATGCTCTTTCTGACTTGGGACTGATGTATTCAGTGCTGCTGGAGGCCCAGTGTGCTGTAAGTTCTGCCATCATTCATGTGCTTCATTCTAATGCGTTGTGTTGGTGTGTCAGTTCTCTCCCACCTGCCCACGTTCTACCTCACGTTCCTCTTCAAGTGGAGGGGATATCAGACGGGCACGAGAACGTGTCACAAGCGCAAGCGCTGTCAAGGTACTGTACAACCTGTACCCCCCTCTCCCAGTTCACCTCTCCACTACTCCCCACCTGGGCCGTTTTTTTTCACCCTTTGTTCCGCGGCTCCTTCTAGAACATTCTAGAGGCCCCTCAAGCTGCTCCTTCTAGAACATTCTAGAGTCCTCTTGAGCTGCTCCTTCTCAAACATTCTAGAACCCCCTCAAGCTGCTCCTTCTAGAACATTCTAGAGTCCCCCCAGCTGCTCCTTCTAGAACAATCTAGAGCTCCCTCGAGCCGCTTCTGACTGTCCTCATTCTGGAGCCTTCTAGAGCTGTTTCTTACTGGCCTTGACGTCCCATGTGTCCTCATGTGCTGCCATAGAGCTAAACATCTTCTAGTAAAGTAAGATACCCTAAACCCTGCCTACCCAGTGCACAGTAGTGTGCTCAAGTTCTGTCTCCTTAGGTGGCGTTGTCCCCTCCTTCTTCTTTTCTTTCTGTGGTGTTTGGTGGCGGCTTGCATAAGATGTGCGCTACCGCCATCTACTGCGCTAAGGGAACTCCTTAAGTCTCCTAAAGGTCTCCTAACCGACGCTCTCCTAAAGGGATGTTCACTTAACATCACACAGAGTCTGGAAAAGTATGGGCTTGAAGTATCTTACTCTACTAGAAGATGTTTGATAGAACTACACTAGGACTGTGTGTGTGGAGTAGGGTTTAATATTTTTCCCGAAAATGGCATGAATCAAATCCCGGGATCTGACGGCCCATTTCCCGGGAATCCCGGGAAATCCCGGTTTTTTTTTTTTTTCTTCAATTTTTTTGATCTAGTCATGTACAGGCTATAATTCAACTGTTCCTCCCAAACTGGCATTTTGTAAGTTGTTACTGTTTGTATCATTATTGGGAGAAAGGAATTAAGATTAAGCTCTCCTATCCACCAACACAATAATAATGAAGTGTAAGATGATAGCCTGTGCGCAGCATGCAGCGCTTATCAATGACGGTGGATTGTTGGTGGAGCTCACGACTTTCACCTATAAGTTTGATGCAACAGTGGGTTGGCTATTTTCCATTAAGGAATTGTGTTTGAGGTTGTGCGCAAAATCATGGCACATTGTCCTTCACCTGTGGATAGTATACACGTCTACCGCCAGCTTCATGAGAACAATGTTTCACTGTCGGCTACTGTGATAAGCGGTGGGAAATATAGCCTATGCGATGTCATCTCAATAGTGGAGTTCCGTGCATGGGATTTCATCTGGGTCAGTCAGAAATGGCAGTTTGCTTTAGCGCCAGGAAGAGTGTTTTTTCAAAGAAGAAAACTGGTTCATCATAGGCAGGTATGCATGGCTAAACTGACTTTACCCTTTGCCCAAGTGCTATCGTTTTCCTCTGGTAATAGCACCGGGCGTCACTACAGTTAGGTGACCTCGCGCGCATAATAAACCCATTAAAATATAGGCATAGCCTAGACTTGATATGAACCAATCAGCTCGGCTTTGCAACTAAACAAAATACTTTCCTGATGTCTACTTAACTAAAATAAGCTGCATTTTGTCTAATATTTGGAGACATCGCCTTGCCCTTTCTGCAGAGCGATTTTGGGAAGCGCCTCTCTCTCGTTCTCTCTCTGGTTCTCTCGCTCACACACAAAGCGACGCTTGCACTCTTCGCAAGACATATGTCACTTGACTCATCTTGTTGGATAGACCAGCCAAACTTGCAAGCTAGATAGCCAATAGTTTCGATTGTGCTGCTTGGAGAGGAGGCAAAATTGGTACAATTTAGGCTGCATGAAAGCATACACGTTAACTTTCACGTTGTGCGATGGATGGAGACAAGTTTGGAATCGCTCCCTCTCTCACCCTCTCTCGCTCACACACACACGCGCGACGTAATTCTCTGCACTCTTCGCAAGACACTTGACTCGTCTTATTGGATACCATCCAAACTTGTAAGCTAGATAGCCAATAGTTTCGATTGTGCTGCTTGGACTGGATGTATTTAAACTGTTAAAATTTAGGCTGCATTAAAGCATCCACACGTTTCAACTTTCACGTTGTGCGATGGGTGGAGACAAGTTGGGAATCGCTATAAGTTAGAGATTTTTTTTAAACATGGGCTGGCAAGATGTAAATGACCTGCACTGCTTGAAAAAGACGATCGACTATGTGCCTCAGGCATCTTAAATACTAAAAACTAATAGGCGGATGGCGGGCGGATTCGGTTTTGGAAATTGGAGAAAAAACATTAGGGCGGGTGGATTAGAAATTCTGAGAAGCGGTTGCGGATGAAATAATACGTCAACCGCGCACCTCAGACATTGCTGAAATGGGCCTGTACTGCTGCCGCTGCTTAAATAAGCCTGAATTGTTACCGCTGCTAGATGGCACTGTTGCTTATGTTGCTGGGACAACAAATAGACACGCACTTAATTTTTTTTCCCGGTTTCCCGTCATGGCTTTCCCGGGAAACGGGAAATTGTTTTGATCAGATTTCCCGGGAATCCCGGGTCCCGGGATTAAACCCTAGTGTGGATCCCGACCCCACCAACACACACACTCCCTTCTCTCACACCCTCCCTGGTGAATCTCATACATGTACGCATATAGTAGTCCAAAGTCCATAGTCTTGGTCCAGAGGTCATTGTATTGATTCAGAGGCCCTAGCACAGGTGTTCCCAACATTTTTTTGATATGGGACCCCATTTTGACATCCCAAATCTGCAGCGACCCCATACACTGTTTTTTCGAAACAAAAATTAAAACATGATTAAGTTACATAAGTTGTAGGCTATTAAACCTATAGATATTCATGACAGTCTGAGATTGTAAATAGCGTTTTCAAACAGAATATTGAATAGTTATGCTATGTCAAGTAATATCAGTATCAGTTTTTTTCACACCTTGACCTTTCAGGCGACCCCAGTGTTGAAAAACACTGCCCTAGCATTGGTCCAGATAGGCCCTGGTATATCTAGAGTTAGTCCAGATGCCCTACTCTTTTCTAGTCTAGAGAATATAGTCCTCTTGTTTTTAGAAAATGAGGAACGACACATGCGCACACACACACACACACACACTCACACACACACACGCACAAACACACACGCACAAACACACACGCACAAACACTCACAGTCTGTTACTGTCATGGCTGAGTGTCCTGCTGCCATCACTTCAGTGGGGCTGGTGCCTGGTCAGGTCAGCCATACTAGCGTGACCCTGTGTTTACACACACACACACACACACACACACACGCACACGCACACGCACACATACACACACACACACACACACTACATACTGTACTAGTGTGGCCCTGTGTTCCCGAACACACACACACTACAGACACACTACACACTAGTGTGGCCCTGTGTTCCCCGATCACCAGCCCTGCCCTGGCAGAGAGCAAGACACCGGCCCTTGCCCCTAATGTCCTGCTTTTCCCATGGATATAGAGCAGGCAGCACACACACACACACACACACGCACGCACCCTTTCACCCCCACATTTCGCAACTTCAAAGTGGCGTAACAAAGCACCCCATTCACAGAGCGTCCTTGTCGGTCAACAGAGGCCCTGTCCACTGCCCCAGAGGCTCATGGGACTGCTCCGTTCTCGTTTTGTCACCTCTCTCCAAAAACAAGCAAATGATAACGACCAAAGAGAGGGAACAGCCTTCTCAGTCACCTCCACAGTCCACACTCCCACACTCCCACACTCCCTCCCATTTGGGCTAATTCTTGTGTTGTGTCCAGTCGCCCTCACAATGCCCCGGAATTCCCTTGACCAAATTCCGCACCCAGGATTCAATCAGGTGGTGAGGTTGGATGCTAAGAATGATCCCTACCGGCCTGGAGAAACCTGAAAAGGCTCCCTCAGTAGTTCAGTAAAGCAGATTTAACATGATCTAGTGAGGTAACACAAACACACTGAAACAAAGGCAGGGCTCTCTCTCTCTCTCTCTCTCTCTCTCTCTCTCTCTCTCTCTCTCTCTCTCTCTCTCTCTCTCTCTCTCTCTCTCTCTCTCTCTCTCTCTGTCTCTCTCTCTCTCTCTCTCTCTCTGTCTCTCTCTCTCTCTCCCTCTCTCTCCCTCTCCCCCCTTCTGTTTGTGTTCTTGGGGCTGTGTGAGAAACCTCAGTCTGCTGACTATAAACCTCTTAGCATTGCTAGAAGGTGTTCTTTATGCCCTGATCCTCCACTCTCCTCTCTGTCATACAGCAGTCACGTCCTCTGATCAGTCAGACATTTTACTCTCATACAAGTTTAATTCATATATATGCTGTGGGTATCATAGGTTATTACAATGAGTGCATGTGCACAGCACTATACTGTACTTGATAAGATTAGCATATGCAGCACTGTCGGAATGCCTCATTGCGTGACTTTGACTTTGACTATTCAATTAATAGTCACTAAGGGTGCGATCACACAGACCGCGGATTTTACAGTAGGAGGCGGATGTGTTCTATTGTTTGTCAATGAAAATGAGCGGATTATGCGTCCAATATCAGTGCAAGGCGGGTTGCGGATTCTCCGCCTCTCCGCGCCGGGCGGATCGAGTTGAAAAAAGTTCAACTCAAGGCGGAAAACCCGCGGCGGATTTCCAGATGTTCGAGGAGATGTTATCAACATTCATATCAGATTCACTATCCAACTTTAGGAGAGCAAGAAAAGAGCTAGTTCTATTAATTTTACATAGATGAATGGACAAAGCATTTTGTGTATGTTTTCACATTTAATGACACAACACCATCGATTAGGCTACGTTGCGAGTGACAGTTGAGTCGTTACGTTGCCTAGTCACCGCATTCGAATGGGCAGTGGATCCGCGCTTGGTGTGGTCACTTCTGATTAATCAGCTGGACGCGCATCGCAGATTGTAGGCAGAAATCCGCGGTCTGTGTGATCGCGCCCTAATAGTGGACTCTGGGCCAGAGCTGTGCCAGAGCTCTGTGTTGATCCAGATGTGGATCCAATGGAGTCTGCTATCCTCAGTGTTCTAGAATGATTTCCAAGGCGGCAGTGTGCGGAGTGTTCTAGAATGGTCTATATAGTGTGTTCTAGACCTCTGAACCCCCTCTGCTCCATAGTGAGATTCTCATGCTCATGTCACAATGTGGATTACTTTATATCACGATGATATATATTAATATATCACGATATTGCACAATTGCGTATGTTTTCAGTTATTCTTTTCATTTTATTTTAAATGTTTAGTGTTGCACAAAACGTTTCTTAAATGGAATATTTTTTTTTTATTATTCTTTTTACAGTTACATGAACTGCAAGAGCATCCTTAGTGACAATACGAAATGTTATTAAATTATATTAAATTGTGTATTGGCTGCACTAATGGATAGAATTTAGTCTATCATGATAGAAACGATAGAGGAGAAAGGGCACCATGGACTCCTTTGTATCACGATAACGATATATATCGTCATGTTGCCCAGCCCTACCCATGCGTGTAGACTGGTGTGGTGCCACGGCTGTGGTCCTCATCTGGGTCGGTTTTCCCCAGATCAGTGATTTCCACCCGCAATTGGGAGCTACCAGAGTGGGGGTCACTATTCCTGCTATTCCCTCTCATTGCCGTCTTAACCAGGGTTCTAAATTAACACCAGCCAACTGAACAAATGCTGGTGACATTTTAGTTTGGCTGGTAGAAAAGACCCATTAGTGGGTGTGTGTATGTTTGGCTAGTAATTTTATACTAGGCATTTTGGCTGCTGTTGAAAAGGCTTAATTTAGAGCCCTAAGACTCTTTTGGCTCTCCGCACATGGGTTCTGACAGCTCCACGGAGCACTTTCGCTTCCGACACAATTCCAACCCCCGCACACAATTTCACCACAACAGAGCTATAGATAATCAGTGGGTGGTTCAGACAAAATAGAACTCGTCCCTAATCGCCAGCCAAAGTCCTCGGATGTGCGGGGTTGTATTGACAACAATGGAATCGAACTTTGGCGCAGCAGTGCTCTGCACTTTGTCGGAGCCGATGTGCGGAGGCCCTTACCCTTTAGTGCACTCCTCCCACCCTCTCTTCCTCCCTCTGCTCAACTCTTCTGAAGACTTTCTGAAAGAGTTGTGGGCGCCTTTGCCCTCTGCCTTGGCTGGATGATTCTTTAGTAGAGCTTATGTGCTGTGTGGTGATGTGTGTGTGTGTGCTGTGTGTGTGTGATTTTTGTAGTAGTTTAGATATTTTTTTCTACTTGTTTGCTGTCGTTTGCTGTTCTTGTTTTCCTATTTTATTTTGGTCTATTGTGTGATGATCTTGACTAATATGGCAATATAACAATGACTAATTGGTTCGTGCTTATGTGATAAAGATGTTGGGTGAATGGTTTCATATCAGGAAACAACTCAAGCACTGAGCATTCCATACAAGAATGAATCCTGCATAACTGGTTCAACTCCACAGTCCATTCTAAAATTCCACAGTTTGTTCTGTATGCCTGATATTCAGATGGTCAGTCCTACTGGCAGTAAATAAAGTTTTATATGAAAGCTACTCAGCAGGTACACTGATGAAGAAGTAGCATTGTTTATCAAAGCATCGTGCCAAGTCTTCTCTACCACAGTCTGAGATGAGCTGAGGTGAGAAGAGAGTCAGCTCACAGGCAGTAGTGACCTCACCTCATCAGATCAGATCAGATTAGATTAGCAGCAGAGTCAGACCATCACCCTCCCAGTCACATGACTAGCCCAGCAGCATTCCTCAAGACAGACAGGAAGGTAGAGAGACGGGCATAGAGACAGACTGGCAGGCAGGCAGACATGCAGGAAGGTAGACAGACATACATGCAAGTAGACAAACTGACTGGCAGGCAGACACGCAGAATGACTGACAGGCAGGTAGGCAGACATGCTGGCTGGCAGGCAGGCTGGCAGACTGGCCGGCGGGTAGATAGGGAGGTAGGTAGGTAGGTAGACTGACAGGCTGGCAGGCAGGCAGACAGACAGACTGACAGGCAGGCAGGCAAGCAGTGGATGTACAAAGCCCCCCAAAGAGCAGGCAAACGGCAAAAAAAAAAAAAAAACGGTGAAGAGAGTAAAAGAGAAAACGAGAGAAGGAGGGAGAGAGAGAGAGATGTAATCCAGACAGTCCCGTAATGCATAATGCTGGCTGACCTATTCAGAGGACTACATGGCCGCATGATACTGACCTATTCAGAGAACTGCATGACTGGCCTATTCAAATGAAGTGTCCTTCTGCCTTCTGAACCGCCAAAGGCTATATCACTTTTTTCATTGCTGAATGAAATTCCAAAGAAATGTGAATAGACAGGGTTTTTCCAGGATCTGCCATTCACACCTCTGCAGTCTGGGGCTGCCAGTCAAGTTACATTAAAGGTGCGCTGTGCAATATTTTTAGCAGTTACTTTCCAGAATTCATGCTGCCCATAAATGTTAACTTTTCACAAATACCACCACAATTATGACTGCATACATGAAAAGGTGGATCCATGTCCACCATTTTGAATTTCCAGAAAGACATTTTTAGCTGCAAAACATACTGTACGGTACTTTGGTCATACTGGGAAATATTAATTAATAAGATTTATTAAATATTCATGAAAAGATCGAATTGGGCAATAGGCAGCACAGTTTCAATGAGCAGCATAGTTGCAATACAGCTGTAACCGTGGAGTAGCTCAGTCACATGACAGCATGTTACTGTAAGGATCAGATAAACCAATATTTCCTGTATCACCAAAGTACCGTATGTTTTGCAGCTAAAATTATCTATTTCTGGAAATTCGAAAAAATTTCCCCGCCCATTTGTGAATGGGCAGCATGAATACTGGAAAGAAACTACTTAAGACATTACACAGTACACCTTTAAGTTGCCACAGTAATCAGAACAGACGTAGCTATAGCGGTACCTGTGGAGTTTCTCAGTCACATGATGGGGTATTACCGTGAGGGTCAGTGCAGTGGATGGTGATGAGGTGGGAGGTTGGCGGTGGTGCAGTGTAGTGCAGTGGTTGGCTAACGGGTGATTAATCCTGACCAGCCTCTCCACTCTGCTCTCCTCTCCTGCTCTGCTCTCCTCTCCTCTCTACTCGTCCCGTGATCAACGCACGCATGCACGCACGCACGCAAACACACACACACACACACACACACACACACACACACACACACACACACACACACACACACACACACACACACACACACACACACACACACACACACACACACACACACACACACACATTACATTCCTCCAGAGTCACAGGACATCACATGACCTCCTCTTACCCCCCCCCCCCCTCTCTAAATTCTGTGTGTGTGTGTGTGTGTGTGTGTGTGTGTGTGTGTGTGTGTGTGTGTGTGTGTGTGTGTGTGTGTGTGTGTGTGTGTGTGTGTGTGTTTGGAGAGAGAGAGAGAGAGAGAGAGAGAGAGAGAGAGAGAGAGAGAGAGAGAGAGAGAGAGAGAGAGAGAGAGAGAGAGAGAGAGAGAGAGAGAGAGAGAGAGAGAGAGAGAGAGAGAGATCTGTATGTTAACCAGGAGGGGGGTGGGGTGAGGGGATGTTAGGAAGATTTTCACATGTGATATTTTGGTTCCTCCTCTTGCCTCTTTCACTTCCTGGATATACAGCACATGCTCAGTGGCTTACCAGTCTTTAGAAAAGGTGACTTTGACAGGAGGACACGTTCTGTACGTATGTATAATGCACAAACTGGTGCAAAGTCTCTGGAGCAAAGGCAAGGCCGCATGATCCATAAGGGCCAGCCCACCATTTTTGACTAGTGAGGGGGCACCAGAAGACAAACTGAACAAATATTGTTTATAAAGTGGGCACCACATTGACTTATGGTCCTGAGCAAAAGCAGTGTGATTAGATACATGCACATCCGCCTACTGTTGAATGCCCACACTATTGTAGTGCTGCTACATGAAACAGTGGAGTCCATCACTAGAATGGTGTGGATTTGAACATGCAATGTGTATGCAGGTGGAAATAGACTTGGCAGCCACGGATGGATAAATTATCAGTGAAATCCTTGCCACTCAATAGAAAACCGATTGTTATTTTTCACGTCCGAAATGTACTGGCCTTCATATTTCACTCATTAGCTGGATGCTAATGCTAGCTAGTCACTGCTAATGCTGCAGCAAAGATTTTGTAGCAGAAAGATAAATCAAACCATGGCTACCCAATGCAAAGGAGTGTGCTCAAGTTTGGTCTCCTTAGGGGACATTGTCCCCTTCTTCTTCTTCTCTTTCTGTGGTGTTTGGTGGCGGCTGATATGACATACGCTACTGCCATCTTCAGCTCTAAGGGAACTGCATTTATTCTCAACCGTAAGTCTCCAAAGGTCTACTAACCAAAAATGTCCTAAAGGGGCGTTTACCTGATGTCACATGGATCCTGGAAAAATACGAGCTGGCAGTAGCCCCATACGACTTTGTTGCTGTCGTCCAACATAGACGAAGCACGTGAGCGAGAACTTGTTGTCACGATGTGGGTGTTATTAAATACAGCGCATTTACAGTTGGCCACAAATATGAACGAGACGATGAGCTCGCACCAGTTTGCTCTACAAACACACCACGTGTGAGAAGTGGGGGAGGGGGGGTGGACAGGCAGTGAGGAGGAGCTGAAGTGGGGACCTGCACAAAATTGTGTAGGGGTGTGAGACAAGACTTATATACACATGTGAGTGAGTTGTTGACCAACCAGTTCATGGGCGTGTGACCTCGGAGGCGGTCTGCAGGCGAGCGTTGAAGGGGATAAGCAACTGCAGAGGTTGCAAGATCTGACTGCAGTCGCATTCGTCCCGCGATAGTTTGACACCATGTTACATGTCACCTCGTCGATGCAACATCACCAACATTTTTGAAGTTTGACAGGAAATCTAACCATCATGCAACTTTTTGAGCCAGAATGCATTGCTGTCTAAATGCGGATTTAGCCGTTGCCGTATCTCGATCGCACCTAGTATCTTACTCTGTTAGACGATCATTGGCATCACTAGTCGGTAGTGGTGTCAACAACAATCGATTCGGCAATGCAATGCAATGCGGGGCATGGACAATTCAATTCAATGCGGCAAGTTCCAGAATTGATGTGGCATTTTTTAAAGTTTCAATTACTTCCGTGGATAATTCAGGAGCAAATGAATGCTAAATTAAGTAAAAGCACATCAAAAAATTGAAAACTGCAAGACTGATACAGAAAACAGCCAATAAAATGTTGCTCAGTATCTGACTACTTGTATTGCCTTATAATGACTGATGAAACTTTTGCTTTGCTTTCAGTAGAAATGTAATGCATTGCAATGCATCGTAGAATTGAATCGAATCGAATCGCTACCTCCCGAATCGTAATCGAATCGAATCGTGAGGGCAGTGCCAATGCACACCACTACCAGTCGGCAGGGGCCATGCGGACCAAAATATGATGACAATGCGTGTGTACTGTATGTGTAAGTGTGCGTGCGCGCATCTGCTTCAACGCCTGTGTGCTTCTCCCTGTAGATGGAACTGAGTTTCCATGTGCTGCTATGTCCTGTCCTCCTCCAGGGGCTCTTCCCATTATCCTAATTCCCATCCTCCCATTGTGCTTGTGGCCTTATGATAACGTCGCCTCATGAAGACGTCATAGGCGTCACAAGTTTAATTCAATATCTCGCAAAAGCGCAGTTCAAAGGTCATTTTTTCATCTGCAATCGGGATGTTGAGTGGGTAAAAGTCCCCCAATACTAGAAACGTAATTCTTTTCTCCACAGAGGCGGGGCGTCAGTGAAGCATGAGGTGACAAGCTCAGGTTGAGGAAGTTAAGATAATGGGATTGTATTTTGTATATGTGTGTGTCCTAATGTCCTTGCGTGTGTGTCCTTGTGAAGTGTGTGTCTCTGTGTCTGTCCAATAGTTGCTTGCTCTAAGCAGTGTCTCCATGCAGTGACATTGGATGACACCTGTGTTAGACTGCTCTACTAAGGTCTGTCATTGATGCGTTAGAAAATTCTATTCTCACAACCAGTGTGATTTTCCATTCTCACAA
>NC_085875.1:49464506-49524506 GCF_034702125.1 Engraulis encrasicolus | reverse complement strand
GTGTTTATGTGATATGTCTGTTTATCTGATGTCTATACGTGTGTGCTTTGGTATGTATGTGTGTTTATGTGGTGTCTGCATGTGTGCGTGCGCGCGCGCGTGTGTGTGTTTTGCTGTGTAGATACGGTGGACTCCATAACGCCTGATAAGGTGCGCGGCCTGAGGGACCTTCTCAACAGCAGTGCAATGGACATCATGTACTATACCAGCCCACTGTACAGAGATGAGGTACACACACACACACACACACACACACACACACACACACACACACACACACACACACACACACACACACACACACACACACACACACACACACACAGGAATGGACACACTCGACTCCACACACACACACACACACACACACACACACACACAGTAATGGACACACTCGACTCCACACACACACTATAGTTAGTATCTTGTGTCTGTGTTCTCCTCCACAGATCACCAAGGGCTTGACGCAGGAACTGAACCGGCTGTACATGCTGTTCTGCTCGCGGAACCCCGAGTTTGAGGCGCGGGGGGGCAAGGTGTCGATTGTGTCCCACTCGCTGGGCTGCGTGATCGCCTATGACATCATGACGGGCTGGGACCCCGTACGCTTCATCCAGCAGGAGCAGCAGGAGCTGGAGCAGGACGACACCACATGGATCAGCTACGAGGAGCGCCACGTGCTGGAACAACTGCAGATTACACGACACAGGTCAGCAAAGATCCACACACACACACACACACACACACACACATACACAAACAATCACGGTGGATTCGCACCGTGATATTCACGTTCGCTTAACGTGTCCGGGAGCATTGTGAGTCTGAGAGGTTCGCGGGCTGCCTTTTACACTGCACAGTCAGCGTCCACGTTCTCTCCGCGGGCAGCAGACATTCATTTTCAATGGAGCCCGCTCATTGCACCTGGACGTTCGCGCAGGAAAATAGACTCAAGTTCTATTTTCAAGGAGCATCGCGGTCTGCCGCTCGCGGTGCCAAGGCATGATCTGTTTTTATGTATTCTAACCGTTAAGTGGACGTCTCATGCTTGCGGTGTGTAAGCACCGTCAGCTACGAGGAGCGCCATCTACTGGCAGCTGCAGATTACACAACACATGTCCTGCACTGTCGTGTGGACCCGGGTTCGAGTCTGGCCTAGGTCCCTTGCCAGCTCTGCTCCACCTCTCTCTCTCTCTCTCTCTCTCTCTCTCTCTCTCTCTCTCTCTCTCTCTCTCTCTCTCTCTCTCTCTCTTCCTGTCATACTCTCGACTGTCCTATCAAAAACTGAAATATGCAAAGCCTCCAAATCTTTTACTTGTCTTTTAGCTGTGAATAATAAAGCTCTTGCCTTTTGATAGAGGAAATGTGTTCTGTGGTAATGTAGATGTCTTTTAAAGCAGTGTGTGTGTGTGTATGTGTGTTGGATATGTGTGTATATGTGTGTATATGTGTGTTGTATATGTGTGTTGTATATGTGTGTTGTATATGTGTGTTGTATAAGTGTTTTGGCGTCTCTGTCTTGCTGCCTGCAGGTTAAGAGAGTTGGAGGAGCAGCTACAGGGCCTGGAGGCCTCCAAACCCCTCGCCACCCCCGCTCTCATGTTCAAGGTAACACACACACACACACACACACACACACACACACACACACACACACTCGCACACACACACACACACACACACACACACACACACACACACACACACACACACGCACACACACACGCACACACACAAACACGACTGGAAAGACTCGACATAGACTTGGCTAAAGCTGAGCTTCACTCTCAGTCTGGAGTCTAAAAACAGTTGAACTCTAGGAGCCGTCTGAGTAGTTAAGCCCAGGACACACACACACACACACACACACACACACACACACACACACACACACACACACACACACACACACACACACACACACACACACACACACACACACACACACACACACAGTATATACTTAGACTGACACACACACACACACACACATACACACAGACACACACACACACACACACACACACACACACACACACACACATACACACAGACACACACACACTATATACACAGACAGACAGATACACACACACACACACACACACACACACACACACACACACACACACACACACACACACACACACACACACACACACACACACACACACACACACACACACAAGGCTTAGGTCCCAGTAACACCCTATCTGTACTAATAGACTGAGACACTGATCTGATGGCACAGATGTAATGCCATTCACCAGCACATAAACAAGTCTACTGTACTTTTCCATTGCGAGCATTTGCTGGTATACAGGTTGTAGGTTCGAATCCCACCCTTCCACTCCCTATCACACTCCATGGCTGAGGTGCCCTTGAGCAAGGCACCTAACCCCATACTGCTCCAGGGACTGTAACCAACACCCTGTAAATAACTGTAAGTTGCTTTGAATATAAGCGTCAGCTAAGTGCAATGTAATAATGTAATGTAAAATGTAATGTGTTCATTAATGGCATGTCTGTGCTGTGCCACTATCTCTTTCAACTGAGTGTGTGTGTGTGTGTGCGTGTGTGTGTGCGTGTGTGTACCAATGTTCAAGCATTTGTGTGTGTGTGCCTGTGTTTGTGTGTGTTTTTACCAAAGTTCATCCATTCGTGTGTGTGTGCGCGTGTGTGTGTGCGTGTGTGTTTCAGGTTGAGAACTTGTTCTGTATGGGCTCTCCTCTGGCGGTCTTCTTGGCTCTGAGGGGCATCCGGCCGGGTAATGACGGGGTACAGGACCACATCATGCCCAAGGGCATATGCCAACGCCTATTCAACCTCTTCCACCCCACAGACCCCGTGGTAATGTGTACACACACACACACACACACACACACACACACACACACACACACACACACACACACACACACACACACACACACACACACACACACACACACACACACACACACCATATAAATACACACACACAC
Organism: Engraulis encrasicolus; assembly: GCF_034702125.1. Lineage (NCBI taxonomy): Eukaryota > Metazoa > Chordata > Actinopteri > Clupeiformes > Engraulidae > Engraulis > Engraulis encrasicolus. The sequence continues at coordinate 49,521,522 of NC_085875.1, read as the reverse complement.
ACACACTCACTCACACACATACACACATACACACACACACACACACACACACACACAGAAACACCATACAAATACACACGCATTCAAACACATATGCGCGCGTGCGGGCCCAGAGACCCAGAGGATAGTCGTGCCCCTGTGTGGTATGGGTGTGTATGGAGTGTGCTGCCTATTCTAAATGCACTCCCTAACAACATGCATGAAAACACACACAGTAAGAAGACACGTGTACACAGACTGCAGCATTTCATGGTGTGTGATGCAGCCTGCCTGGATGCTCAGTATGTTCACACTCGTTTGCACACTCATCTTTCTTCCTCTTCATCTGACTTTCTTTCCTTCTACCTTTCTTTCTACCTCTCTTTCGCTCCATTCTACCTCGTATTCTTTCTCATTCCCCATCTGCTTATTATTATGTCTTTGTTGCTCTCTGTTCTTTTTCATGACATCTATCCCTCTCTCCCTCTCTTCCTATTCTCCCTATACTCTGTCTCTCTCTCTCTCTCTCTCTCTCTTGCTCTCTCTCTCTCTCTCTCTCTCTCTCTCTTGCTCTCTCTCTCTCTCTCTCTCTCTCTTGCTCTCTCTCTCTCTCTCTCTCTCTCTCTCTCTCTCTCTCTCTTGCTCTCTCTCTCTCTCTCTCTCTCTCTCTCTCTCTCTCTCTTGCTCTCTCTCTCCCTCTCTCAGGCATATCGACTAGAGCCCCTCATCCTCAAGCACTACAGCAACATAGCACCCGTACAGATACACTGGTGAGTTTGTGTGTGTGTGAGTGTGTTTCTGTCTATATTTTTTGTGTATTGATGTGTAAATGTCTGTGTGTCCGTTTCCATGTGTGTGTGTGTGTATGTATGGTTGCTGCAAGAACAAGACCACCCCATATAATAGCATATTGTAGTTTAAATAGCCCTTAAAATAAATAGCTCACCATAGTTAACTGTTGTAGTATAATCAACGTGATCACTTCTTCCGTTCTCTTGCACAACCAACCCCACCCCAACTGACAAGATCATTATTTCATAAGATAGTTATGCTGTCGTATTTCATGTGTCTCCTGTTTTCTCCATCATACTATGCACATTGTTACACCACCAACGGCACCCTATACGACGAGATATTTTACATTTAGTCACGTTGCTCGTCTTTTTTCTGCTGTGTCCAGGAGTGACAGTTGGCATGACCTGTTTTTGTTTCATATGCAGGGATAACGCGACCAACGCCATGCCAGTAACACCCATAGTTTACATAACATCCCTTATGTGGTCTATTATGCAGGTGTAACACGAGCAATGCCACCCCGTATGACGAGATGCGCGTCACGTTCCTGAACCCCAGTAAGGAGTCTGCGTCGTCGGACACTGAGAGCATCCCCAGCCCCAGCACCTCGCCCCAGATGCCCAGGAGGCACTACGGGGAGTCCATCACCAACCTGGGCAAGGCTGGCATAATGGGTAAGGCCTGGGAACATTTACATAGTTGCCAACACACTCCTTCCATTGGCTCAAATCAGAGACATCTATAGATCACTACTGCCATCCTGTGGACAACATCAGGAACTGCAGCATAGACTCATTATGACTGATTATGGGGCATGTGTAGATGAAGCACCGGTATTGAGAAACCACACCCACGGCAGCATTGATAAAGAAAAGCCTTGAGCCATATCAGCTGTCGATAACTAGAGCTTCAGAATACACGTGTAGCCTTGTGAGATGACGTGCCGGATACGATAGTAGACCTTGGATAACAGTCAAACTTCGGACAACATTGTTGAGTATTCCCTGTATTCATCAATTCCTGGATGTACGACGGCCTGGGAATGCATCTTACAGGTGCTCCGATGAAACACAATTATGTCGGGGATAAAGGGCAAGTCTTAAATCACGGGGATCAGGATTTTGATGAACTGATTGTTATTCCAGAGTATAGGAAGCCATTTCTATGACATCACTTGAGCAGAGAGCCGGGCTAGCCGACAAGGGCAAAGTGCAGTAACTACATATTTTGTCAAAGTTCAGTTCAGAAAATGGTCTTCAGCTGGCTCTGTATTCAAACTCACAGTTGGCAGTCTCGACGAGAGCAGCAATCACAGAGCTTGGGTCTTCGCTGGTTACTGGGTTACTTGCACCTCAGAGGCCTCAAGACCCATAACGCTGCTTTCGTTGTTTATTTGTTTGTGATGTTGGTGCGCTGATTTGATTTGGGTTCCATTAGATATGTAAAAAAAAGCCCTACGACTGAAACATCTGCACATCTGACACGTCCTCCTTTATGTTAACTCTCCTCTCGATTGTAACTCAAGCTGTTCTCTATGTTCTAATCTGTCAAGCACTCATTGTGCTTTTATGTTCTCTGTACCGTGTTCGGGTTCTCTTGTAGCATCGGTAAAGGGCATTGGCGAGATGCTGTTCTCTCGTTTCTAATTCACTGATCCTTTTCTATAGGCGTTTTTACCTTAGAAAGATGCCATATGTTGTTCTCTGTGTTCCGATTCTCTCTGCTGCAGGAGTGACCAGTATCAGTAAAGGCATCAGGGAATGCTGTTCTCCCGGTTCTAAGTCACTCGTCAGGCTCTATGGTGGAATGCTCTTGTCTATTTCCTCATCCTCTGATGACGTTCTATGTTCTGGTTCTCTCCTGTAGGAGCAGCCAGTATCGGTAAAGGCATCGGCGGGATGCTGTTCTCCCGGTTCTCGCGTTCCAGCAGCACACCCTCGGGGGTCGGCACACCCTCCGAGTCCTCGGTTGTAGAGGGGGAGGACAAGAACGGAACGCAGACCCCCCCGCAGCCCCAGAGCCAATCAGCTTACGGCCTGTCTACCATGACACAGTCCACCTCTACATCTACTAACATGGACACCACTGGTAAATAACACACACAGTCAGAAGTATAGGACTCAAGCAAGTATACAAGTATTTAAGTATATAAGACTCCTTTAAACCAGATTTGGATTATGCCATGATAAATGTATGTGTCAATCCAAATAAACAAGTCAAATCTGTGTGTGTGTGTGTGTGTGTGTGTGTGTGTGTGTGTGTCTGTGTCTGTGTCTGTGTCTGTGTCTGTGTCTGTGTCTGTGTCTGTGTCTGTGTCTGTGTCTGTGTGACTGTGCGTGTGTATGCCCGTCCATGTGTGTGCATGCTTGCGTGTGTGCCTGTGTGTGTGTGTTGCTTTGTAGTGGAGATGGAGCACCGTATCGACTTCGAGCTGCGTGAAGGTATGGTGGAGAGCCGCTATTGGTCGGCCGTGACCTCGCACACAGCCTATTGGTCGAACCTGGACGTGGCACTCTTCCTCCTCACCTTCATCTACCCGCAGAAGAGACAGGATGAGGAGGAAGAAGAGGGAGAGGAGAACAGCGCAGACATCGTCTGACTGACACACACACACACACACACACACACACACACACACACACACACACACACACACACACACACACACACACACACACACACACACCATCTGTCTTTCAGTTACTGTGGAGACACAAGTACAGAAAAAACAGTTAATTGTCTTTCCCTACATATTTGACTGTCATACATATACACACACACATACACACAGCAGTGCTGTGGACGTATGTACTGTATGTGGACAAACATGCTGTATGTAGCAAGCACACGTAGCAACCGTCATCCGAACACCTGTTCAACTCCGTCATCCGAACACCTGTTACCTGCCTGTAAAGACACCTGTGGTTGGTTACGTTTGATCACAGGTGCCATCTCAACTGTTGCATTACATCTGACACACACACACACACACACGCACACACACACAAATACTGTAAGTCATCAGTCTGTCCATCCTGTTACCCCTGGCTGCCAAGGGATGTTCTGTTCTGTTCTCATCCTCCCTTCCTTCCTCCTCTCCTCTCCTCTTCTCTTCTCTTCTCTTCTCTTCTCTTCTCTTCTCTTCTCCCCTCTCCTCTCCTCTCCTCTCCTCTCCTCTCCTCTCCTCTCTCCTTATCTCCTCTCCTCTCCTCTCCTCTCCTCTCCTCTCCTCTCCTCTCCTCTCCTCTCCTCTGTCAGACTCCTCTGTCCTCCCCTCTGTCTGTTTCCTCTCTCCTCTCCTCTCCACATCTCTTCTCCTCCTTTCCTCCTCTCTACTCCTTTCCTCTCCTCTCCTCCTCTCCTCTGTCAGACTCTTCTCCCCACTCCCCTGTCAGTTTCTGGTGGCACACTCATCATGGCTGCCGAGAGTGGACACAACCCACAGCAGCCATGGAATCATGAGGGCTAAAGAATGTTCCGGAATGTTCCAATAAGGTTCTACTTCCATCTCTTCGGAGACTGCATAGTAATAACACACCAGCATGTACTGTAGGCCTACTGTAAGCTGCAGTTGATCATGTTACTGTACTGTTAGCTACAGTGGGCTCTGTTAATGTGGAGAGGGCCGTCATGTCTGAAGCAGAATCCCAACCATCTGGGCCTTGCACAAATAGAAATAACATGCACGCACTCTAACACACACACACACACACACACACACACACACACACACACACACACACACACACACACACACACACACACACACACACACACACACACACACACACACACACACACACGAGCACAAGCACAAGCACACACACACACGAACAAGCACATCATGCCTTCTCGTTTCAGTCCAGCTGGGTCAGTCAGCTGTTACTGTATATGGCAGACTCTGAAAAGTGTAACAATGACTCTGGAACTAATGGCAACACACACACACACTCTTACAACTCGTTGATGTCCTCTCATCTCGTTCTGATATATAAACTTCCTGTTTCCTGTGACTTCGCCTCAATGTCGGACTCTTCTCTGGTCTCTGATTGGTGGAGAGTGAAGGAGGCGTGGCCTGCTCTTGCACAAAGCAGCCTGTGTGGTGTATCCATACAAACACACAATGCAATCAAAGTCAAAGGGGTCAAAAAATGTATTTATGTACTTAGAAATTAATATATTTCCCTAATGAAACCAACAGTCTTGCTTAGATTGAACTTCTGTTGTTTTATTTTATTTTTATTTTTTTGCACCATTTTGACTAAAAACGAGCGAGACTTAAAAAAGAAAGAAAGAAATGCAACCTATTTTTACTTTTCCTACTCAAAAGTGTATAGTGGACCTTTATATACGGAAGCAATATGTGTAATCAAGCATGAAACGGTTGTCAAATCAAATCAAAGCACCTGGTCTGGTGTCTGAAAGTGGAGACAGACGATATCTTGAAGAAACTCTTCTAAGCCTAAAAGCGATGCAATGCTCTTTTCCAGCTCCACATGGCTACAGCCAGAGCCATGGAAGTAAGAGTTAGGCTAATCCCATTGACATCTGTGTTCCATTTTTTCTCAAAGATGGCGGCTCATGGAGCCATTGACATAGATCCAAAATAGTTCCAGGAAGTGAGCGTTGATCACAGTGTGCAGATCACAAAGTGCAGTAAAGGTAAATGTAATTCATTTAAATCCATGTTTACGTCATCTTTGCTTTTTATGTACGGTAGTAGTTCTGTGATAATCTCGAGCGAAAAGAAAGACACTGACCAGAATAATTTTAATCCACGTGAATCATGTTGTCAACCGAGTTCCTGTACCCCGGTTGTCACAACTCTGAATTCCATGGCTCTGGCTACAGCTGCGTATACTGTGTCGTCCAGCTGCTGTGTCTATTTTTAACCAGAGACAGGTGCCCTTGTTTTACTGTTGTCTGCTGGCTTCTTTTGTGGTGATGTGGCTGCACTGTAACCAACCACAAAGTGTTTTTAATTTTGAATATGTTCTGTTCTTTTCATTGTTTGTTTATTTGTGTTATTTTGGACCATGGAAACTTGGACCACGTAAACGTTTCCTCGTACTTCTCCCAGCGTTGTTGAGTCATTGACCAGGTCACAGATGAGGTGGCATTTTTTGCTGACTCAGCCTTCCGCTCATTCTCTCCTCCCCACATTTACCACAGACGATGACTCAGCATCTTTTTTTTTACATACGGCATAGTTGTATGCAGGGCCGATCTGGACGTTGGCTGTTCAGGGCTTACATTTAATGAATGGCACTCAGACGCATGCAAAGCGAAGAATTCTGCAAAACAGGCCAGCCCTCTCTGGATGTTCGCTCCCCATGGAGGTGTGGAAAATGATGTTGCCGTGGTGATATTGTTACGGAGTGAGTGAGCAGCGGACACTTGTGCCATCAAGGGATCAGATGCCTGAATGACAATAGAATGTTGAGAACTGTCTACACTGTTACCAGCTGCAAGAATGTTGAGTCTGCTGAACAGAACCCTTTAATCAGCTGCTAGAATGTTGAGAACGCTGAACAGAACACTGTTACCAGCTGCTAGAATGTTGACAGGGTTCTGCAGGCAGTTCTGATGTAAGGTACAGTATGTCTGGAAAATACTAGAAGAGCACTCAGAAAATCGCAGGTTTAGTGATTGAACAGTTCAAAAGAGCAAATCTTCTTTTTCATCACCTCCTACACGTAAGTCAGCCTTTGGTTACCATTATGTTTACACAAAATATGTGTCATCATACCTCTATACCATACCATACTATCCATACAATCCCTAAGAAGTGTTGATCCTTTGTGCTAATCATCTTATAATGGCCATCTTGTAAAACCCATCTTGTAGATTTAATGTTTTTTTCCCGCTGTGTCTTTGTGAGTTTGTAGTTTAACCCAGAGGCCAAATACTTCTCTTAAATGCTGCTGTTTCATTTGACACCATGTCACTCTTCTTCTGTCTGTGCACCACTGGTCTTGTGTTTTGTTGTGTGATGACGGCCTGTATGTGTTGTGGGAACAAATGTAAAACACCCACAGCGGCCCGACTCTCCTACCCCAAACATGAAACACCCACACCAGACACTCCCCTCGCACCCACTACCACCCCAAATGGCCAACGCCCATGCTGGAACACCCCTGCTGCACACCCCCAGTCCCCCACCCCAAACACCGGACTTACTTAATAACTTTCACCTTCAGACACCTCTTTCTCTCTTTCTCTCGCTCTCTCGCTCTCTCTCTCTCTCTCTCTCTCTCTCTCTGTGGTGTCAATAGAGCTGGTTTACTGTACGTGTGTCCACAGACTGGAAGGGCTTGCTATGGTTTGTGTTGGATTTCTGAAATACTGTAGTAGAAGTTCATGTTGAAATGTCTTGTCTAGAAGTATTTCAATATGTACACAGACTGGAAGGGCTCTCTATGGTTTGTGTTGGTTTGTGTGGTACTTGCCGCCGGCATCATACGCATAACAGTGTCATATGAGTGTCAAAACAGTGTCATGACAGTCACAGACGAGTCATAAGTATATTGTCACTTTCATAAATGTTTTATGGTCATGAAAATTTGACATCGTTTGGGCTGTCTTTACAATAACCGAATGTCACTTAATGACAACAACAGTCATAAACTGTTTAAGTTACGACACTGTTATGACTCTGTTATGTCAAACGCATGGCGCCGGCGTCAAGTAAAGTGTTACCGTCTATGTTGACGTCTTTTGTTTAGCCTCTTTGAAGAGTTGATGCTGTATGTCCAGATATGGGAAGGGCTCTTTATGGTTCATGTTAGGTTGCACCTGTAGAAACAAGGAGTTTATGTTGAGATGTATCTGTCTTCTGTAACAACAACAATGTCTTTGATGTGCAGCAGATTCCCTTTTCTGGTCGGGAAGGACCCACTTGAAGACTCAAGTTTTTCTTTTGTAGACGTTCTTTTTTTTACTTTCCTGTCTTTATTATTGTTGTTTTTCTTGTTGTTTCAATTATGTCATCTCATCTTTTCCGAGAGGTGTTTTTGGGTCCCAACTCCATTCTTGTGTGTGTGTGCATATGTGCGTGCGTGCGTGTGCAAATGTGTCTCCTGCAAGCTGAAAGGGCTTTTGCTCATGTCCTTTCACATGTCTCTGTTGTACCTGAACATCTGCAAGCTTTGGGTCGCTATCTATTGGTTGTGTGTGTGTGTGTGTGTGTGTGTGTGTGTGTGTGTGTGTGTGTGTGTGTGTGTGTGTGTGTGTGTGTGTGTGTGTGTGTGTGTGTGTGTGTGTGTGTGTGTGTGTGTGTGTGTGTGTGTGTGTGTGTGTGTGTGTGTGTGTGTATACCAGTGCGTGCGTGCGTGCGTGTGTGTGCGCACCAGTGCACCTCCACAGAAGTGTATGAGTGTATGAGTATGTGTACGTGTTTGTCTGCATCTAGTGTGTGTGTGTGTGTGTGTGTGTGTGTGTGTGTGTGTGTGTGTGTGTGTGTGTGTGTGTGTGTGTGTGTGTGTGTGTGTGTGTGTGTGTGTGTGTGTGTGTGTGTGTGTGTGTGTGTGTGTATCCATTACCACCTGGACCGGGCTGCCTTCCCTCAGCCCTCAGTACCGCTCTCAGGCCCAATCCAGTTCCGCTTTCATGGTGCAGTCATGAAAACTTACAGCTACAGAACCAGGGACTGCTGTTGTACATCCCTTTACTTTAGTACAGAAGTCCCCTCTGTCTCTCCCCTCCTCCGCCGCCACCACCACCAAAGCGGTCCCAGTTTGGGAACCACTGACTAACCGCTTTTGGTTACTTTCTGAACCCGGGATATTTGCTGACAATAAGGGACCTATTCAACTACACAATGTGCCAGAACTTACACAACCTGTTCAGAGTTGCACAGAGAGAGCAGACAAGAAAAGCTTTCGAAGAAGTAACAAAGTAAACAACATCAACCTTTACATTGTCGTCATTGTTTGTTTGTTTATTTGTTTTTGTTTGTATGTACCCGGTATGTGTGTTTGTTTTTTGTTACCATGACAGCTTAATTGCAGCAGCTAGACAGTAGACAAAGAGCAAATGGATGCCTCTTGGCAAATACTGGTATATGTAATAATAAAAAGTATATTTTCCTCCATTTCAAAATGGCATGCAAGTGACTTGATATATTTTTGTACTACTGTGGAGAGCATTGTATTGTAGTCATAACAACCTGACATAAGCACATTCAGCTTCAAGCCTCAGACATATAGCATGTAGCAGCTTACACAATTGCGTGCGTGCGTGCGTGCGTGTGTGCGTGTGTGTGTGTGTGTGTGTGTGTGTGTGTGTGTGTGTGTGCGTGCGTGCGTGCGTGCGTGCGTGCGTGCGTGCGTGCGTGCGTGCGTGTGTGCGTGTGTGTGTGTGTAAATGTGTCTCCTGCAGGCTTAAAGGAATATTGCTCCTGTCCTTTTACATGTCTCTGTGTGGCTGAAGTAGCACGTCAGCAAAGATGAGGACAGGTTGTTTTAATCCAATCACTTGCAAGGAGTTTTGATAAGGAGCATTATACGAAAACGTGTCTGTTGTGGACAGTTCTGAGACGTTGTCGTGAAGACGAAGGTGAAACATACCCACTAGCGAGAGTCAGATTACAGTGATGTAGGCCATGTCCACTGCTCCAAAAGTTCTACCCTGGAAAAAAATGACAGGGGCTGAGCCAGAAATCATTCATGTGTGTGCGCCAGATGTAAAGTCAGCTGGGCACACAAAAAAAAAGCTAGGACAGTCACAGATCACAAGTCTCTTCATGAAGGCTTATCCATTTTTCATGAATATGTATTGCTTCCTCTGGTGCTTTCAATTGACTGTTATATTACATTACATTACACTTAGCTGACACGTTTTTATCCAAAGCAACTTACAGTGATTTAGGTACAGTGTATTGGTTACAATCCCTGGAGCAGGTGCCTTGCTCAAGGTCACTTCAACCATGGATGATGGTGTTGGTAAGGGTGGGATTTGAATCTATAACCCTCTGATCTAAAGGCTAGCGCACTATCCATTGAGCCATTGCTTCCCCAATGTTTTTTTAAATTTAAGAGCAAGGCCTATATAGACAGGTTGTCATGCTCACTCAGAACCACAGCACATCAACTAGACCGTTTTACCGGCAAAAAAATATGTAGCCAACTTAGAAGGCATTTTACCATCCATTTCAATGTTCGTGTAGTAACTTTTTGCCTTCAATAGGGTTACATAATATAACCAGAACCCCCTTGAACATCAGATGATGACGTGGTGATGCCGCATCAGTCCTGACCTCCTGTCCTGAACAGGGTTGCACGATGGGACTGATGATTTCCCGCCCAATAATTTTCTGCCCAATAACTGACTGGAGGCATTAAATCCCGCCCAACTTGCACCAAATTCTTTTGGCTATAAATCTACAGAAAAGAAACACCCAATAGGCTATATTTTATTTTACCTGCTTGGTGATCTTAAACAGCCCCATTAGGTGGGAGACCGCTCAGTCTGGCAATCCTGCTGGTTGTCTTAGTTGTTAGTTGGTGATGTCAAACAGGCTACTTGATAATTATGCTGAACCCTTTTCCCCAATCAGCATTCTCTATTCTCTATTCAATCAATGCCATAATCCCTGTGTTCATTTGCCAGAGGTGTACTTTTCGTGTCTGTGTCTGTGTCTGTGTGTGTGTGTGTGTGTGTGTGTGTGTGTGTGTGTGTGTGTGTGTGTGTGTGTGTGTGTGTGTGTGTGTGTGTGTGTGTGTGTGTGTGTGTGTGTGTGTGTGTGTGTGTGTGTGTGTGTGTGTGTGTGTGTGTGTGTGTGTGTGTGTGTGTGTAAATGCGAGCTGATTCTATCCAAATGAGGTCTGTTCTAGAATGTGTTCAGCGTTCAAGAATGTGTTATGTGTGTTCTAGAATGTGTCATTTATTCTATTCCTCTGGCTGAGGTCCATGCGTCTGTTGGTGAAGAAAACACTTCCAGCTTAATAAGGCCATTTTTGTTACATAGACGGGTGTTCTTTTGAATGGAAGAAGTTTGAAAAGAAGGCAATACCATACAAACACACTTGCAATAGATCCAAACTGCCATTCAAAACACTGTATTAATAAACTTTTATTAAACATCTCTCTTTTTGATACACAGTCTCCTCCCAAGTTATTGTGCAATCAATACATTACACTGGCACTCCGCCACCATGAGTTAAAAAATGTGTATATAGTCAAGGAGCCTAAAAAGTCCCGTGGGATTTTTTTGATGAAAGCAAGCCACCCATCCAACTGTCTCAAGGACACCCCAAATAACAATAAAAAACATGTTGGCAGTCTGAAATATTGTGCAGGGAAAAATTGTGAAGCATATAAGAAAATAACAGCATTTTGGTCTCCAAAAATAGGACTTTGCAAAAACGCCTAGGCATACCCACATATAAAATGGTGTAGAAAGCACAAATTTTGATATTTTGTTTTTTCAAATTTGAAATACAAGTTGTTCAGACTTGTGGCCTTTGTTCCATTATGTCTATAACCTGATACATTACAGTAAAAGGACTATTTAATGTCTATGTATATATATTTTTTCTTTGGCGAGGGGAAAAAATTACAAAAACTTCAAAATATAAAGAGTTTCCAGTTTTCAGCAGAACCCTTTACAGTGAAACTGACAATAGATTGCAAAACTAGAGGGTGTCTGCTTTCCAAAATGGGTGTTTTCATCTCAATAGCACAAAGGGTTGGGATACAGCAACCATTTCAATTTGGAGAGGCGTTTTCAGGCGTTATTCAGGCAAATCTGTCGGAATGCGAAGGGGTTAATTATGCAAGCTAGTGATAAATGGTGAAAATAATGATTTGTTATTCGTTGCTGAAAAGTCTGATAACTGAAGTAGTGGTCTGATAACAGTAATCTTTTCTGGAATGAATACATTTATTGACTCGACATAGAAATAAAGGCATCATCTTATGTTTGTAGACTAAATCAACTGAAAATCACAATGAACTCCAATTCACAATGTATATTATAAATGTGATGTTACACATTACGCAATGAGTGTCATGCTTTCAGTTAGCACACAGTTTATATGAAGTTGTCAACATCGTCCTCGTCATCTCCTGAGTCTTCATCCTGAAAGCGTGAAAGCCCATGGGGAAACTCCAACTCCCATTGTCATTGTGACACAGCACTCCACAGCACACAAGTGAACACTGCACACTGCACACAACGAAATTGCATTTATGCCTCACCCGTGCAAGGGGGCAGCCCTCAGTGGCGCCCCATGGGGAGCAGTGCGGTGGGACGGTACCATGCTCAGGGTACCTCAGTCATGGAGGAGGATGGGGGAGAGCACTGGTTGATTACTCCCCCCACCAACCTGGCGGGTCGGAAGTCGAACCGGCAACCTCTGGGATGCAAGTCTGACGCCCTAACCGCTCACCCATGACTGCCTAATCTTCATCATTGAGTGATGTGGTGGGCTGCTCAGGATTGTCACATCCCTCACTGGGGTCACAGGCACATAACTCTGTGCAGCCGAGTCCTGCTTTACGACATGAACACCTCGCATTGTCACACTTGGATTTTGAACAGCCGCACTTCACCAGCTGGATGACCGCATTTGGTGCAGGCTGTTCCTTGGTCATCACTGGAACTCATCGTCTTGTAAGTTCCAGCCATAGTCCTGTGGCGATGGTACCTCTGGGTTTGGAACAGTGTCATTGTTCCAGATCATTGCTTGGTAGTGTGCCCGCAAGATCTCGTTGCAGTGCAGCTTGTGTAGGTGGCAACCTCTCTGACTCGGCCTGTTTCTTTGTCAATAGCCACCATCTCAATTTTTCCTTTTTCTTTTCTTTGTCTTCACGGCCGGGGCGGACGGGGGTCATTCGTGTCGTGGCAACGTGTCATTCCTCTGGGACCCATCTACGAAGCTCTGGGGCCAAACAAGGCAGCTGCTTTGCCAGGATTGCATGCCTTTACTGATAACACGGGGGGCTTTGCTGGCAGAGGCAAACTTGCTTTCTGGAAGATCTTCCGTGACGCAAGGGATGATAGCAATGAGATATCTGCATTGACAAGTCTGGGAACCATGCGCTGGCCAAGTGATGCCATATATGATGGTCTCAAAGAGTTTCTCTGCAAGGTTTACCTGCCAGGGACCAAGACTACCAAGATGGAAAAATTGAGATGGTGGCTATTCACAAAGAAACAGGCCGAGTCAGAGAGGTTGCCACCTACACAAGCTGCACTGCAACGAGCAATCTTGCGGGCACACTACCAAGCAATGATCTGGAACAATGACACTGTTCCAAACCCAGAGGTACCATCGCCACAGGACTATGGCTAGAACTTACAAGACGATGGGTTCCAGTGATGACCAAGGAACAGCCTGCACCAAATGCGGTCATCCAGCTGGTGAAGTGCGGCTGTTCAAAATCTAAGTGTGACAATGCGAGGTGTTCATGTCGTAAAGCAGGACTCGGCTGCACAGAGTTATGTGCCTGTGACCCCAGTGAGGGATGTGACAATCCTGAGCAGCCCACCACATCACTCAATGATGAAGAGGATGAAGACTCAGGAGATGACGAGGATGATGTTGAAAACTTCATATAAACTGTGTGCTAACTGAAAGCATGACACTCATTGCGTAATGTGTAACATCACATTTATAATATACATTGTGAATTGGAGTTCATTGTGATTTTCAGTTGATTTAGTCTACAAACATAAGATGATGCCTTTATTTCTATGCCGAGTCAATAAACGTATTCATTCCAAAAACGATTACTGTTATCAGACCACTACTTCAGTTATCAGACTTTTCAGCAAAGAATAGCATAATAAACGAATCATTATTTTCACCATTTATTACTAGCTTGCATAATTAACCCCTTCGCATTCCGACAGATTTGCCTGAAAAACGCCTGAAAACGCCTCTCCAAATTGAAATGGTTGCTGTATCCCAACCCTTTGTGCTATTGAGATGAAAACACCCATTTTGGGAAGCAGACACCCTCTAGTCTTGTAATCTATTGTCAGTTTCACTGTAAAGGGTTCTGCTGAAAACTGGGAACTCTTTATATTTTGACGTTTTTGACATTTTTTTCCCCTCGCCAAAGAAAAAAAACATATAGACATACATAGACATTAACACACAGAGGACTGAATGCCCTTCAGAGGGCAATTTGACATGTCTCCAAAAACAAATCAGTAACTCTGTGAGTTTTTGTCATTGAAACATATAAGTCACACCATTAGAAACCTCAGACCTTCCAGATTTCAAACATATATATATATATATATATATATATATATATATATATATATATATATATATATATAAAAAATAAAAAATATATATAAAATAAATTATATAGCTGGCCCAATTTAAAGAAAGTGAAAAGAAATCTTCGCATATTCTGTACTCTCTGCCTGTAGCAGCCACACCTATAGCTATCCACATGTATAGTACCGGTGCTTGAGTGGCTATTCAGAGGTGACAACACGCCCCTTTCAGCTAGGCAAAACAGTGTCCTGCCACAGGACAAAGAGAGTGACAGGGGGGTGTGCTATCAGAGCACATGGAGATTGACAGGGGGGTGTGGCTTATTAGAGGTTTTTCACACCTATCTCATTAGTATTCAAATGAGACAGGCAGTGGCATGACATAGACTTTCTTTTTTGCATTTTGTATGAAAACAACAAAACATTTCTAAATGCCCTTTTTACTTTTATGCAGCCAACACATTTGTTTACAAGATTCAAACTTCAAAAGTCTTGGCTTGATATATTTATTGTGTGTCTTCTTGCCCTTTTTGAAGACCTCTGAAACCTGTTTTTTTTGTACAGTTGTGTTTATACTCAATTTAAATAAAACATGTTTGTATGACATCCAATTTTCTTTCAGATTATTTCTTGTCAGGCTTTTCAGAATACAACCATATATTCCACTTTTGCATAGATGCTTACTGTTAGTTGAAAATACTTGAAAATGTCAGGGTGGTGCAAGCAGCCTAAAAGCCACTGAAAGGCCTTATCCCTCAGAGGGTTAAATAGTCCTTTTACTGTAATGTATCAAATTATAGACATGATGGAACAAAGGCCACAAGTCTGAACAACTTGTATTTCAAATTTGAAAACAAAATATCAACATTTGTGTTTTCTACACCATTTTATATGTGGGTATCCCTAGGCGTTTTTGCAAAGTCCTATTTTTGGAGACCAAAATGTTGTTATTTTCTTATATGCTTTACAATTTTTCCCAGCACAATATTTCAGACTGCCAACATGTTTTTTATTGTTATTTGGTGTGCCCTTGAGACATCTGAATTGGTGGCTTGCTTTCATCAAAAAAATCCCACGGGACTTTATTTCGGTGAAAATGCTCCCTGACTAAAACATTTGACCAACTATGAACATTAGGCCTACTATTTGAACCCTGGTGAATAGCCATTGTTACTATTTCCACCCAGGTGTGAATAGCCATTGTTATTATTTGCACCTTGGTGTGAATAACCATTGCTGCTATTTACACCCGGTTGTAAATAGCCATTGTTGCTATTTGTACCCGGGTGTGAATAGCCATTGTAGCAATTTGCACCCGGGTTTAAAGGAACAGACCACCCTTTTTTGATTTTCACATATTTGCAGTATCTCCAAGCATTATTCATGAATGTGCATATCATTTTTGTCTATGTGTTTGCATTGCCCCGTGTAGCCCCTTAATGCAAGCCTACCTCCTGTGGCACGGTGTAATAGACATTGCAAGTTAACAACTATAGTAAAACACTACTATGACAGTGCATGGGGCCTTTAGTACATTACGGCTTGGTCATTGCCATTCTGGTAACAGCTCATTTTTAATGCCGCGTAGTAATGCAAGTCTATGGTACAAAATGAAACATCATCAAATGTACTTATAAACCACTTTAAAATTAATGTAAAATTCACCAGAGTGTAAAACAGCAATTTAATTCCTTCCAGTGATCACTTGTGGCTTGATACTAAAGTTACCAGTTATTTCCAGTGATTATGCTAAGCTATGCTAATACTTCTGATCCAATAAATATAAGTACTGAAAACACTGAGAAGAAAATGATATGCACATTCATGAATAATGCTGGGAAATACTGCAAATATGTGAAAATAAAAAAGGGTGGTCTGTTCCTTTAACTATAAAAGCAACTGGTGGGTGCCAATAGCAACAATGGCTGTTCACACCCGGGTGTAAATAGCAACAAAGGCTTGCCATTGTTGCTATTGGCATCCCGGTGTGAATAGCCATTGTTGCTATTTGCACCCGGTTGTGAATAGCCATTGTTGTACCAGGGTGTGAATGGCCATTGTAGCTATTTGCACCAGGCTTAACTACAACAGCAATTGGTGCTTGACCTGCTCTTACAGGTTGGGCTCCACCTGATTTCTGAAACACTCCAGCAATATAAAAGAAAAAAAAGAAACAGAATTCGTAATCAATTGCAAACATTTGACCAACTGTCAACATTGCTATTTGCACCTGGGTGTGAATAGCCATTGTTGCTATTTGCACCCGGATGTGAATGGCCGTTGTTGCTATTTACACCCGGGTGTGAATAGCCATTGTTAGCCTATTATTTGCACCTGGGCGGGAATAGCCATTTTTACTATTGCACCCGGGTGTGAATAGCCATTGTTTCTATTTACACCTGGCTCTAACTAAAGCAATGGGGCCATTGACCATTGATCTGATGTTCTTACAGGTTGTGCTCCACCTGGTTTCTGAAACATTCCATTAATAACAAAAAAAAGAGAAACAGAATCATTGATCAATTGCAAACATTTGACCAACTATGAACATTGCTATTTGCACCAAGGTGTGAATAGCCATTGTTGCTATTTGCACCCGGGTGTGAATAGCCATTGTTGCTACTTACACAAGGGAGTCAATAGCCATTGTTTATTTGCACCCTGGTGTCAATAGCCATTGTTGCTATTTGCACCCGGTTATAACTACAACAGTAATTTGGGCTTGACCATTTATCTGATGTTCTTACAGCTTGGGCTCCACTTGGTTTCTGAAATCCTCCAGCAATATGAAAGAAAAAGAGAAACAGAATTAGTAATCAATTTTAAACATTTCACCAACTATGAACATTGGTATTTGTAGCCTACCTGGTTGTGAATAGCCATTGTAGCTATTTGCACCCGGGTGTGAATAGCCATTGTTGCTATTTGTACCCGAGTCATGCCTCACCCGTGCAAGGGGGCAGCCCCCAACGGTGCCCAATAGGGAGCAGCGCAGCGGGACGGTACCTTGTTCAAGGTACCTCACGTTATGGAGGAGGATGGGGGAGAGCACTGGTTAATTACTCCCCCCACCAACCTGGCGGGTCGGGAGACGAACTGACAACCTAACCGCTATGACCTCCCAACCGCTTACCCATGACTGTTACAGCTACTGTTTACAATGCACAGTGTCTGGTGCTTGTATTTACATTTCCTTCACCCCAAAGGGCAACAATCACACATACAGTACTTGGGTTGGCATGAAAAGGTTGCTGTCCCATCAACATTACTTACAGAATTAGGAGACTGTTGACCAAACTCTTCTACTGAGCTGAATGCCACATTTCCTCCGTGTCATTGTCAACATGGCGGCCGTTTAGTGCGTGCAGTGCCCATCATTCAAGCACTGCGTTTTTCCGCCATTGTTAGGGGATCATCCTGGCACTTTCAGTGCACTGGCTCAACATGAGCACCCTAGGAACTGAAACAGAGTGCCCGAAGTGCACAAGTGCATGGATTGAGACACAGGGGGCACTTCTCAAAACCTAGTGCAGTGCACTTCCAAGTGTATCAGCCAAATTAGTCACAGCCAATGATTGGATATTCCATAGAGTTCACCAAAGAGTATCCAATTACTGGGCGTGACTAATTAGGTTGATACACGTGGAATTGCACTGCACTAGGTTTTGAGAAATGCTCAGGGTCTGCGATCCCAGTCAGTCATAGCCTGGTCCTGACCATCCCATAATACTACCATTTCATTTAGTATTTATGGTCTGGCATTTGTTTGCTCTGAAGCGATTGTAGGAAGCAGGAAGTTTGCACTCAGTTATAGTTTGAAATTATTGGACACCTCTCACCCAATCGCTGGCAGTTACTCAACAACAACATAGCGCAGACCAATGGCTCTGGCGCAGATGTGTACGTCATTGTCACGAGCGTTCTCCCCCTTTCGTCCCCACGTGGGGGGCGTATTCGATTATTGGCTGTTTTCTGGGGGGGCGTTGCAATCAAAATTCTACTGCTCCAAGCACTCCACAGAGAAGCACGGCCAGACTACAGTAGTGGAGCCAATCCTTTGGCGGAAGTACGTAGGATGGCTCGCGAGGCTAAGTCAGTCACACCTCCTCCTGGTAGCCTCCAAACTTATAGGCATCTTTCACCTGCAGTGGGCGCAGTCACACAAGTACAAAAATGCAGGCAGTAGCCCCTTAATGCACGCCGTACCTCCTGTGGCATGGTGTAATAGACATTGAAAGTTAACAAATAGTACCACACTACTATGGCAGTGCATGGGGCCTTTAGTAATAGGCTACATTACGACTTGGTCATTGCCATTCTGGTAACAGCTCATTTATAATGCCGTGTCTTAAGGGGTTAAGAAATGGCAAATATACATTAATCACAGGGAATGGCTCCTACAAAACATAAACATAAAACATAACTTGTTTTGCAGTTGCAGTTGCAGCAGCAGCGGTTCTATCCATCTGGGGGCCCGAGGAAACATATAGACATAGGGCCCTCATGGTAGATTTGGCAGGGCCCTAGGCAATTGGTTTTCAAAGTGAGGCCCGGGACCCCTGGGCGGCTGCGTGGGTGTGCTAGGGGGGCCATGGCAGGTTGGTAGGAAAAGTATAGCAAAACATCATATATAATGAAATTAATTGAATAACTAATGTCAAAACTAAGCTAATATTCTCATTACTTAAAACTGCATTATAATAATATACTGCAATTCTCAGAACGTTAATGCTATCGTTATTATTTTATATATCCTAGTAGTAGGGTATTGCCTCACAGACATTGTCTATGGTTGTGAAAGTGGGTGTACAGGAAGAAAATAGCATTGCACGAGCACGGCCCATTTAAGGGGGCCTTTGGCTGTAATATACCAGAATAAGGGGGTCTTGTCAGGGTAAAGATTAGCTGCTGGTACATGTGTGGTGCTGACCATCATACGTGCCACCAGATGGCAGTAGAGATCATTGTTTAACTGGGTCTGCTGTTATGACATGCTGACTACTAAGCTAACTCAATACACATCTCTCATATGCGAGTTTATTCATTGTATTTTTTTACAAAACATATATTGTTAGATACAAATGCATAACCATAACAAAAAATGAAAAGGACAAGGCATAAAACTTCAAAGTTACTCTTGCGCAAACAAATTACACAAATTGAATGATTTAGAATTATTTTAATTATTTAGATGTTTAAAATACTCCAAAATATCAACAACAATGGCCCAGGAGCTCGGAATTTCAACAACAACAAAAAATCACAACTCTTATTTTCAGCATGCATAACATTTAGAACACTTCTGTTCTGTTCTGGGCTGTGTCTCCTCCCTATAGTCTGCAGCACCAGTTCTGCCTAACATCTCTCCTCTCCTCTCCTCTCCTCTCCTCTCCTCTCCTCTCCTCTCCTCTCCTCTCCTCTCTTCCACCCATTCCTCCTCTCCTCTTCCTCCTCTCCCCCGCTACCCATTCCTCTCCTCTCCTCCTCCTCTGGTCTACTCCTCCTTTCCTCTCCTCCTCTACCCATTCATCCTCTCCTCCTCCTCCTCTCCTCTCCTCCACCCATCCCTCCTCTGCTCTCCTCCTCCTCCTCTCCTCTCCTCCTATACCCATTCCTCCCCTCCTCACTTGTTATTCTCCCTCTCCTCTCCTCCTCCACTCTCTTCTCCTCTCCTGCTCTACTCATTCCTCTTCTCCTCTCTTCTTCTCTCCTCTCTTCCTTCGTCTCTACCCATTCCTCCTCTCCTTCCCTACCCATTTCTCATCTCCACTCCTCTCCTCTCAAATATCCTCCCATCTCCTCTCCTCCTCTAACCATTCTCCTCTCTACCATTCCTCCTCTCCTCTCTACCTCTCCTTCTCTACCCATTCCTTCTCCTCTCCTCTCGTACTCTGCCATTCCTCTCTCCTCTTCTCTCCTTTCCTTCTCTACCCATCCCCTTTCTTCTTCTTCTCTTCTCCTGCTCCGCACAGCATCTCTCTGTCGTTCTGTTTACAGCATAATTAAAACACGGCCTATAAAAGGTAATACCTCCACTGCCAGACATGAGCAGAGCTGCTGCTGGGGCTTGGACATGGAAATACGGGGAGAGAGAGAGAGAGAGAGAGAGAGAGAGAGAGAGAGAGAGAGAGAGAGAGAGAGAGAGAGAGAGAGAGAGAGAGAGAGAGAGAGAGAGAATGTACGAGTGACGGAATGAAAGGCTGTGGTGTGTGTTTGCGGGCATGTGCAAGTGCATGTAAGACAGACAGAGAATGTGTGTGTTTAGATGTGTGTGTGAGAGAGAGAGAGAGAGAGAGAGAGAGAGAGAGAGAGAGAGAGAGAGAGAGAGGCAGAGAGAGAGAGAGAGAGAGAGAGAGAAAGAGAGAGAGAGAGAGAGAGAGAGAGAGAGAGAGAGGCAGAGCAGGGTTATAAATTGCTTTGATGCAGACCCAGGCCGAATTCCTGGGCTGGAGACTGAAGGTAGACGTAAGCAGCCAGGGGTACAGAAGGAGAGAGAGAGAGCGAGAGCGAGAGCGAGAGAGAGCTTAGAGTTAGGCAAGGCCTCAGAACTGGACTGGTAATCTGGCATACAGGGCTTTTTCCAGGTCGGCCAACAGTCCTCAGGGGCCGTTGCTGATGCTTTTGTTTTTGTTTTTCCCTTAAAGACTGGTCCACCATTTTGACGGGGTGGCTCATTGGTCCATCTTAATAGACAATGGACTGAGCCTTATCATAGAAAAGGTCGGAGAAATAATATTGTAGAAAAGAAGGTGGGCCTCTTCGGGGCTGGTCTACATCAAAAATGCCTGAGCCGAAATGTTTCCCCCAGTCCAGCTCTGCAAGTCAAGGCCTAATGCCTCTCTGACACTCCGAAGAGAGGCTATGCACTGCTGCCTGGAGAGAGAGAGGGATGAAGAGAAGAAATAAAAGAAAAAAGTGGAAGGGGGTGCAGTGAGAAAACAGATGGAGTGAGTAAGCCAGAAACAACAGAAGAGTTAGAGAGAGACAAGAGGGAAAGAAAGACAAAAAGTGACAGATTTGTACAGCTACAAATGGGAGGGAAAGAGAGTACAGGACAGAATGCGAGCGAGAGAATAGGATGCCAATGGCTGTTTTAGGGGGTGCAGAATCTCATGGAAAAACAGAGGAGACTGACAGAGAGCCAAACCGCACATTCCCGCCGCTTTAAATGCTCTGAAATGTACTACGTCGCGGTCTTGAGATCTAAAACTGGAGAACAGCAGGAATCTCTATCCACTGTCAAGCCCAAACGACACTCCAAATGAAACTCGCTGTAAAATACGCGCCCTAGCTTGAACAGTATAGCCGGAGAGGTCACTCAGCTTACGAATGCATAGCATTATTTTGGACACGTCATGAACGTTTCGCTGCAGCTAGGGAGCACAAGGTCAGGATTCAAGAATCAGAGGAGAAAATGGCTTCTCTGTAGCAGATTTTTGTGTGGTTGCCAGGACATCCCTTTAAAGCTTTGTGCGGTTCCACATGGCACATGTAGAAAAAAATGCAGCCTGTGAGCTCAGACTGAGTTTTCATAAGTTGTTGGAAAATGAACAGTGGGGAATAATTTTGACTGATGCTTCTGTTGAATTTTGCTCTGAGGCTGAACAAAAAAGGTAGAGTGTGTGCGCAATAGAAAGAGGGGATGCCTCTTTTTCTCTCCTTTTACGAACACCGTGTTCCAGAGAAAAATGAATAGCCCTAGAGTTTGGAGGCAAATATCGTGCAGTCCTTGTAAGGGTTCAAAACGGAATTAAGGAAGATGATGGGCAGAAACCATTTCTGATAAATTCAGTGAAATTGCAGGAGAGTTGGCACACAGACCTAAAAGTAGATAATGCGAATCACATGTTACCAAGTCTTTTAGTTACTGGAGATTTTTCTTGTGACACTTTTCTATTCTTTTGCTTTATTCAGCATAATTGAGTAGCCTACACTATTACTCAACCAAATGGCATTGCTCTGGAGGTTGCGCTCACTCACCGAGTTACATAAATAAGATAGTATCGCTGTGATGCTTTGATGTTTATATTATAGTGACTAACGGTGTGTAAATTTCAAGACGAGTAGCCAACTGCGTTCCCCGGATGAACCGCCGCAACCTCGGTACCATATTCCCTTAAATGGCAGCGTGAGCAGCGGTCACTACGTCCCCCCTACGCCGAAGCCCATCAACTGTTGAATCTGTCCCGTAGCCTAACAGCCTGAAACTCGCCTAGCATTTGAAGAAATCCTTAATTGGGCTGCACCGGGAACGCAGCCCGCGGAGACCATGCGATTTGCTGATTTCTTTAGTATGAAATTAATCGATTGTAGGGTTGTATGAAAAACTAAATGCTACAACTTCAAGTAGCCCACCCCCTCTTTATATTCAAGTCACAAGCAGCGGGCCACGAAGTCTTTTAAAATCCACAAAAAACATAGCCCAACAAACGGCTGAAGTTATTAATATTTAATGCGTCTTTGTGCGCTACAATGGAGAAAGCGACTAGGGGGCAGCGAACGGCTGTGATCTGGCAGGGGTGAAGCTATAGCGTTTGAAAGGAAAAGTAGGATTGAAGGCAGCAGTGACGTTATCTGCTGGAAAAGCAGAGGGAGGGAGTGAGAAAGAGACGGACACAGGGACTCACTGGGCTCCATTAGCTCAAAGCCTGAGGAGACACTTTGGGATACTTCGGCTGGAAGAGTTCTTTGGATTTTTCGTCCCGTTTAGGTTGAATATATGGTTTTAAGCAAGAAAAACTTGTTGACTGTTGACGTATTGGAAGTTTAAGAGGTTAATCCGGTTCTGGGTTGGTGTATTTGTGAAGGTGAGTGGACGTTTTTAATATATTTTCCCTCTTGCTTTAGCTTGCGTAGCCTGTCCCTTCCTTTTGCGCACAGATCTCGCGGACTGGCAAGCATACAAAATGCTCACCGGTTGCACTTCCTGTGCCGAGTTTAAATCCTTTAAAGTGTTTGTGTAGATTAAACAACTACCAACGAACTTTACCCTCACTAAATCGCCGAGATATTCCTTCTGTGCAGTCTACCCATGGCCAACTGAGTTGGCGTTGAGTTCTAGTGCAGTTGCTTACGTAATCAGACCCATATTTCCCCTTTATCTTTTTACCGTTAGATAAAGCAGGTGAGAAGCGCGTTCGTGGCGATAGTCTATGAAACAAGGTCAAGTCGAGCTAAGTTAAGTTTGCAGTTTTTAATAGTGTCGCATTCCTTAGCCTGTGCTTTATTTCATGTTTACTCAATGACGCAGTACGACTTCGGTCTATTTTACTTTGTGTTAATGTTAAATTTGGTCATAAGTTCTAAACAAGAGCAAACATATTTAGGTCAGCCTGTCAATATCTTTGAAAACTCCGATTTCATGCAGTCATGTCAGTATAGTCGGCTAGCCTAGATCTCCTGGGCGCAGCCTAACAAACGGCACCAGGCCTCTTCTTTTAACACCTTTTAACAGCAACATTGTGTCTAGCTGACATCTGCAAAATCACAGCAGAGTGCAAAGTCACACAGTTGCTTCCCTTCCTTTTGTTTTAAGTGGACGTGTACGGCAGAGGCTCTGTCAGGTCAGAAAGGCCAATCTGAAGTTTGAATGATCAACATGTGAACACAGCCTACGTGCCGGTTGTTGTTGACCAATTGTATGCTTCTTCTTCCTCTGTGTGTGTGTGTGTGTGTGTGTGTGTGTGTGTGTGTGTGTGTGTGTGTGTGTGTGTGTGTGTGTGTGGTGGCTCAGGATGCAATGTGCAATAATGTGTTAGGCCTGTTAGGTCCGAGTGTATGTTTTGTATTTGTGTATTCATATTCATTGTATTCATGTTGAGAGAGAGAGAGAGAGAGAGAGAGAGAGAGAGAGAGAGAGAGAGAGAGAGAGAGAGAGAGAGAGAGAGAGAGAGAGAGAGAGAGGGTGTGTGTAGGCCTATGTGAACTGATTCAAGGCTAATTGCTGTAGGCCTACTCAAATTTGTGCTATATGTTTGGCTTACTGCAATGTGCAATTAGGTAATAATGTGTGGATTAGGTCTTTGTGTATGTTGTGTATTTGACTTATGTAGGCTGTCAGACACCTTCATTTGCCTCTGGGTTAATAAAAGTCCTCTGCTCTACTAGGATGGCGCTAGACGGTATACGGATGCCTGATGGCTGCTACGCCGATGGGACGTGGGAGCTGAAGATGCACGTGACGGACCTGCACAAGGACGTCTCTCTGCGGGTCACCGGGGAGATTCACATCGGCGGGGTCATGCTCAAACTCGTGGAAGAGCTCGGTAAGAAGAACATGCTGCTACTGCTGCTGCTGATGATGATGATGATGATGATGATGATGATGATGATGATCATGATGATGATGATCATGTGTGTGTGTTTTTGCGTGATGTGATGATCAGAGGGGTATACTAAGAAGCTGGTTCAGGAGTAAACCAGGTTAAGTTAAGAGGTAAAACGTCTAATAGAAGAGTCTGGATTCCTCATTTTCTTAAGGTTAAGTTAAGAGGTAAAACATCTAATAGAAGACCCTGGCTCTTCTATGTGATGATTTACCTCTTTACTTAACCTGGTTTACTCCTGAACCAGATTTGTAGTATAGGCCCCAGGCCAGGCGGGTCTGTCTGTGTTAGTGTGCCTGAGTTATTCATCTTTGTGGGTGTTTTCTTGGTGCCAGGTTGTTGAGGGGTGGTTGGGAGGTTCACATCGGCGGGATCATGCTCAAGCTCATGGAGGAGCTTGGTAAGATGAACACGGTGCTGGTGTGTGTGTGTGCGTGTGTGTGTGCGTGTGTGCGTGTGTGTGTGTGTGTGTGCGCGCGCGTGTGTGTGCGCGCATGTGATGTGATGATCAGATCTGTCTGTGTTAGTGCGCCTGAGTTGTTCATCTTTGTGGGTGTTTTCTTGGCCCCCTGTTGATGTGGGCTGGGAGTCAAGGCCCTGTGCTTTACAGGGGCGTTTCAAAGTATGTGGGTGCTCATGGCAAAGAGATGGACTAGGGGGTCCCCCTCAAGAGGGCTTTTGATTGCAGCTTCATTGCACTGAACCCCTTGCTGCGCACTCTTCAACCTCTGATTGTTGGGAACTGCTGTTGGTAAAAAAAATGAGCTTACGTGGTTGGCTGCTTAGCATCTTTCCCCTCCTCACATCACGAATGTTTGTAAGTGTGAAATCTAAGTTATGTATTGCGTAGTTTGCTTGCCTGGCTGGGCTGTGGCTTACAGAGTGGGAGTCAAGTCCCTGTGCTGCTGTGCAGTCCAGGGAGCAAACAAAGTTAACGCCAAGTCTTGCTACTATACTGTGCTGTGCAACACTGTGTGCATTGCATTCCTCAGCTGGTACTCTGTTAGCTCCCCTTGATGTTGAAACATCTCATCTCATCCCATTTCATCACATGACTGAGCTCCTCTCCACTCCTCAGCCAGGCAGGCAGGCAGGCAGGCAGGGCAGGCGCATGCTGGAAAATGCTGTGAATTGGAGACATGAGCTTGTGATTAAGCTACAAACTTGCAATAAGCATCTGGCAAGAAAGAAACTGAGTTGCAAACTCACAGCAGCCTGCCTCCCTGCCTGGCCTACAGGGCAGCCATGGCCTAACAGTTAGGGAGATGGACTTAAGATCAGAAGGTTGCAGGTTCAAATCGCACCCTTACCTCTCCCCACTACATCTCCATCCATGGCTGAAGTGCCCTTGAGTAAGGCACTAATCCCTGTAGTGCTCTAGGGACCGCAACCAACACCTTGTAAAATATCTGTAAGTCGCTTTTGATAAACGCATCAGCCAAATGTAAGTGTAAAAGCCTGCCTGCTCGCTCGGCAGCCTGCGTGTCCAGGGTAGAGTGTCCCCAGGGCACCAACCCCCCGTGGAGTACAGTGGAACCGTACTGTCGAGTCAGAGAGGCGTGGGAAAGAGTTCCTGTTGTGGTCCAAAAGAGTTGAGAAACTGAACAGCTAAACTCTTACATGGTCTGGCTGACTGAGTCTTCACACTTCCCAGTTCGGGCTGCACGATTATGAAAAAAGTATAATCGCGATTATTTTGATCAAAATTGTAATCACAATTATTAATCCCAATTATTGAACAACAATTAACAACTGTTAAAACATTTTTGCAGATTTTTTTTGCATTTCATGTCAGCATATTCTGGCTTCAAGGATGCCCAAATGCAGATCACTATTGTCACGATTAAAACCAGATTGAAATCACGATTTCGATATTATGATTGTCAATGAATTGTGCAGCCCTAGTCACAGTCTATTTCTATCATAGGTTGTGATTAGTCTATGTCTCAGTCAGACATAAGTCAGCTGCAGCCTGTTTTGTAGTGTAGAGTCCTCTAGTCCCCTGCTTGCATAATAAGATGCACAGTATTTTGTGTTGGTGGGATATCATGGCAACCAACCAAATCGACTAAACTGAAATCCCTCAAATGCTCCACATGCCATAACTGTGCAAAAAATGCTTCGTTCCACAAATGGTTTCCGGTCCAGGGGACCCTGTGGGGACACTGTGCTCCGGGGACCCTGCACTGTGCATAACTGGACAACTGCTAATTGAAGCCTGCGTTTGTTTGTTGTGGGCCCACAGCTTTTAGCGCCATGGCCCTTGTGCCTGAGAATGCCAGTTTGTGGAAAGAAAGGAAAGGAAAGACAAGAAGAATGCCTCTTGGTCCCACAGCCACATCATAGGAGACTCTGATGCCTGACTCTGACAACCCTAACCCCAGGCCTTTTTGCCCTCAGCAGGGAAGAAATCATGCTGCCGTTTATGGGGAGGTTTTGGTGAGCTTTTCTAAGCAGGATGGCACGCATGTTTGTGGGTGATTGAAATTGTTTTGTTTTTCACAGTTTAGTTTAATCAAAATCAGCTTTACTTGGCAAAAATACACTTCCATGTGTGAGAAACTTGTATCTGTTACATGTTGCTCCCCTACTGTTAAGCATAAACATGATGAGAAAATCATTTATTTACATCTAGTCATTGACCCAACATATAATATGAAATGCATGGGTTCGGTGTCTTACAATGGAGGAGGCACAGTGTGGTCTTGAATTACCCAGTACAGTTTGGCATGGTGCAGTCTTGCATTAACCAACGGTTGAGCAGAGAGCATTGGGCAGTTAATCATCTGCAGCTTTGTAATCTCTCGGTCCAGTCCAGCCAGCCAGTCCGTGCTCTGCTGTTAGCTCTGCTCTGAGCCCTTGACCTTGGTGGCTATTTAGCACGTGCTGTATAATGGGCACTCTAGCTATGGCCATCTCCACCAGCACCACCAGGCTACATGGCACAACGGACTGACCAATGCTGAAAGGGTTAAGTGGAGAAGTGTGCGTGTGTGTGCGTGTGCGTGTGCGTGCGCGTGCGTGTGCGTGTGCGTGCGTGTGCGTGTGCGTGTGTGTGTGTGTGTGTGTGTGTGTGTGTGTGTGTGTGTGTGTGTGTATCAGCAGCTAAGAGCCTGTGATATGTTTTCAGGGTCAAAATGACTGACCACATTAAGCAAATCAGCTTTTCCTCTTTAGTTAACAACACAGTGTACTACGGGGACTGCAGTGCTGTGTTGTGGTTGCTATAGGCTGCTCGCGCTATGTGGGCTTGTGTGCTGTGTTTTGGTTGCTGTATTGGCACTATGTGGGATTCAATGCTGTTACCATACTCAGAGTACCTCAGTCATGGAGGAGGATGGAGGACAGCACTGATTAGGCCTAATTACTCCCCCCACCAACCTGGCGGGAATTGAACCGGCTACCTTTGGGCTGCAAGTCTGACTCACTAACAGCGTACTCATGATGACTGCCCACATACTAACAGCACTATGTGGGCTTGTGTCAAAGAAAGTGGATGTAACCAAGAAGCGTCATTTTGTTTCCTTTCCGGTATCCACTTTATGTCGGGTGAACGCCCCTTTAGGAGACCTTCGGTTAGGAGACCTTCGGAGTCCTGAGGTTGAGAATCAATGAAGTCCCCTTAGCGCTGTAGATGGCGGTAGCGCACGTCTTGCGCAAACACCTCAAAAAGAGAAGAAGAAGTAGGGGACAACGCCCCCTTAGGAGACCCAACTTGAGCACACGCTTTTGCATTGAGTGGGCGTGGTTTGCGATATCTTTGTTTGATTCAGTATTTTTGCTTGTGTGCTGTGTTTTGGATTCTCTATTAGCACCATGTGGGCTTGTGTGCAGTGTCTTGGTTGCTACTGTATGTTAGTACTATGTGGTCTTCACTGCTGTGTTGCGGTTGCTATTGGCTTCTAGTGAAGTGAAAGTGAAATCCCACCTGGGAAACTCCCATTATCATTGTGACCACAGTAGTCCACAGCACACTGGGCTGAAAGATAGCAGGCTTTTGGGTCTGCCAAATCAGACACGGGGGCAGTAGCCTAACATTTCACATTTGCCAGGTCATAATAATTGTGAATTGTTTTGACAGCTTCGGGCATGGAATGGTTTCCTGTTTGCAGAGCTGGAACGATACACTCAACTCACTATTAGGTTCATATCACGATTTTGGACCTACGGTTCGATACACCCCAAAGTTTATCTTTCAAAATGAATATCTATCTTTTTCCACATTTGAAGCTTGCATGAAGGGTAACAGAACTTTGAGAGGGTGTATCACTATACTGCCTTCTCGCACTGCGAGAAGTATCATGACTCTGTGTATCACAATGTGCAGAGTGCAAGAGACAAAGGTGGAGCATAGAGGGTATAGCAAAGTAGATATTTATTGTTATCCTATGCAAACTTATAGTGGGATGTTATTCACAACAGCCAACCGATGCACAGAGCTAAGTATAGAGCAGAATGCATTTTGTTGTCTCCACATGTCCACATGTACATTGTAAACTATGCACACGTGTGGGCAATCAGATTTTTATTGCATGTCACTAATCAGTACAACGTGTATGCAGCGAACAAAAATAGTCAAGAACATTATGGGATATAGGAATACATCTATGCAGTATCTGCTGTAAGTATGCCATCTAGTATAAGAATAGCTGAGTAGGCTTATTGTATAGGAGCATGCTTCAATAAGAGCACACTCATAGCAGCATGTAGGCATGTAGTGCTAGGGAGTTAAATGGGCGTGTTGGCTGGTCTGGCATGTGAGAGACGTGGTGGGCCCCACTGCCTTAAAAGGGCGTGTGTACTAGCCTTTCATGTTTAAGACGCAGCAGTCGTGGCCTAATGGGTAAAGAGATGAATTTTAGATAAGTGGTTGCCGGTTCAAATCCCACTCTTCCAACTCTACCTTACTCCATGGCTGAAGTGCCCTTTAGCAAGTCACCCAACCCTAGGTTACTCTAGGGACTGTTGTCCTGTAAATAAAATACTGACTGTAAGTCGCTGGATATAAAAGCATCAGCTAAGTGTAATGTAATGTAACGTAAGACACAATGGGCCCCAATGAGTTAAAGGGGGCGTGTTGGCTTGTCCTGTAAGACGTGGTGGGCACCACTCACTTAAAGGGGAGTGTGTGCTAGCCTTTCTTGTTTAAGGAGCTGATTATACGTGAGCTGATTACATATATGTGGATATATTTAAATGCGGATGTTTTTTATCCATTTACGTGTAAACACAACATGTAGATAAAAAAATACAAACTCTGGAATATTTTTAAAACCAGAGTTTCGAAATACACATTCTAAAACTCACATTCTAAAACACACAAGAGGCCTAAACCAATGCATTTTCAAATACATCCACAAACGCGTAAACGGCTTCCAAGACGCAGCAGACCCCAGTGACTAAAAGACGGCCATGTGTAGAACCTGGTGGGCCCCACTAACTTAAAGGAGGCGTGTTGGCTGGCCAGGCAAGTTTAAGACTTTGTGGGCCCCACTGAGTTCTAAAGAGGGTATGTAGGATGGCATGTGTGGGACATGGGCCCCAGATAGTATGAATGGCCTCTCCCTCTAGTCAAGGCCAGATGGCAACCATTAGCCCAGCTCTACTGAGCATTAGCTTACCTGGAGGAGGAGCAAGGAGTAGAATATAGCAGAGGAGCGATAGCATTGCTGATGGGGGGTGAAGAGTAGAGTAGAGTAGAGAGTAGGGTATCATTTATTGATCCCAGGGGGAAATCAAGGTGTCAAGGAGAAGAAAGAGGAGAAAGAGGAGGTGGAGGAGATGTGAGGAGGTAGAGGAGATGAGTGATAGCATTTCTGATAGGGCTGATGAGGAACATTCATTTACCTGGAGGAGGATGAAGAGATGTGAGAGGTGGAGGAGATGAGTGTTAGCATTGTTGGTGGGGGGTGAGGAGAATGCATGTGGTGGCTATTATTTGTTTACTTTATCATTTGTTTAGCTGTGGCTGTTATTTGTTTACTTCATCATTTGTTTACCTGTGGGCCCCGGTAAGATGGGTCCCTGCTGGATACCACTGGTCTGGGCTCCAGCTGGCCTGTCTGTCTGTCTGTCTGTCTGAACCATATTCTTTAGTGTGAGAGACAGCAGAAAGAAGTGCAAGTAGGCTGTATGGGTGCTGTCCCTCCCCAGGTGGAGGTGACCGGAGGCTAGCTGATGCCAGGTCACGATAAACCGTGTTGTCACCACACGCATCCCATCTCTGCTGTCACCTGTGCCGCTGACTGCTTTTCCCAGGCCCAGGGCAAGGTCACCTGAATGGGCCCAAAAATCAGAGAATGTGCTCACATCAGTAACACAGGTGCTGGACCAATCAGAAGATGCCTTGATGGAAAAAAATGGTGTTGCAGACTTTTAGAATTTCATCTGAAAGGCCACCCCATCCAATTCATACAATGTATTGAGGGCGCAATTCTTGACCCCCTATCGCCACCTGGGCCCGGGACGACTGGCCTCTTTGCGTCATTCCGCCTCCTTTTATCTATGGCTGTCACCACACTCATCATAAAAATGAAAAAGGGGTTTCACCTGAAATGTTACGCAAAATATAATAAAGTGGCAGCAGATAAATCCTGGTTGACTTTTTCAGACTTCTTTCATTTTTATCTAGTCATTTGGTTGTGCTGCTCCCAGGTCAGACGTTTCTGCATGTGCAGGTTTTAAACTACTGCTGTCACCACACTTATCTCTGTTGTCACCACACTCCTATCTCACACATTGTTGTGACTAACACACCGCCATCCACACACCGGCCTGCCAGGGGACACACAGCTGTTTTCTGCAAACAGCACAGCAGCTGTGTTTGTTTGGCGGCCGAGTGCCTACTGTCTCACACACACACACACACACACACACACACACACCGTCACCCCAGAGGAGAGAGCTGCTTTTGGTATAGACAGAGCCATGTAAGAGTTAGGCTAATCCCACTGACCTCTGTGTTCCATTTTTACATAAAGATGGCAGCTCCAAAGATGGAGCCTTACACACAAATCGCCATTGACATAGTTCCAAAAATAGTTCCCGGAAGTGAATGTTTAGCACAAAAGGTGCTGTAAAGGCAAATATAATTCATGTTAATTCATTCTCCTGTCATCTTTGCTTATGTAGTGGTTCGGTTTTAGTCTAGTGAAAAGAAATCTGCTGCCTAGAATTACTTGAACTACATGAATCACGTCACCAACCAACTTCCTCTACCCTGGTTGTCACAACTCTGAATTCCATTACTCTGGGTAAAGGGTTTGAACTTGATGCAGTATGATGCTATTGTCTGTTTTGACAAATATCCACGTCATAAAGTCTTAAGCGCTTGTTTATGTTAATGCTGTGGTGTTTGCGGTGGTATTTTTGACATCTCAAGATGGGTAATGCCTTGACATGCAGGTGGTGTTTATGTTGGCAACATGGCAACAGGATTTCCTTCTTTCAATTTGTCTTGGAAATGTGTGACATTATTATTGTCCCAGGAGGATGTGTGGCTGGCAAAGTGATCCTATTTTAGTCCACCTATTACACACACACACACACACACACACACACACACACACACACACACACACACACACACCCTCTCTCTCCCGCCCTGACCGACATTCCCCAGTCAGTCATGTTGCCGCCGCCTCTGGAATGCTCAGCAGTAGTAGTGTGGTCACATGGGCCACATGGGGTCACGTGATTGGTTAATGGGGGTGAAGTGGGCGGAGCCGGTCATAGGTCAGTGTTTTGGACTGCCAAGATACTTGGGTTCTCTTGCACACTCGCACACTTAGTTTTCGTGTGTGTGTGCGTGTGTGTGCGTGTGTGTGCGTGTGTGTGCGTGTGCGTGTGTGTGCGCGCATGCACGCTCATGTCCCACTTTCATAGTGAATGGCTGATCTTTAACTTGCCGATGATGACACAGTTACTACCGCTAGCTCAATGTTGACATACTGTCCTAAGAAGGCAGAGTGCAGTATCTGGATGTTTTGTGAAAATTAAGACTGAAAATGGTCTTCATTACACCTCTTTTATCTTGTGATGAAGCCTTAAGGGGGATTCATACTTGTCGTGAGTGGCGCTAGTCTCCTTCATACTTCACTCACGACGATGGCGCGCGCCGTCACGTGACCTAAAATTTCGACACGCCCCCCGTCGTAAGCTCAAAATTCGGCGCGTGTCGCAACGTCGTGCACACGAGGATTTTTCTAACTTGTCGTGCGCCACCAGCGACCATGCAGGTAGGCAGACAAAGCAGGAGTTGCGAAGAGAGGCTACAACTACTGTAGGCTACTACAGAATGGATCCTGCACCAGTTTGAGGATAATAAAATGTCATAGAGAGTTATTTTATCTTCTCTCTTAAATGTTGTTCAGTGAAACAATTGTTTACTTTGTTCAGAAGCACGTTGTGTTCGGCGATCTATTTATAAATTCTGCCGCCAGAACAATGCTCTCACATGGTCTTGGAATGATCTGGCAATGTAGGCTAGGCTACAACAAAAAAATATATGTTTCAATGTGGTAAGTCACAAGTCAGACGTTCAGTAGCCCTACAGCAGCCGTGTTTGGCTTTCTATTTTATACATCAGTAGAACTCACGCTGCGAGTTGCGAAAAATACTGCAGTTTCTCTCATGAACAGCAGAGGGCACTTCCGACAATGCGAGCAAGGCGCTTTTGAAGTATGAATAGTCTGTCGCAAGTGATGACGTCATTAATGGTTCTCGCGCCACTCGCGACAAAGTGCGCACGTGAAGTATGCAGAGCCCTTTATGCTCCACATGTGTCTCGTTTTAGAGATATTGCTTTGTCAGATTTGCAGTTAGCTACAATATCCAACCTAATGCCAATACTTTGAAGGTCTTTTTCTCAGTTTCACTGTTGGCGTAGTTACTGCACCTTTATAGAACAGTATACAGCACCAGCCATTTTTAAGACACTTCCTTTCAAAGTGGAGATATACAAGTAGCAGACACCTCCTGCTCTGCCCCGTCACTGTGTGGATTGCAGTTCTCCTGTTTTGTTGCATTGTGTTTGTGAACGCGGGCAGCAGGGGAAATAGCAGCTACAGAAATAGCAGTCAACTCTGAGAAGTAATTACGACGCTTTTGGCCTCGCTGCACTTTGCTGAACAGTAGAGGCGGCCACGGCCACACAAGCCAGCAGACACAGCAGCCAGCGCAGATAAACATCAGTGGCTCCATGAAGGGGTCTTTGTCCAGCGCCCCCACTTCTCTCCTATACGCAAAGAGATATTTAAGCCAGTTCAATGCAATTTTCCCAAAGCTTTTTTTGAATTTAAAAAAAGACAAACACTTAAAACCAAGCTTAACCAAATTAATTCCATAAACCAGGGATATTAACTGAGAGGTGCAACAAAAACACATTTGAATATCTTTGAAGCTGGATAATATATAGGGTTTTGAAAAAGAGCTCCCAACATCCTATGAGTCTTCCACCTCTGTGAAAACCTCCACAAGTTCCTACCTGCTTTAGACTTTACCATTTAGTGGTGGCACCAGTCTTACGGATCACAGTTTGCATAATCTACGCCTTTAAGAGTGCTCATGTGTTCTGGCCAATGTGCAGGTCCCTTCCCTCAGTGCATAGCTATGTGCCTTTTACGACCATGCCAAACAAGAGGCACGCATGACGTGAGGGACAGGGGGAAAGAAAGAATGCAGGCATTGGACTGCACTTGTGGCAGCGATGTGAGCGTGATGTGTGATTTTAAATGATGCGGCCAGGAATAGGGTGTTCTGAGTATGCAGCCGCTGGACACTGACGGCAGTGTGACGTATCTTTTTTGAATGATGCGGCAGCGAGGAGTATGCTGCAATGGGTGCAGTGTGTCATTAGGGCTGTAACAATAAACTCAACTCATGATTCAGTTCGTATCATGATTTTTTTGACCCAATGTTCGATAAACCCCATGATAATTTGTATGTATCTTTTTCATGATTGTCTATAGGTAGAATAGGTTGCAAGAGGCTACCCATGATTTTTTTAAAGGTAAAAAAAACCCGATGATGTTGATTTTGAAGCTTGGAAACTCTATCCCATCATTTCATGCTGTTGTTTTCTGGACTAAAGCGTAGCAGAACCATGAACGAGCGTATCACAATGTTGCCTTCTTGCATCACGATACAGTGGCTCATGACGTATCACGATTTATTGGTTTGATACAATATCGTTACAGGGCTAGTATGCATACACGGGACACATGAGATGGCGGTGACGTCTGCTTTTGAAATGATGCGGCCAGAAATGTGGTGTAGCCCAAGTGTTGTGAGTGTGCATACATTGAGCACTGAGCAGAATTGAAGTGGTGACGTCACATTTTAAAATGATGTGGTCTGGAAATTTGCAGTAAGCATGCAAATATGCGTGCCATGCATTCATGGTGGTGTAACTTTTTTCCAATCTTTTTTTTAATGCTTTTACTGTACGTGTGCTTCCAGCCAAAAGTATTTTAAGCAACATGACGTATGTTGTTCAACTTATACATTAGGAGGTAGAGTACGTATTGAGCGTTTTAAAGTACCAGCATGTGTGCTTTGAACTGAAGAATGACGTAGGCCCTTTCAACAAGGCATTCAGCTGACTGCTTAGAGCATTTTGTGTGTGTACGTGCTCGGCAACATCTTCAAAGTTGCTGTCAGTTTCAGACAGGACAGGTCGTGAGGTCCATTTTCAATTGCGTTCATTATCAGCTCCTCATCCTTTTATTTTGTTGCTCTTCTTTACCCGAGCTCCTTGGATCTAATGCACCTAAAATGGCCTTTATTTAAAGCCAGTAGACTTTAATGGCCAAATTGAAGTGTGTGTGCGTGTGTGCGTGTGTGCGTGTGTGCATGCGTGCGTGCGTGCCAAAATCTTCAAAGTTGCTGTCAGTTTCAGGAGGCCCCAGAGTCTGTAGGTGCACTTCGATTGCTGCTCTCTGCTGAGTTACACACGCACCCCATCACATACACACACGCACCCCATCACATACACACACACACCCCATCACATACACATATACACACAGTCGTTGCTGTCTGCTGGGTTCCTCAGGTCTGATGCCCCCAGTGCCCCCCTGAGGTTCTAATGGATTAGAGGGGGAAATGCCAGGAAAACACTTTCTCCTATTGGAGGACACACACACACACACACACACTTTCTCCTATTGTAGATCACAGACATGCACGCATACACACAAACACACACACAAACACACACACATACACACACACTCACTTTCTCCTACTGTAGAACACGCACACAAACACACACACATACACACACACACACTTTCTCCTATTGTAGATCACAGACATGCACGCATACACACAAACACACACACATACACACACACACACACACACACACACTTTCTCTTATTGATCACAGCACTCATTTCCTGCTTCCGCTGCCTCAACTGATGCCCAGAACACACACACACACACACACACTCTCACTCTCTCTCTCTCTCTCTCTCTCTCTCTCTCTTTCTTTCTTTCTTTCTTTCTTTCTTTCTTTCTTTCTTTCTTTCTTTCTTTCTTTCTTTCTTTCTTTCTTTCTTTCTTTCTTTCTTTCTTTCTTTCTTTCTTTCTTTCTTTCCTATTTTCTTTCTTTCTTTCTTTCTTGCAGATTTATAGAGATTGCAAAACACCACTGACTGTGACTGGGCTCCCAGCCTCTCCTCTCCTCTCCTCTCCTCACCTCACACCAGAGTGGAGTGGCTCAGAGTAGACCGCCATCTTCACACAGTATATATAACATAGAAGTCTTACTACTATCTCTGATATTACATTACATTACATTCAATTTACACTGAGCTGGCGTTTTGTCCAAAGCGACTTGTCCATTCCCTGGAGCAAAGTGGGGTTAAGTGCCTTGCTCAAGGGCCCAACTCCCTAACCATTGGGCCACGGCTGCCCCATAATCTTAATCTTAGAGCATTCTTAGGTATGGAAAAAAATTGAATTGTTGGCCCAAGAAATTGATATTAAATCGAATCGCCATGGAGGCTCTGATGTACACTCCTAATTGGGGGGTGAGGGTAAGGGGGGCAGGCATATACAGAGGGTAGAGGCTGTGATTGGGTGGTGAGCAGTGTTAATTTTGTCAGCTTTTTTTGATTTAGTCGTAGTCTTAGTCACAATGACGAAAATCAATTTTAGTCTTAGTCATATTTTAGTCATGGCCTACCCAATTTAGTCTTAGTCTTTGTCTAAATGACGAAAATCAATTTTAGTCTTAGTCAATTTTTAGTCATTTTAGTCAACACTGTACATGATAGAACTTCTACACACACTGCTTCTCTTTTTAACATATATCATTGACTGTACAGAATAAACCTTCTCCGGACACTGCTTCTCTTTTTAACATATATCACACTGTGCAGAATGAAACTTCTTCACACACTGGTTCTCTTTTTCTCTATTTTATTTAACACCAGTGTTAATTTAGTCAGCTTTTTAAATTTTAGTCTTAGTCTTAGTCACATTGACGAAAATCAATTTTAGTCTTAGTCATATTTTAGTCATTGCCTTCCCAATTTAGTCTTAGTCTTAGTCTAAATGACGAAAATCAAAAAAGGGCTTTGACGAAATATTTTAGTCATAGTCATGGTTGACGAAATTAACACTGGTGGTGAGGGTAATGGGGTGTTGGGCAAGGGGAGGGGAACTTTACTGATTTCCTGCTCTGATTGCCAGCAGGGTTGCCAGATAAGACTGATGATTTCCAGCCCAAACAAGGCTCCAAAACCCTCCTGGAAGTGCTAAATCCCACCCAATTTCAACTAAATTCTATTGATTTGTATGGCTATACATTTGCTGAAATACCAGCCAAAATCCCCTTTTTACCCTTTTTTACACGCAGACGGCCATCCTAAGCAGCCCAATTGGGCAGGAAACTGCCCAATCTGGCAACACTGACTGTCACATAAGGAAGGCCTTCTTGGGTGTTTGTATCCTGTCCGGGGCGAACTTGTTTTTGTTGTTATAGTGTTAGGCCTTGATAAGGAAAGGAGGAGAGCAGTGAAGGAGAGGAAAAGAAGAGAAGAGGGGAGGAGGAGGAGGGAAAAAAGGAGAGAGATTCTCTCATGCATGTAGCTCTGGAGGAGAGAGAGAGAGAGAGAGAGAGAAGGAGAGGGAGAGCGAGCACAAAGTGTTGATCTTGGCTGCCTGCTTGTTGCCTCGATGCTAAACCGCCTGCCTTAACTCCAGTGCCACATCAGTCATTAGCTAGTTTGGAGTGTGCACGCATGATTTAGTGCCGGGCAGGGGTTCTCATTCTTACTGGCTGACTCCACAAGGCTCCAGAAGGATCGCTACTTAAACTTTGTTGCACTCTGGAGAGTGCATGCTTCAACTTTTCCCTTGAGCGCCCTCTCACTCTCTCTACCTCGCTCCCTCTCTCTCTCTCTCTCTCTCTCTCTCTCTCTCTCTCTCTCTCTCTCTCTCTCTCTCTCTCTCTCTCTCTCCGTCTCTCCGTCTCTCTCTTGCTCCCTCTGTCTCTCAGTCTGTCTATCAGTCTGTCTGTCTCTCACACACTACACACTGAGAGGCTTCTAGAAATGTGAAGAATTCTGGGAAGTGTAAACTGAATCCAAATTCAAAACAGGAGGAATGTGGTGGCAACAGTGATGGCACATCTTGTACCGACACTTCGCTCACACACACACAAACACACACACACACACACACACACACACACACACACACACACACACACACACACACACACACACACACACACACACACACACACACACACACACACACACACACACACACTTGTATCGACACTTTATGCTGCCACACACACACACTCGTCACTGCATTTTGTAGTGACACTCTGGCTATGGATCTGTAATTCTCTCACACACACACTCCCATCCCTGCATGCATTCCATCCTGTCTAACTGGCTACACCCATCCCATCACTTCCTGTAGGAGATACAACCAATCAGAATGCAGTTTAGAACTCTATATGACATCACCATTATACCGTTATCATCAGTACCATCATCACCATGACCTGTAGGGTTCAGACTGGAAATAAAATGGACGTCTGCAGAATATTCCTTTAAAAATGGGACTTGTGGACATTATTGATGTCAATACATTTTCGATAATATCTTAGTGGAAACAGAAATGGTAACAGTAATGTTGGGAAATGTGGCAAATAACAAATTGATAAATAAGAAAAATACATACTTTGAACAAATTGTGCAGTGTACCAAACTGTGGGTCAGAAATCGTGAGTTGGGTGTCTTGTTACAGCCCCAATGTCATTTCATTATCGATAATATCAAGGTGGCGACACTTGGGTAATATTGGGTTAAACATGGGTTTGTTGGATCTGATATTGGGGGTACTACACACTTGGTTGGTAACATTATTAACATCAATTAATCATCAATGACATCACTATGTCTTAACAGTGGGTTAAATACGGGGTTGCTGGATATGATGATAGGATTGGGGGGGGGGGGAGATTAAACATTGGGAGGTTGGTAGCATTTTTATTAACATCAATTAATCATTGTTATCTGCCTTCACAGCTGATGAGGTGACCATTAATTCCGTGGAACCAGTCAGGCGTTAAGCTTGCGTCTAAGTTAGACACACTTAGAATCTTGGAATGCCGATGGTATCCAAGGAATAACGATGTAGAAACCATGCACATTGTTTACAGAAAATTAAATAATCACAACGTTGGCATTCCAAACAAAGATTCTAGGCGCGTCTAACTTATGGCTCATTCTTTTGAAACTCGATTGTCGGAAACTCCGGCTTCCGCCTCGGAAAAGTGCAATAGAATGGGTACTCAAATCGGAGTTCCGAAACACAAACTCGGAGCACTTCGGTGCACTCCGAGATCGTTTAACATTAGTGTTTTCAGGCGTTTGTATTGTCCTCAGCTGTTGCAATAGAACGCATTTACAGCGGTTGTTGGGAGAACAACCTCAGCTCTACCGACAGCCGAGTTTCAAAGCAATGAGCCATTAGTCGCAGTCGCACGCTTGATGTGGAGCGTCCATCTTGCTCACAAGATTCTGGTGCAGTTGGCTCCTACAACTTTTCAGACAGTAATGCGCACGTTGCCAGAGTTCTGAGCCACTGCCTCACTATTAACTTTGTGGAACCGGTCATCTCGTCTCCCGTTATCCCTTACATAACATCACAGGGGGACTAATAGACGGCATCCCATTGAGTCTCTCCCTCTCTCCCTCTCGCCCTCTCTCCCTCTCTCTCTGAGGTTCTGGCTATGCTGCCGTTTCCCCCCCGCACTGTTTTGGGAGCTTCTGGTTGCTAACAGAAACTCGAATGGAAAGAGACTCACTGTGTGATGTGTGGTGGTCAGGCAGGCCGCTGGGACGGGACGAGAGTAGTTACGTTTTTGCTGCTCTGTCAGTTCCACACTCCAGCATTGTGTGTGTGTGTGTGTGTGTGTGTGTGTGTGTGTGTGTGTGTGTGTGTGTGTGTGTGTGTGTGTGTGTGTGTGTGTGTGTGTGTGTGTGTGTGTGTGTGTGTGTGTGTGTGTGTGTGTGTGTCTCTTCCAGTTCCACTAGACACAGTCCAGTACTTACTCATACGACAACTCCTTCATAGCTGTGTGTGTGTGTGTTGAAGGGTGTTCTGCCTCTCTGCAGTGTGTGACGTGAGAAGCTTCCATAGAATTCCTTAAAAGTCTCGCGCCCAACAGGAAATGACTTCCAGTCTCTGGCATGTTGCCGTCTCTCTCTCTCTCTCTCTCTCTCTCTCTCTCTCTCTCTCAAAATGTTTGGCTCTCTGTCTGTTCTTTTTGCTTTCTCCCATCCTGCCTTCTTTTCCAGTCCTATTTTCGCCTTGTGCTACCACTTTTGCTCTTTTTCACCATTTACATTCGTCTCTGTCTCTCAGCTCTACTGGTGTGTCTGTCTGTCTGTCTGTCTGTCTGCCTGTCTCTCTGTGTTTGCTTTGTCTTGGATAGTTCCCTTTTCAGATCCGCTGGTGTTCTTGGATGCCCAGTTGTTTTAACTCATAACAAATCTTGCGTAATTGGTCGCACGGCCCGTCTGGGTGAGCTGCGAGTGACCCCTCTCTCTGGGTTCTTTCCATGATCCTAACTCCTGTCCTGCTTTTGGCCTTGTGATGATGGCGCAAAACGTCATAGAGGACAGAAGTTTAATTCAATATCTCGCAAAAGCACAATTCAAAGGTCACTTTTTAATTTGCCGTCAGGATGTTGAAAGGAGGAGAAGTCCCCCAAAAGTTTTGTTTGACCAGGCTGACAGTGGGGAAACTATATTGTTTTCTCCATGAAGGTGGGCCGTCAGCGAATCGCGAGGCCCCAAGTACGGGTTGAGGACAGAGTGCGTATAATGGAATGTACCCTCTGTGTGTCAGTGTGTCGCCCCGCATCCGCCTTAATATTCGTTGGATCACATGCCCACATGAACCTAAGTCCACTTTCACATTAAAGTATTTAAAGTGAACTTGTACAATTACCTCATATTACACATCCCCTTGAGTTTAATGTTTGAGTTGTACCTTTTTCTTCTCTTCTCTTCTCTTTCTCTTCTTCTCCCTGCCGTTCTCTGAGTACAGCAGTGCATATTTTACCTCCAAGTTAGCAATTAACATTGAGTCCTATGAGACCAGCTGGCGGCTAGCTGGTCTCATAGGACTTAATGTTGACTACTAGCTTAGAGTATGGCAGTACAAATTGTACCTCCTAGTTTTACCTCTGTATTTTCAACAGTTCTCTATCATTTAACTTAAGGGGAGGTGTAAAATAAGCTTATTTCCAAAAATGGGACCGTATCACTTTAATGACCTGCTATTACTGCGAGCTGTTACTAAAATATCTCTTATGTTGCTGTTTTTGTAATGTATCCTCCTTGAATAAGGAGTATTTGTAGTACTGATGACTTGGTCTGGTAACCGTTTCGTGGTACAACTACTCAGCTCACTACAGAAAACAAACATTAGATTTCAAGGTCTGCATGTAATTGAAAAGAATATTGCTCCCCAAGTCTCCTATAGTGTAGGATCAATTGGAAAGCATGTTGCTCCCCTGCCCAGGAGCGTGGGCTGGACATGGCCTAGCCTTGCCAGGCTGGAATGCACAGTAATGGCGGCAGGTTTTGTAGGCGTGAATAGCGCGCCAGCGCGTAGTAGACTGTTGCACAGAGAGAGGAAGATGGGCCTTGGCCGACAATAGCTTGACCTCCGCCCAACTCACACACACACACACACACACACACACACACACACACACACACACACACACACACACACACACA
Source organism: Engraulis encrasicolus (assembly GCF_034702125.1). NCBI lineage: Eukaryota > Metazoa > Chordata > Actinopteri > Clupeiformes > Engraulidae > Engraulis > Engraulis encrasicolus. The sequence continues at coordinate 49,479,910 of NC_085875.1, read as the reverse complement.
CACACACACACCCTCCTGTTGGGACGCTAGGAAACGGAAACCGAGGTGATTTAGCCTTGGATGCCAGGATATCCTCTTCTGCTCTGTCTTGACTCTCCTCTCTCTCTCTCTCTCTCTCTCTCTCTCCCCGCTGCGTACAGTTTCTGATTCTTATTTTGGAGAGTGAGAGAGAGTGAGAGCGAGAGATGCCCTACCCAGCATTCCATGGGAGAGTAGTCGTGTGACGTCCGTCTGCAGAGATGATGAGATAATGGAAGAAACAGACACACACACTAAGCATTTCGCTAAGCATTGCACCAGCTATGGCTTATGTGTGGTGTGTGTCGACGCAACCTTGTCAAAGCTCATCTGTTTTTGGGTGTGGACAAATTGGAGGCGAGCGGGGAATGGAGAGGGTGGTGTGCAAACAGCATCTAATCGGGAGGGCGGTGTGCAAACGGCATCTTTCAGCGTACGGGTGGGTAGAGAGTAGGGGGGAGGAGAGGGAGGGATGCAGCATTGCCACCACATGTGTGAAAGTGGGTGTGAGCTTATACAGATTCTCGTTTTTTTGTTGTTGTTGTTGAATGTTTTTTGGGGCTCTTAATGCTTTTAATGTAGACGGGACAGTGAAGAGACGATTAAAACTATTAATGGAAAATCTAGCAATATTAATGGACAAATAATCAAATCGTTGCCTTAAGAAATCAATATCGAATAGCATTGTCATGGAGGCTGTGATTTGCACCCCTAGTCTGACCACAGGTTGGCCTCACAGCGCGAGCAGCCCAATATCTCTCTGTCTGTCTGCGGGCCACTTTAATCTGCTCCACAGGAAGTAGTTAGGCTAAGTAGCGGCCCTGCCCTGCCCCATTTCCTGCCTCCCGAGTCAACGCTGCCAGTCGTACTGCGGCCATGCCTCAGATTTTGATTTACTCCATCTCTCTCTCCATCTCTCTCTCTCTCTCTCGCTCTCACTCTCTCACTTCTGTCTTTCTCTTTCTTTCTCTCATTCTCTCTTTTCTTTCTCATTCTCCATCTCTCTCTTTCTTTTTCTTTCTCTCATTCTCTCTTTTCTTTCTCATTCTCCATCTCTCTCTCTCTCCCTCTCTCTCTCTCTCCCTCTCGCTCTCTCACTTCCTTCATCTCTTCTGTCTCTCTTTTTTTCATCTTTTTTTCTTTCTTTCTTTCTCTCTTTCTCTATCTCTCTCTCTCTCTCTTTCTATCTTCTCTTTCTTTCTTTCTTTCTCTCTCTCTCTCTCTCTCTCTCTTTATCTCTCTCTTTCTCTCTCTCTCTCTCTCTCTCTCTCTCTCTCTCTCTCCCCAAAGGACTTCACTAAATTCCCCACAACAGAAGCAGCGTAAGGGAACTGAACCATCCCGTGGGCTCTATTCCTTTACTTAGAGATTTGTGCCCTTACTTAGAGATTTGTGTCTTTCTGCTCATTTCTTTCCAATTAGAATGCTGAGAAATTGGAGAGACATTCCAAATTCCAGAGATATCTCGGATTTCTGAGGGGTGGCAGTGTTCTATTGTTTGGCTTCCCCACTGGTGATTGATGTTGTGGTGCCCTGGCCAGTGCCTGCGTGTAATTTGTTGCGTGACACGTCAGACACTCAGCGGGACCTCTATTGTGGCTTTGCATGAAGCACAGTGAGAGGCACACAGTAAGGTTTTAACTTACACAATGAGTTGCATGAAGAGTGGTGTCATTGCGTTTTGAGGTGGGTGTCTCAACCTTTTTTGAGCAAACGTCCCCCGTGAACTTGTCAGAAGTCTCCCCAACACCCATTTAAACTTATCATGAGTCTCTCCCAACGCCCCCTTGACCTCATCATAAGCCTGCCAACGCGTCCCTTGGTTTTGAAAGATAAGATGGACTAATGACCCCCAATGGCAACAAAATACTGCCCCCTCTTAGCTGTATCCTTCTCAATGCCCCCTAGGGCTCCTCAAAACTCCCTGGGGGACTGTACAGCCCCTGTTGAGAAACACTGACTTATACAATGAGTTGCATGGAGAATAGTGTCATTGCATTTGCAAATGGGTAAGGTAATGTATATAGGCCCTGCTGTGGTCTTTGCTTGGGTGAGGCTGTTTGCTCCTCTTGTGAAAGGCTTATCGCCATACCTCGGCTCCTGCCCTCCAGGGCCTGTGTGTGTGTGTGTGTGTGTGTGTGTGCGTGCGTGCGTGAGTGTGTGCGTGTGTGTGAGACGGAGCAAGAACAATACTGATCTGTCACGCCAGTGTCGCGCAGCGTAGCGCGTAGGTCCTGGTCTTGATATTACGAGTGAGACTTTCAGACGCCAAGACATCACTGTATCCGACTACCTCTCCCATACATACATGCAGGGCTCTAAATAAAATTAAGGAGAGAGGAGTGAGCTCTACAGCTTTGAGTCAGGGAAGACTTTACTCTGACCCAATACGACCAACCAACCAGCCCCCTCTTTGTCTTTGTCGACTGAAAAGAAGCACAGTTTGTGCTTACAACGGTACTCTACCTCTTGAAGCCAGCAACGTGCACTATGGCAGGTCTCTGACCTCTTCAGAAAGGAAGTGTCTGGCGATGCCACTGCCAACATCCACACTAGAGACGTGGGAAAAGTTCAACTGGGAAACTCCAACTCCCATTGTGATGGGATGGGACAAGTGCACACAACACACAAAGAAATTGCATTTATGCCTCACCCGTGCAATGGTGAATCCCCCAATGGCACCTGAAAGGGAGCAGTGCGGCGGGACGGTACCATGCTCAGGGTAACTCAGTCATAGAGGAGGATGGGGGAGAGCACTGGTTCAGTAAACTTCCAACCACTGGACTAGAGATATGGATAATGTCAGGTCACTTTGCTCACCTTCTGCCTGCCCTCCCTCCCTCTCGTCTGCCTGCCTATATTGCTGTCCCCAGTCTGGTTAGAAGGGGGTGGTGGGGGGTTGGGGTTACGTTGCACACCCTGGGCCTACCTCCCTCTCGTCAAGTCAACTTTTATTATCAGTTTCTTCAAATGCACAGGTCATACAAGGAAAGTGAGATTACGTTTCTCTCTCTATACCACGCCAGGACATAGACACATACAGGACTGACATTTACAGACTGACATTGAAGTATAGACAAGCAACAGTGAACAAGTAACAGTGATGAACCGATGGCAAGGCTATGCTACACAATACACAGTTCAGTGCAGCATGTCCATGGCAGTCCACTTGATCATATTGTCCGCCGGCCTGTATGGCTGTCCCCGGCCTGGGTAGGGGGAGATGGAGTTGGGTCTGGGGTTCCTTACTACTGTACCCTCTGCCATCCACCTTCCTGCCTGCTCGCTCCTTTGCCCACTTAAGCCTGAGATGGTTTGTAATGAGATTACTGGTGCGGAGGACAGCGAGGCCTGTGTGGCAACAGAGATAAAAGCATGAAGCCGTAGCGACAATGGAAGGATGGGGTGTATCACCTCCCTTACTCTCCTGCTCCCCCCTGCTCCCTTTCTCCTCTCCTCTCCTCTCCTCTCCTCTCCTCTCCTCTCCTCTCCTCTCCTCTCCTCTCCTCTCCTCTCCTCTCCTCTCCTCTCCTCTCCTCTCCTCTCCTCCTCTTCTCCTCCCCTGCTCTCTTTCTTCACTCCTGCTGTCCTCCCCTGTTGTGAGGTTTGGCAGTTTCCCATCAAATTGGGCTGCTAAGGATGACCGTCTGCAGGTAAAACCAATTAAAAACGGGCATTGGCCGTGTTTTCCTGTAGATTCATGGCCATCAATACAATTTGGTTCAAATTTGGAGGGATTCAGTGCCCTCGGGGGTTTTGAACATTGTTTTTGGTCTGGAGATGATCAAACATATCTGGCAACCCTGCTCTTCCCTGCTCTCCTGTTCTCCTTTGTGTTTACATCATAACTGGATACAAACTGTCCATCTCCCCGGCAGCGGAGAGGCTTTCTCATTACATAAGCGCTGAAAATGGGGACGCTAAAGGCTAGCATGGTGTGCTCTAAATTGCATTTAAAGAGAACACCCCACTAGCAAATGGTATCGTACATCAAAATATATTGTCACAAGTGCTGCTAGTATTTCACAAAAGGTGGGCTATAGACTACTCTTGCAGGAAAAAGCTGATTTGATGTATTTAAGAAGGAATCGCCTGATGAAAATCTAATGAGATAGAGACATAACCTTGTTGTGAAATGAGTTGGTTTTGTAACACTAGAAATGGTACCACTCCCTGGGGTTGTGTAGTGTTGTGGGGGTAAAGCCATGGACTCCTCCATTGGCTCCTTTGTGTGTGTGTGTGTGTATGTGCTTTTTTGTGTTGGTGTGTGTGTTGGTGTGTTTGGGTTTGACTTGTTGCAAATGTGTACCAGACCGTGTGTACCATACCCAGCACAGCAGGGACACTGCTTTTCACTTTACAGCATGGCAATTAGACACACACAGATTCATACACAGGCCGCAGTGTTTTCAGTCACACGTGTGTGTGTGTGTGTGCGTGTGTGTGTGCGTGTGCGTGTGCGTGTGCGTGCGCGTGCGCGTGCGCGTGCGCGTGCGCGTGCGCGTGCGCGTGCGCGTGCGTGTGCGTGTGCGTGTGCGTGTGCGTGTGCGTGTGCGTGTGTAGGCTTAAAAACATGGAATGTGTGAAAGTCCCTGTTCTCAGACGGCCAGCGTCCCAATGGTCTTCAGTTGTTGAATAGCACCTTCAGGGCCCATATCAAACATGCGCACCAATTATTATTATTTTTTCAACTATTTATGCAGCTGTCGATTCGATAAATAGATGTGTCCACAAGAGAATGGATTCATCATTTTTGGTTACTTTTGTTATTGTTCCACTAATTTTGTGAGGCAATGAAGGCTGTATCCATCCCTAATCTGGGCACTTTCAATGCACTGAATTTACCAACATTTTCAGTTTGAGAGCCGTGCACACTGAAACATGGTACACCAAGTGTACAAGTGCGCCATTTCAGACACGCCAAGAGATTCTACCACCCCATCGAACTGATCCTCGGGGGTAGTACTTGGCCAATATAACCCATCATCAGAATATATGGGATTTGTTTACTTTATGGATTTGCGCCAGCAAAGCATCCAGTCACTGTATACAAGTCCACGTGTGGTCTGTGCCAGATTGGAATACCGTGCGGACACGAGGGGAATCCCAAATGCTTAGCTAGTGAGTGAGTTAGCAGTTAGCGGCTAGTATGGACCCCACTGAAGGGCAGATTAGCCACATGTAAACACTACGGCATGTATAGGCCTACGTATATGGGAAGCTGAGGCTACATTTAGCTTCCTGTTTTTGTGGCCCCTTTGTGAATTCACTTTGACATTTCCAGGTAGCACTACAGCAGCTGTGGGGAAGCTGCCTTGTGCGTGCGTGCATACGCGCGCGCGCGCGCGCGTGCGTGCGTGAGTGCGTGCTTGCGTGCGTGCGTGNGTGTGTGTGTGTGTGTGTGTGTGCGCGTGCGCGTGTGCGTGCGCGTGCGCGTGCGAGAGACTGAGTAATGGTATGGAACCCACACACACTAACATGCATAACTGACTGTAGAGACTGTGACACAGGAGGTTGACCGACCCCAGTGACAAAAAAGACTAAGTATAGCATTGGTTGCTAACCGACAGTTGATTGGCACATGTTGTTTGCAGACTAAACACCATATTTAAACCCAGTGTAATGAGACAGATATGCCCCCCAACCTCTAGTTGAGCAGACTCAAGCCGGTGCAGCCCTGTTGGACTGCAGTGTTTCCCACATTACATAGGCCATTCTGTGGTGCAGCACCCCAACATACAAACTGGAGCACCACAAATTGATCAACAGCCGCACATACAGGCTTAAACATCAGTGGGTGTAGGCTACACATGACACTTGCACTAGCACATGTAAAACTTAGGCCTGGGCTTCAGGCCTCCTCAAAAAAAAATGTTGAATTCGGTCCACGACTTCATCCCAGATTTTGTTATTGGTCCACTGTGCATTTGACTTTGACACCCCTGGTCTATGGGAAACACTGGACCATCTCTCTCCCTTCTAAACGCTTGCTCACAGTGTCTGTTAGGTGGCCCCTCACGGTGGCCCCTCACGGCTCTGGCAGTAATCCTCCAGCCGGGTCCAATCGGGTCGGAGATCGGAAGAGATTGTCCACCTCCAAACGGCCTCATGAGCCCACAACCTGAATCCCTTAACCACCAACTCTCCTCTCTTTTTCTCTCTCTTTCTCGCTCTCTTTCACTTGCTCTCTCTCTGTCTGCTTTCCCTTCCTCTGTCCCCTTTCTCTTTCTCTTGCTGTTTTCTTGGTCATTCAATTACCGTTTGCATGCCATCCTGTGTGTGCGTGCGTGCGTGTGTGTGCGTGTGGGTGTGTGCGTGCGTGCGTGCGTGTGTGTGTCCTGGCTGTCTCACCATAAAGGTATTGTGGTGCTGTCAGTGAGGCCCAGTGGGGTGGGTGTCGGGTGTCTGGATAGCGGATCAGGTGGCGTGTTATTGATGGAGCTTGTTGTTCTGCCATGACCGTGACACCGAAGGAAGATTCCTCTCTCTTTCTCTCGTGCTCTCTCTCTCTCTCTCTCTCTCTCTCTCTCTCTGTCTCTCTCTCTCTCCCCTACTCGCTCTCTCTCTCTCTTGCTCTCTCTCTCCCAATCATTTCCTGTCTGTTCACCACTGTCCTGTAGTAATAAATGCCGGAAGGCCCCGAAAAAAAACAGGGCAGTTATTCCATTTACCTGGACAGACCATAAAAACCTGGACGTGTGTCAACACTAACTGTACCTTGTCTGGTTACCACCAGGCCTAATCACAAGTGAGATATGGTCTGGAGACCTGCCAACTGTAAATCTTGAAGGGGTGTGTGGTTTACAAATTGATGACGGTTTATTGGGCTTTACAAATGTGGCATTCGTAGCCATAGCCAATCGTTTCAATTGTATCTATTCAAACAAACTGCTCTCATCGTCTTTCCACGCCTCTCTACTCTCTGATTGGAGCCCACAATCGGGAACCCTCCCTAAGGCAGATTCCATGCTGTCTTTTAGATCGGAACGTTTGTGCAAAGCGTGGGATTTCCCAGGCTATACTGTACCTTGTTTAGGCTGTGATTCAGGCTTCAAGGCTACTCAGACATGCTCCCTGATGAAGGTTGTTTCAGTCATCGACCGCTGGTGTCTCACAATGACTAATGACTCTATTCCAGGTGAACTCATTGACCAGCCTTCCTAGTAAGTGGTGGCCGACTCAGCATTTAAGAATCCCCCTCCTTCTACCCCCTCCTCCACATCCCTCTTCTCCTCCTCCACATCCCTCTGTTCCTCCTCTTCTGCCTCCTGCCTTTCTTTCTCATCCTCCTCTACCTCTACCTTCTAATTATCATCCTTCCTCCCCCTCCTCCCCCTCCTTGTCATCCTCCTCTTCATTCTCCTCCTCCTCTTCCTCCTCCTCCTACCTTCTTCTCATCATCATCTTCCTCCCCCGTCTCATCACCCTGCTCTACCTCCTCTTCCTCCTCCTCCTCTTCCTCCTCCTCCTCTACCTGGATCGTCTCAGAGCATGAAATCTTAATGAGTGTATTGGGCCATAAGTGGTGTTCTGGCTCAGTAGACCATCGATATGGGCTAAAGTGGGCTTCAGATGTACTTGGACACTTACTGCTAATCACAGCTTATTTTTAAAGACGCCCCTTAGCGTCAGTGAGCAGGTCCAAAGGGGATACACTTTTTTTTCTCATGAGTCGTAACACGTGTACGCACACACACACGCTCATGCACAGTTATTATAATTGAGATGGGCGTTGTTTAAGAAATGTCAGGAACTATATCTTTCAAAGGAACGTTTGGATTGCCTGAAGTGCGTACGTACGTGCGTGCGTGCGTGCGTTTGCATGTTTATTTGGCTCCCAGCTGTGACTGTGTGTGTTTTGAGGGCCTCAAATCATGATAGGGTGTGTAGGATGCTGTTATGACTAACTCTGATGTCATTGCTCGCTATCATGCTTTAATTTCTTCCACTGTCGTCTTAAAACAATCTACATGTGTGAGTATTTAAATTGTGGGAATTGTCCAGCCGTTCAGCATTAAATCGTCTTTGTGTTCTTTTGTGCTCAGAACATTGTCTACCACATACTGAGTGGATGACGTGTGTAATACTGTACTTGGTCCTAATTGGACATTTGCTTTCTCTGTCTTTTTCAGCTTGTGAAACCCAGGGCGTCTAATATCTTTGATGTAACCATTGCTCATGTTCCTATGGTAACCAAAAGATGAGAACAACAACAAGCAGCCCAGGAAATGTAAAGTAATAACTACAGACAGACTACTATCCACATTATGCAACATTACAAGGGGTGCTGACACTACTATTTTGGTAGCAGTTTCTAGCAGTAGCAAGAAGGCTATGGGCAGCCTGACAGGAAATAGCAGACCGGAAGTCCTGTGATGGCATGAAAAGCGTTGAAATGGACAGGGAGAGGTCTTGTGGTAATACTGTGGATAGGTTCAGAGTTTGTTTGGGTCACCAAGGTTTATTTGGACTCAGACTTAAGATGGTGCAACAAAATAAATGAATTGATGATTGGTTATTAATGTACTGCGATGAATATGCTTCTTAGATAATCCACTAAAACCAAAAAATGGCATTAGCTGTCGTTGCACCACGTATGCTAGTGCTAAAACGTCATTGACCCTTATGCAAATTTATGTGAGCATCTGTGATGACTGACTAATAGCTTCAACATGATCTCCAAAAATTCTGTGCTCCTGGACACGGATGTTAAGGGCACAAAATCCGTGTCCAGGAGCACGGATTTTGCCAAAATTCCGTGCTCCTGGACACGGAATTGTTTTCCGTGCTCCTGGACACGGAATTGTTTTCCGTGATGGACACAGAGAAGTGCTCTCTCTATAGGCTAATCCCACAGCTCTATGTTTCCACAGTCTTGTGTTTTCTCAGGATTTTTCTAATTTCAAATATTTTTTCTAAAAAAAAAACATTTCCTACTGACAGGTTAGGGTTAGGGATTGTTTTGGTCTGGGCACAGCTAGTTTTCTTTCATTCATTATATGAATTTGATAGCCTAGCAACCAACTGGAAAAGATATTTCTCAAAAATATGTCTTTAATGACAGGTTAAGGTTAGGGAATGTTTTGGTCAGGGCACAACTTCAATTGCTATAGCATTATTTTGTTTAGAATTAGCATTTGGTATGTATTTTCTAATGATAGAGTTACACGGTGCTGTGGTAATAGCCTATAGAAAGCACTTCCGTGTCCAGGAGCACGGAAAACAATTCCGTGTCCAGGAGCACGGAAAACAATTCTGTGTCCAGGAGCACGGAATTTTGGCAAAATCCGTGCTCCTGGACACGGATTTCGTGTCCTTAACATCCGTGTCCAGGAGCACGGAATTTTTGGAGATCAGGCTGAATAGCTTCAAAACAAGTGAGGTCACTTGCTTCCTGTTTGAGGCTGTTCCTCATGGCATTGTTAAAAGCTCATCAACATCTTTCCACACTATGGGTCAAGGGTCACAGTGACCCCAGCAAATGTCAAAGGTCATAGCATGCTAATCAGGTCACAGGATGCTAATCTGCACTTGACACGAGATTGAAGACATGTTGCTCACCCATTTGTAATCGACATGACATGTGATCTCTACTCCTCATGCAGAGGCAATAGCTCTGTCTGTATTTACCATGAGATGCTCACCCCTTGCTCAAATTTAACAGTCGCAGCGTGGTAATCTGAAGACTTGACACAAGATGTGAAGTACTGTGACGGCTCTGTTTGCATTTAAGACCTTCAGTCCTCATACAAACAAAGCTGACTGGTGACCTATATCTGTATTCAACACAATGAAGGACCTGTGTTGACCCCTTGCAAAAAATGCCACTATCCATCTACCACTATCTGGCAGTAGGCTACTATCTGTATTTGACACCACATGGCAACCCCTCTTGCATATCTATCACTATCTGTACTTGATACACAATAGGCCTACAGACAGTATTTGAACTCTAGTCTTCTTCATGGGTGGCTAATGGCAACTTGTCAGAGGTGCCCAAGTTTCAGAAAGATTTAAAACAAAGCCCTGCCACATTTACTGTTTACCTGATCTAGCTGTTGGCATACCTATCTTGAGTGCTCATTGCAGTCAGCTGATTCAAAGCTGGTTTAACCATTAGCCCAGAGCCTCTGTAATAACCTTTCTGTCACCAAGATGGTAATGACCAAGTCTTAAGACTCTCTGCATTGTCATAGCTATGTTGTGATAATGTAGTTGAGTGTTTTCAGCGAAGAGTGAATAAGCCCATCGACAGGCCCATCTGCAGTAAAAGGCTACAGAAAGAAGGGGCAGGGTTTTTACTTTTACTTTCTTTTCCTGGTATTGGATCCTCTGCTGTCTGTGAACTTGACACATGATATGTGGTGTCCTCTCTTAACACATAGCTAATAGCATAAGCTACCTGTGTGATTGTATGCTATCTGGCAGACACTCAATATTGACTGTGTGTGTGTGTGTGTGTGTGTGTGTGTGTGTGTGTGTGTGTGTGTGTGTGTGTGTGTGTGTGTGTGTGTGTGTGTGTGTGTGTGTGTGTGTGTGTGTGTGTGTGTGTGTGTGTGTGTGTGTGTGTGCGCGCGTGCGTGTGCGCTCCAGTGAACTGGTGTGCCCCTGTGTGTGTTTTACTTTCTTTTCTTCTTTCTCACTGGTGTGGGAGCTGAGGCCTATTTAAAGGGGTGGTGGGCGCCATAGGCTAGTAAAGGGCTAGCGTAGTGTAGCGTAGCAAGTAAAGTAGCTTTTCAACAGGTGGTGGCCAGCCGTGTTCTGAAGCTGTGGCGGCGGTGAATCTGAGGCATTTAGGACACACACACACACACACACACACACACACACACACACACACACACACACACACACACACACACACGTGCGCCTCTCTGTTTTCTCTCCAAACAGAGCGCCCGCTGCGCTAACGCGCCGAGTGCGTCTGCTAGCCAGCCAGTCTCCACGGAGACCTCTGCCTGAGGCGTGACTAACCTCTCCCAGGCCCCATGATTTTTATCACTTAAGAGTGTGTGTGCGTGTGCGTGTCTGTGTTCACATTTTGTTTGTGTTTGTGTGTTTTGAAGTGCTCCATCAAGCATCATAAATCCATTACAGTAGGGGGGGGGGATAATCATCAAGTTCAAAATTTCAACACGCCCATTTGGGACATGATTAACACTGTAAATACAAGAACTTTGACACCAAAAGTAACTCTGTATCTTGAAAATAACCCCCCACCCCTTGAAAATGAAAAAAAGAACCCAAAAGTGGCATTTTCTGCCCATTCCGCCTGGTATGCATAAGCTATTTTTACTGTTTGCTTATATACCGTTGCATAAATGCTTTCAAATCCATTTGATTTTTAATTAACACTATTAATAGAAGAAATGGTACACCTCAAGGTGACTCTGTATCTTAAAAATAACCCCCCACCCCCCCCACCCCCTCTTTAAAATTAAAAAAGAACACAAAAACAGAGTTTTTAAGCTGTTCTGCCCTTTGTATGCATTCACTACACTTACAGTCTGCCAATATATATTGCAGGCTCTAGGCCCAATAAGAGGACATACAACATTGGTGAATTCAGGTAAATTGGGCGACTTTGGGCCATTCACTTGCAAAAAAGTGGCCCAATTGCCCTGAATTCTCCATACAATGAAAAATAGACATCAAAAGAAGGAGAGAGGGGAGAAATCTTGCATAAGCATGTACAAAATACCATCAGTCATGACAGTCTTAAGAGGCAGCCATTCCAATGCTTCCACATACATGATTGATATCTGACAGAGCTGCATCTGGGGCTTGTGAGAATCCTTATAATACAGTTTTGAGACAGCTTTCCAGATGACGAATGAACTTAAACATCAATTCTTAAAGAGAGCCTGTGAAGTACTTAGTCCTGAGTCACAAATTATTTAACTAGCACTGCAACTTCTAGGGTTTTTCAGCAATATAGTCAAGCAATCATTATACTAAGTTACTTCATTATGCTACTTGGAATTTACGCAGGGTCTTTTTTGTAGCTGACCCATAATGGGACTGCATACATAGGAGTACAGTAAGGAAGTTTACTTTCACATCATCAGAACTAACTTACCTTACTAACATATTTGCTTGGACATGCAACACTCATCTCTGGCTATAGCATCATATCCCAACTGCTCAGTGATAATGTGCCCAAGATATTTTGTACTGCTTGATACACATATTGATTGCCCTGGCAGATAAAACGTTAGAACTTTATAATCTTCCTTGGCTTTATATATCAACACACACTATTTTTGCATTATACTGTACATCAAACTCAACCCCATGCTCAGAGCACACATTCAGGAGTTGCTGAAACCCAACAGTGCTGTGGGGGACATAAACCAGATCATCTGCATATATCAAATGGTTTTAAAAAACAGTGTTTCCTATCAGACATGCTGTCTTACACCTCCCCAGTTGTTTGGAGAGGTTGTCCATGTATTGGTTGAACAAGGCTGGAGATAGGAGTCGCCTTTGTCTAACTCCATTGCCTACACAGAAAGGAGTAGATAGGATATTTCCACATTTCACCAGCATATGTTGATTCGCATACCAGTAAACCAGAATACGTATGATGCACCTGAAGCTTTTCCACAATTAGAGACAGACTTAAGGACTCAATTACCTGTAGAGCTGGCCTTATGCTGCCTGTAAAGGGGTGGGGAACCTTTTTCATTCAAATTGCCACTTCGAATTGCTCCAAGGGCCGTAAAAGTCCTCCAAGGGCCGTAACTATGAACGCAAACCAGGATTTCCCCCTGCACTTAAGGCCTATATTGTAGCCACCTTTACAACAGACCCCACCTTCTCTAGGTCCCCTGAATATATCTGAATTGTGTTGCAAATGGAATTTCTAAGATTCCTTTACAAAAATATGTCACAGTTTCATATGAAGCTGCATAATATTGAAATTATGTTGGGGGCCGCATAAAACGGCCTCAAGACATAGGTTCCCCACCCCTGTTCTAGTATATGGCACTGTATATCCTTGTAGTATCCTTGTCAAAGACCTTATCAGATTCCCCAGCACTTTTCCAACGTCCAAACATAGTGTTGCCTACTTCAATCACAGCTGAGCTCGCCTCACTGATAGAAAATGGCTGTCTGCTTGGGGATTTCAATGGTTTGCTTGCAGTCAACCAGCAGCCACAATGTAATTTGTAAATGTACCTTATCACATTAGAACATTGCAACATCTGACAGGTGAACCAAAGTATTCTCTCAAGATATGTATATGTATCTTTAATGCTAAAAGGGGTAAAACAGGGCAAAAAACATGTCCGATTTAGTTTTTTGGGTGGGGTGGGGGGTTTATTTCATGATGGGTACCAACTTCCAATACAAAATATCTCTCAAATGACCCAATGCACCATCCCTGAAGTGGGCGTAATCATTTTCCAAAATTTTGTTTTTTAGGCCATTTACCCCCCCCCCCCTAATTACAGATCCATTTCCAGTCTAAGATGCTTGTGTGCGTGCGTGCGAGTTTGCGTGTGCGTACATGCGTGTGTGTGTGGTCTCATATCATGTTAATCATCATATTGCTTACCATAGTGACTGTAAAATTCAATACCAGCATCACCAAACAGTCAAAGTCTGTTAGGCTACCATCGGTCAATTGGGAGGGAAAGTAATCTCATCGCCCCCTGCTGGCAACGTTCCAAGCCCCTGCATCAAATGAATGGGTTTTTTCTTTGAAAAATTACATCTCGGCCCTGAAGACGAAGTAGGAGTAGTGGCTGTCATATGACATGCATGTTGGTCCGTTTTATTGAATCAGGTGGTAAAATGTTAGTTTTTTTCATTGATCTGAACTGATTTTAATATTCTTAAAAAAGCTAATACAGAACTACACTGACTTGCATGTGTGACGTGTTTACTCCATGGAATTAGCATAGCCAAATTAGCATAGCCAATAAGGCTGTAACGATATTGCATCGAACCGAGGTATCGCGGTACGCAGACCCACGAACCCCTATCGCGAAACTGCCTCGCAGAATCGCGATGCGCCCTTTAAAAGTTGTTACCAAAGTTCTTCCCTAACAAAATCTCTGTTGTTACTCCTCAGTCTAGAAAACAGCAGCATAAAGGCAAATGTTTGCATGTGTGCTTAAAAAAGACCAGTAGAAAAGGGGCGCACATGTGGGAGTAACACTTCCATTCATCCCTCTCTTATACAATGTTCCGTCCAACCAGCACGTGCATTTGTTATTATCAATTGCCTGAGCAACCTCCGCGAGACGAAACACTTGGAAACGTCGGAAGGTAAAGCACAGAAATGAACAACAGACCCAAGAAGGCTTTATCAAACGTGTGAAGGTGTTAAGATTCATGCATGCGCCGATGCTGTTGAGTGGAGATAGACGTTGAGCAGAGAGAGAGAAAGAGAGCGAGAGAGCGAGATGCTCCGCCTGCCCAAATTCATAAACCACGCGACGCTCTATCAGGGAAGTGTCTGAAGTCGGGCGAACGTTGAGGTCGATGTGGATATTAATAGGCAGCGTTATTCTTCCCCGCATTGACCGCCTGCCTAGCGAAAACATGCTCCATTTCAGCCAGCATCCATTCCCGCTCTTGACAAAATGTCAAATCACAAAACCAAACAACGTGCCTGTTGCATAGTGAGAACATAGGCTAACTGAGTTTCGAGTTTTGTTTGTATAAGCGTGCGCGCGCTGCTGCACGATCAAAAAAGTTAAAAAAAAAAAATAGGCTATTAAACATCAAAATTAAGTGTTGCATTTTTGTAAGTAACTTCACACAACATGTTTCCTGACGAAATATGACCAGTGTTGTTTCAGTTAATGTTTGGATATTAATTGGATAATGTTTGATAATGTGAGACAGTTGTTAGACTAATACTATTAGTCTAACAACTGTCTCACATTATCAAACATTAAATCCTATTAGTAATAGGCTACCTACTGGAACCCTGACCCTTCTCTCTCCGTCTCTGTCTCCCTCACACACGTTCAGCATCTCAGCATCATATGATCTAAGCCTATTGATAAGAAGCCTACTTTTCCTTGGTGAACTAATATCCCTTATTGTGCTTTGATGTCAACACCTGGGGAACAGGTTGCAGTGGTATATCTGCAGCATCATTTAGGTACACCTACAAAATTAATGTAGGCAGGTAGGCCTACATGCAAAAAGAAATCATATATATAGCCTATATAGGCCTATAATTTATTTTCTTCTTTTTTTCCTTTAAAAATAAAATAAAATCGTGGGGCATATCGAACCGTGGGTCATATATCGTGATACAAACCGAATCGTGGGTTGGGTGTATCGTTACAGCCTTAATAGCCAAACATTATCCAGAGAGGTGGTTACTCGACACCACAGAAGCCATCATATCTACTAGAGAAGTT
>NC_085875.1:49452006-49457006 GCF_034702125.1 Engraulis encrasicolus | reverse complement strand
GTGTTGGGTATCAGGTTGTGTGTGTATGTGTGTGCGGGAGTGAGGGACACCTGGGTAGTTTCTGGTTACCATGGCAATGGTTTATGAGAGTGGTAATGAAGTGTGCATTGTTTAGTGGAGTAGAGCAGAGCAGCCATGTCAAGTGGAGGTCACTTCCTGGTTGAAGCTGATTGGTCAACAGGGGGATCCCCCTCCATTCCGTTCCAGTCTTGCTAGTTGTTGTCATGGGATACCAATTCACTGATGTAGTTGTGGGATTTCCCAGAGCTGACTCTATTAGGAGGAAACCCAATTTTGGAAACGTCTCCCAAGTTTCCTGTCCAGGGGCCTATACTACAAAGCTGGTTCAGGATAAGTTAAGGTTAAGTTAAGAGGTAAATCGTCTAATAGAAGAGCCTGGAGTCCACATTTTCTTAAGAGAAGCTCTTGTATTAGATGATTTACCTCTGAACTTAACCTGAACTTATCCTGAATCAGCTTTGTAGTATAGGCCCCTGGTCTTCATTGCACTATTAAAATGACTTCAGGTAAAAAGCGCGAAATGATATACTTGGAAAAAAGTAGAGAAATCTCCCAGTATTGGTGTTAAGATGGATTTACCTTGTACATAACGTGGATCATGGATCCTTCAAACTACTAGCCCAGCCGCTTGTGATATTACAACAGGTCATTTCCCGGTAAGAGCTGACTGCAAGGCATAGGAATCACCCTCTACCATAGTCCAGGAAGCGTCATAGGACACCTCATCATTGCAGTAGTGATGGTCATTCCTAGCACTGACGTTAGAATAGGATAACCTTGTACATAACCTGGATACCTTCAAAATACTAGCCCAGCAGCTTGTGGTATTACAACAGGTCATTTCGTGTTAGGAGCTGACTCCATGGTATGGGGATCTCCCTCCAGCATAGTGCGGGAAGCCTCATAGGACACCTTGACGTTGCAGTAGTGATGGTGGTTCCCAGCACTGACGTTAGGAGGAGATAACCTTGGTATGATGTGGACACCTTCAAACTACTAGCCTGGCTTGTGGTATTACAACAGGTCATTTCCTGTTAGGAGCTGACCCCATGATGAAGGGGATCTCCCACCGCTGTAGTACTGGAGGTGCTATAAAATACCTTATTATTGCGGGACTCAGAGGTGGATAAAGTAAAAGTAAAAAACGACATTACAAAAAACTTTTTGTGATTCTTTAATGGTAAGAGAGAGAACACATGTTGGTGGAATCGTGTCATATCATGTCGTATGGTATCGTAAATAAGGCCTCATTTCTGACTGTTCAGCTTATTCAGAGGAACATGTGCAGTTCTAGACAGGCTAGGAGTTTTGCAGGAGGCCCTGCCATGTGGTGTGGAGCGCTCCAAATGCCCATGTGTCACAAGTCAAGCTCTTTGCACTCCGTTGGAACTCCTAAGCGTAAGTCAGAAGCTAAAACTGCCCCATTACACACACACACACACACACACACACACACACACACACACACACACACACACACACACACACACACACACACACACACACACACACACACACACACACACACACACAGAAACGCACTCCGAGGCCTCGTGACTCCGTGGAGGGTTCCTCTGTCTGAGCAACATGGGGACAAACAGACCATAGTTGTCGCTTAGCAACGGACGCTAGGAGTAAGAGTCAAACACAGCCCTGCCTGCCTGCCTGTCTGTCTGCCTGCCTGCCTGCCTGTCTGTCTGTCTGCCTGCCTGCCTGCCTGCCTGACTGCCTGACTGCCTGCCTGCCTGCCTGTCTGCCCGCCTGCCTGTCTGTCTGTGCCTGATGTAGCAGTACATGTGGGGGTTTGAAATCATTTCCCCAAAACGGCCACATCTAAAACTTTCCACAGCACTGGCCTTGACTGTTTATTCGCCCGTTACCATGGTGCTGGGGGGTAACGCTGGCTGACACACACACACACACATGTATGCATACATACACGTACACACACACATACACGCACACACGCACGCACGCACACACACACACACAGACACACACACACACACACAGACACACACACACACACACACAGACACACACACACACACACACACACACACACACACACACACACACACACACACAGACACACACACACACACACACACACACACACACACACACACACACACACACACACACACACACACACACACACACACACAGACGCAGACGCAGAAACGCAGCTGACATCCTGCAGTATTCCGGTCTCAGATTGGTTACTGAGACAGTCACAGTGTTCTAAAAGTGCATGTGTGTGTGTGTGTGTGTGTGTGAGTGTGAGTGATTGGGTAATGAGTTTGCTAGTGAGATATAAATGGCGAATTGAAATAATAGGGAGGTGGTGAGACATAAATGGAGAAATGAAATGGTGTGGTGGAGACCGGACAGGACTGGACTACTCCTCAGAAACTCTGACTCAGTGTGTGTGTGTCTAATGTGTGTAGGAGAACATGACTGTGGACAGACACAATAAGGGAGGGAGGGATGGACAGAAGCAGAGAGAGAGAGAGAGAGAGAGAGAAACAGAAACGGAAAGAGAAACAGAGACCGAGAGAGAGATGAATGAAGAGACAGAGAGAGAAACAGAGAAAGAGAGAAAGAAACAGGGAGAGATAGAAACAGGGAGAGAGAGAAACAGAGATAGATAGAGGGAAACAGAGAGAGAAACTGGGGTAGAGAGAGAGACGGCGAGAAATGGACAGAGCGACAGTGAGAGATGAATGGGTGGAACGACTGACATTGAACGTTTTACAAGAGGAGAAAGAGAAGAGGGAGACTGATGATAAAAGCGATAGCATAACTGAAGAATAGCTGATAGAGTAAACAGATAAAAGTCCCCACATCTGGAGAATGAGTGATGGCAAGAGGAAGGAAGTGAAGGATATGAGATGGGAGAGGGGGATGAAGAGAAGGGAGGAGTGGGGAGGAGAGAGATGAAAGAGGGGGATATGAGATGGGAGAGAGAGATGAGAGAGGAAGATACGAGAAGGGAGGACAGAGGTAGAGAGAGAGAGACAGACAGGCAGGCAGGAAGAGAGGCTCATGATGCTATACTACATACTGTATATTTGATGGGAGAGGGGGATAAAGGAACAGAGGGTGGATGGAGAGGGGAGAGGGGGATAGAAGAAGGGAGGAGAAGAGACAGACAGACAGGGAGACTCCTGAAAAAGTGGGGACAATAGAGGAATAAATCAGAAGAAGAATGAGAGAGAGCGAGAGGGAGAGGGAGAGAAAGCAGAACTCTAGAAAGAGCGGAAGAGAGGATATGTAGTACAGCTGGAGCAGGAGTAAGGCAAAAAAGATGCAGAACAGATTTCTACTGCTGGAGAGAGAAAGGGAAAGAAGAGAGAGAGGGGAGAGAGAGGGGGGGGGATCAGGCGGGCAAGAGAAGGGTAGAATGGCAGAGAGAGAGAGAATGAAAGAGTCTCACCAAGAGTTATACTGTAGAAAAGGTTGTAAGAGAGAAAGAGAAAAAGGAAGAAAAGGCATAAGTTGGAGAAGCGATACATGTGGAGGGAGAGGACACTGGAAGGAGGGGGGTCAATGAGTGTGCGTGCGTGTTGGGGGTAGGGGAGGGCTGCGTTCAGGGAAGTGCTTTTCCCCTTCGCCTGTTTGGACTCATGCCCACGCAATGACATCACCATCAGTAGGAAGGAACATCCAGTAACCCCCCCCAACAGCAGCACACACGCACACACACACACACACACACTTCTTGTGGCACGTCCGCCCTGCCAGATCAGAGTGTTCTGTAGTGTTCTCTAAAACAGGATTTTACAGCAGCATCTTACACACACACACACACACACACACACACACACACACACACACACACACACACACACACACACACACACACACACACACACACACACACACACACACACACACACACACACACACACACACACTGTCCGGTCACCACGCCTACAAGGGTTTACTGTGTGAAACCCAAGACTGGGTGTATTCTCTCTCTGTTTCTCTGTCTCAGACTCTAGTAAAGCCATTGTATAGCTCTGAACAAAAAGACAGAGACTGTGTGCGTGCAAGAGTGTGAGTGTGTGTGGTGTGTGTCCTCTCCTCGCTTACATTCCTGCTGTGACAGTGGCACTAACCAGTCCCAGGTCTGTGTGTGTTTGTTGGTGTGTGTGTGTGTGTGTCCTCTCGTCTCTCCTCTCCTCTCCTCTCCTCTCCTCTCCTCTCCTCTCCTCTCCTCTCCTCTCCTCTCCTCTCCTCTCCTCTCCTCTCCTCTCCTCTCCTCTCCTCTCCTCTCCTCTCCTCTCCTCTTCCAGCCCCAGGTGTGTGTGTGTGAGTGTGTCCTCTCTCAATGCGTTCCCTTTGCAGTCAGAGCTCTGTTTATGTGTAGTTTGTGTACACGTCTACAAAATTCACAGCTTGATATGGGTGTGGTTGTGAAGTCAAACCATATTGAGTGAATGCTATCTAGGATGTTTGTCCCTCACTGGCCTTCATATGGCTGTGCCATGTCTTACCCTTCCAATTGTAGGGGTGGGATTCAAACCTGCAACCCTCTGATCTTAAAACCTCCCTAACCATCAGGCTGAGAGCTGCCGCCCCTGGCTTTAATTGCGTGTCAATGCGACTTTGGGAAAATGGACGTGTCCAGCCCACTGCTGTTGTGTGTTTCTAGTACATATAAGGTCAGTCTGACCTGGCAGTCTCAGAATATTCCGGAATGCACCGCCAGAGAGAAACCAGACCCAGGAGTGTTTGGGGCAGCCGCAGTCTAATGTAGGGTTTCTCAACGGGGGTTAAAGAGGCCCCCAGGGCGCCATTAGGGAGCCCTCGGGGGGCGTTGACAAGGAGACAGCTGAGTGGGGCCAGTGCTTGGTAGCCATGAGGGGGTATTAGTCAATTTTTAAATACTAAAGGGGGGGCGTTGGCAAGCTTATGATTAAGTGGTGGGGGCATTGGCAGGCTTCTGAAGCAGTCGAGGGGGCATTGGGAGA
>NC_085875.1:49444506-49447006 GCF_034702125.1 Engraulis encrasicolus | reverse complement strand
TCCGCTCCCACCCCATTTCCTCTCCTCCTCTCTTCTCTCCTCTCTTCTCTTTTTTCTCTTCTCTTCTCCTTTCTTCTTTTTCTCCTCTCTTCTTCTTCTTCTTCCTCCTCCTCTTCTTCTTCTGCTCCTCAGTCCTGCTCTCTCTTTCTAGTCCTCTACATCTTTCTGTTCTTCCTCATTCTCCTCCTCTGTTCTTCCCCTTTCTCCCCTCTCCTCTTCTTGTCATTTACTCTTCCCCTCTCTTCCATCTCCTGCTCTCTCTTCGTACTCCTCCTCATCGTCTTCCTAATCTTTCTCTTCTTCCTCGTTCTCCTCTGCTCTTCTCCTCCTCTCCTTTTGTTACTTGTTTTCTCTTTGGTCCTCTCGCTCTGTTGTTTATCAAACATACCTGTGGTACCAAAGAATCTGTCACTTATTGAATGGCCAGAATGACCGAAGCATGCAGCCCACACGTGCATGTGCACACACACACACTCACACACACACCTTCACTCTTAGAAACAGGTTAGGGTAGTATTTGTTGCCGCCACATTGACACACACACACCCCTCCCCCATTCCATCATGACCTTTCACCCCTTCTTCTCACCAATCAGCTTGCTCCTCTATCAATATGGCTGTCTAATGGCACGTAGCGCTTGTTTCCATGTTTAGCCAGCGCGCCCTGAACAAGCATTTAGAGGTCGCGCTTACCGGCATCTACAACCGACTCGATCAATATTTGGCAGCGTCCTCAGGGGTCACACACGGCACGCCCCAGGGAAGGCAGCGAGCAGGTCAAACGCTCTTGAACACCATGACCCTTGACCCCCGAGTCTTGAGACTATATAGCATTAGCAATTAGCATTAGCATTTGAGGAGGGACAGCTGTGCTTAAGGAGTTGGTTAGGGGCGGACATCCCGGGTTCAGAAAGTAAAAAGCCGGCCACATATTTTCTTTAGCCAGTTCAATTAACCGTCTGAGCCTAATTACCCACCCTTTAAGCCAGGCTGATGACTGACTAGTGAAATCACCTGTGCTAGGGGAGGAGAAACAGATGGAATATCTGACAGGACTTACACTTTTTTATTCATTTTTCCACCCCTGGAGTTTGTCTGCCAAGTTTGAATCCCGCAGCAGTTTGGAGGAATAGGTATGCACTCCTATGTCCTCATATGACTGATGGAAGTGCCATTGGCAGTCATGGGTGAGCGGTTAGGGCGTCAGACTTAGGAGCAATTAACCAGTGCTCTCCCCATCCTCCTCCATGACTGAGGTACCTTGAGCATGGTACTGTCCCGCCGCACTGCTCCCTAGGTGCCCCATTGGGCGCTGTCCCCTTGCACGGGTGTGGCATAAATGCTATTTCGTTGTGTGCAGTGTGCAGTGAACACTTGAATCAAAAATTCTGAATCAGACCAAGATATCGCAAAACACGCCCACTCAATGCAAAAGCGTGTGCTCAAGTTGGGTCTCCTAAGGTGGCGTTGTCCCCCACTTCTTCTTCTCTTTTTGAGGTGTTTGCGCAAGACGTGCGCTACCGCCATCTACAGCGCTAAGGGGACTTCATTGATTCTCAACCTCAGGACTCCGAAGGTCTCCCAACCGAAGGTCTCCTAAAGGGGCGTTCACCCGGCATAAAGTGGATACCGGAAAGGAAACAAAATGACGCCTCTTGTTAGATCCATTTTCTTTGCTTGTATGCTGTGGAGTGCTGTGTCACAATGACAATGGGAGTTGGAGTTTCCCAGTTGGGCTTTCACTTTCTTTCACTTTCATTGAGCCAGTCAGGCAAGGACAGTACTCTGTAACCAGGGCTCTAAATTAAGATTTTTGATCACCACCCAAAATGGCTTGTAGATGTTTATCCTACTAGCCAAACACACACTCACTAATGGGTCAAAGTGACTAGTACATTAATCTTCTCTGCCAGCCAAACTGAGTTATTAGCAGCATCTGGCCTGTTGGCTGGTGTTCATTTAGAGCCCTGCCCTGTAGCTACCATGTACTTGCGTAACACAATTAACTGGCCTTTAACCTGGGACCATTTAGGTCAGAGGCTCTCAACCTTTTTTAAATAAACACCCCCTGAACCTCATCATAAGGCTCCGAACGCCCCCCTCGACCTCATCATAAGCCTGCCAACACCCCCCTTAGGGTCGATTCCTGACACCCAACAGGTGCTTGGGGGAGTGACTAACCTGGTGCTTCCCTATTCATGGGTGTGGTACCTTGGGCATGTAATGGTACTGTGCGCCCACGCTACTCTCTTGGGCCACTTGTAGTGCTTGCACTGGCGAGGCATAAATGCAATTTTTTGTGTGCTGTGGTGCGCTGTGTCACAATGGCGCAGAACTTTCCCCATATGTTTTAACTGCCTATCCAGGACCTATCTCCTCTGTTGCAAGTGCTGTTGGGTAGACACGACTGGATATCTAGAGACAGCTGCTTCTCTTTCTCTCTTTGGCCATTTGTCAAAACAGTGTGTTTTGTTGACTCTTGTTATGTCTTGACTGCTTTC
>NC_085875.1:49429506-49439506 GCF_034702125.1 Engraulis encrasicolus | reverse complement strand
TTCAGAATTTCAATATGAGCTGAAACTACCTACAATTCATCTGTACTAACAGGAGATTCATGATGGCTACATGACTAGTCAGCCTTATTGATTGTGCCTGTAAAATGTCATGAGGATATTGTCTCAAAAATATGCTAACACGACAAAATTGGTTCTCATTACCGAAATTAGTCAATATTTCAAAATGAAAAAGATTTTTTCATTTTAAATTTGCTTGGTAATGGGGTATTCCTTTTTAGAATTCAACAAAGGTCGCAAATTAGCTAAGTCACAATAATTGAAGTTACAGGTAGCATTATTGTGCTGAGCCATCTCATTACCGCAATGCACATTCTCATTACCGCAATGTTTAAAGTACCTTTCGGTAATGAGGATTCTCAATTTCGGTAATTAGACTCTATGGTGATTTACATTTAGAATATATTTTCATGACATATATGTATTTCCCTTTTTATTTATTTACATTTTTAAACATGCAACTGCAACCTTAAATACAATCTATAGTTTGGCTGTGTACATATTTTCACTATGTCACTTAATTATTGTTAAAGGGACACTGTGTGAGATTTTTAGTTGTTTATTTCCAGAATTCATGCTGCCCATTCACTAATGTTACCTTTTTCATGAATACTTACCACCAGCATCAAACTCTAAATATTCATTATGACTGGAAAAATCACACTTTTCATACATGAAAAGGGGGATCTTCTCCATGGTCCGCCATTTTGAATTTCCAAAAATAGCCATTTTTAGCTACAAAAATGACTGTACTTGGACCATACTAGAAAATATTTGTTTATTACTTAGTAAACTTTCATGTAAAGATCAAATTTGGCAATAGGCAGTCCAGTTTCAATGAGCAGCATAGTTGCAGTACCTTTTTTGACCATTTCCTGCACAGTGTCCCTTTAAAGCACTTGATGAAAGTTTGAAGTGAAATTGCACCCATTTCAGGTTGAAATATGCAATTGTATTGAAACCAAGCCAAATATTGTAAATAAACAAAGCAGAAGTAAATGCCTAACATATGCAATACCTCCTTCATCTAATGGGGGTTCTCTGTAAAAGTGATCATCTCCCTATACATTACATAGGCTAAATTGAGTGGTAGCAAGAGAGAGTAGCAAGTCACAACTTAATTCTTGCTCATATGAACTCATGCCAACCCATGAATCAATATTCTGGCTGTTTCCACCCTCGAAATGTGGTCTATTGATGCAGAAAACTGCTGAGTGATGTCACCCAATGCAAAGGCAATTGCGAACAACGAAGCCAGCACTCACAGTTAAGTTGTCAGATTGCGTAGATGGCGAAAAGGGTTGGGAGACAAAATCGTCTCACTTCAAGTCTATGTGCAAAAACAAAACAAAACAAAAAAACACTTTTTTTCCCAGAAATTGGCAGATTTTTTGCTTCCTGTGTTTGGTTGTCATACCCTCATTTATAGTGGGGTTGAGTATTGATCCTTTTTTACTAACATAACTTCCTTCCAAAATCTTTGTTTTGGATCAAATTTGATCATTGTTAAAGGGTGGCACAAAAGGCTTGGCATTTGAAATAGCAGTGAATGGGCCTTTTTAGCGAATTCGGTGAGAAGTAGTTTAGAGATTATTTTAATCAAAACTAAGAAGAGGCATTTGGAGGAATGCTTTAGTTGCCTTTACACTTTCCCAGATTAGAAAATCCTCATGCATGTTGTTTTCAGCCGTTGGGAAACTCCAACTCCCATTGTCATTTTGACCCAGCACACATGTGAACACTGCACACAACAGAATGGCATTTATGCCTCACCCACCTCATCCGCATTTATGCCTCATCCCCAATGGCGCCCGAACGGGAGCAGTGCAGCGGGACGGTACCATGCTCAGGGTACCTCAGTCATGGAGGAGGATGGGGGAGAGCACTGGTTAATTAATCCCTCCACCAACCTGGTGGGTCAGAATCTGGAGTCTGATGCCCTAACCCATGACTGCCATTGATGTGCAATGTGCAACTCAATCAGTTAGTGGTATTCAGTGATATTTCATAACATCGTTCATAGTGAATTCTGCCTTTGGTCCGGACAATATTGAGGTGAAATAAACAACGTGCTGAGGAAGAAAATGTTTTTCTCAATGTTATTCCCATGTACTGTACCGAAAATGTACCGAACTGTGACCCTAAAACCTAGGTGTACCGAACCCGCATACCATTACACCCCAATCTGAGACATTTGACATCTCACATCATCTTTTCAGTAGGCTAAATGGTACCATCACCATAATATAAAACAGGAATAATATATCTTCAAGAAATGTCTAGACTATATGGTTGTAGCTCTGGTGAGCAAATGATAAACAGACATGCCCTTTGTCTTGATAAAGATTTGCAACGTCTCTAGCTTTACACTTATTTCACAACAATCCTCTGAGAATGACTCATCACAATTAAGCTGAATAAAATGAAAGGAAGGAGATGAAATAGCTTCAATACATTATATTGTCCTCCCAATGATGCAGGGTTCCTTCTGTAGTCCAGTAGCTGTATCTACTCTTTTCTAAGCTACTCTAGTGATCTCCTGTTCCTTCTACCGACTTCCTGGTTGCCGGCACGCACCGAGTCAGAAAAAAATGTCCAGTACACGACTTCGCACTGTGACACAATTTTCCAGCTCATGACAGATTTTGATTTCTGGTCCACTATGGATTTTTGGCTGGAGAGGTCAGTAGTGAGTTGTGATGTCATTCAGGGTGGGGATGAGGATTGGGGGATGTAGGTATGCTTCACTGGGGTCATCAGGTGGCTACCCTCTGGTGTTTTGATGATGGACCCACTATAACTTCAGAGTGCCCATTGGCAAAGCCTGGCATTTCAGGTGTGCACTAGGGCTGGGAATCGATCCAAATTTCCTGGATCGTTTCGATTCCGATCCAGAAAGCTACGTTCCGATTCGATCCACGATCCGATGCGATTCGATATCGATCTTTTGTATTGCTGGGCTGTCACTTTAACCCATTTATGCTTAGAGTTCTAGGACCGGTTACAAAAACCTAAATATCTCAGCCTTTGATGCCCACACAAACATGAAATACCTTTGTATGTGAGAAAGAAGTGGGAAACTGTGGAAGAGAGCTACAGGATGTGGATTAGTAAATAGCGTCTATAATGATCTGCAAAAGATCGATCCACAAAGTTGTGAACCGATATCGCCCTTTTCGAACGTGAATCGATATTGGATCGCGATTCGATCTTTTGAACCCAGCCCTAGTGTGCACTGCACCCCTTGGCCTTCGCCCCTTATACTATGATGTTACTTTGGTGCCCAGGAGGGGCCTCGCCTCTTCACCTACTGCAGGGGTGGGGAACCTTATTCATTCGATGGGCCACTTCAAATTCATCTGACGGCCGTAAAAGTCATCCGTACTAAGAACACAACCAGGATTTCCCCGCACTTGAGGCCTATGTTGAAGGCAGCCACCTTTAAAACACACCCCATCCTCTCTAGTTCCCCTGAACTAGTTCTACCCGAGACAGGTTCCCCACCCCTGACCTACTGTATAGCCACCGGAATACTTGGTCTGCTCCCCCTTAGAGGGCTTTTATGGTCTTTGGCTGGGTTAAGTCTTGAATCCAATATCATTCAGTAGCTTAATGAATGGTTTTATATAGACTATTTTAATCATCTTATTAGGTGTCATCATAATTTACTAATATTTGGCTTTAGTTCAAGTTATTTCTCCTTATTCTCATTACCGAAAACGTATTCTCATTACCGAAACATCCCCCTCATTACCGAAATGAGCACTTGATTGTTTAAAAAAAGTGCTAAAGGAAAACTGTATTCTTATATATTTTTTACGAACACCGTACCTTTTTATGTTTCTTTCACTTCAGCATATTTTTTGACCGAAATTGTAGGTTTTCACTGATATATTCTAAAATTAAAGTGGTAAACAAATGATCCTATTGCGGTAATGAGATAAAATGGTAAAATTCTTAAACTACAATAATAAGAAAAAAACTTTTTTGAGTGTTTTACGTAGCCCTATAGTACAACTATCAATATTCAATGAACAAAACTGCAAGAACAATTAAGTTTCCTAATAAATTTAATGAAAGAAAAAAATTGCGGTAATGAGCATTTTAGCAGACATGGACTTATAAAACGTTCAAAAATGTGTTTTAAATAGTTGTCAGGTAAGTTGATATTATTGTGCTTAGTAACTGTACACTTTGATGTGACCGATTCAAAAAGAAATTCAATCAAAAAAGTCTTTTGAAAAAATGGTTGTCAAAACACGTTTGTTGCGCGTTTCGTGAGAATCACCCACATGCACGCGCTTATTTGTGTGTGTGTGTGGGCTCTTGCCAATGCCCCTGAGTCCACTGCTGTGCGTGTGGGCGTTCGTGCATGTGTCCTTCTGTGCCCGCGTCTGTGTGTGTATATGTGTGTATGTGTGTGTCTGTGTGTGTGTGTCCCCAGAGTAATAATACTATGAGCTCTTTGGTGTCATAGAAGGACATCTGAGCCGCTTGCTTTTCGTGTGTGTGTGTGTGTGTGTGCGTTTGTGTGTGTGCGCGCGCGTGTGTCTGTGTGTGTCATAAGAAAGAGAGCATAATTTTCATAGGGGAAGCTTGGTTTGGGAAAGGGTCAATGGGCATCCTTTAAATGCCTCTGTGTTCCTGTTGGAAAAAAATCCACAACTCATTTGCCATCTGATTCTGATTGGGAGTGCATTGCTCCTGAATTTTTCCAGGGAAAAAACCCTCTGAATCATCATACTTGACAGGCTAACTTGAGCATGAAATTCAAGACGGTCACAGACAGTACTTGCGGGCTAATACCATTAGCTTCACAGGTGGACACCTGAGACAGTTGTTTTTCCCCCTATGTCTGTCTCACTAGAAAGAACGCCTTGTGTCTTGCTGTTGCATCAAAGCCCATCGACTTAGACGCATTTGTTAGGAATTTCTCAGAGGAAGGGTCAGTGGGTTTCAATTACATTTTCTCAACGGGGGCCCTACTGCCCTCCAAGGGGTGTTGGGGAAGCCCTAGGGCGACGTTGAGAAGGATACAACTGGGACGGGGCAGAGCTTAGTTGCCATTGGGGTGCTTTTGTCCATTTTAATTTTAATACCAAGGGGGGTGTTGGCATGTTTATGATGAGGTCAAGGGGGCGTTCAGAGGCTTATGAGGATATTAGAAGCCGTTCATTTGAAAAAGGTTGAGAGCCACTGGTTTAAATCCTACTGTATGTTAATGGACAGAGCCACAACCCATCTCACCACTGGTGATTCTGATTATGAATTTCTCAATTTGTTCTTTTTTCTTTGCGTGCTGATTTACAAATCAGCAAGCCCCAGGGCCAGGTGAAAATCCTGCTACAGCCAAATCAAAAATATAAGTATTGCAACCTTGAGTGCCTCAGATTTTCTCTATCCTCTTTGCAGTGTTTCTGTTTATTAGGCAGCGTGGCGTCACTGTGAAAGGTAATTGACTAACGTCCTTCCTTGTGTGTGTGTGTGTGTGTGTGCGTGCGTGCGTGCGTGCAGTGTGGCGTCACTGTGAAAGGTAATTGACTTCCTTCCTCATGTTGGGCAGTATTGCATCACAGTGAATGGTCATTCATTGCCATTAGCTTAATTTAAAGAGATAGATCATGTGTGTTGGCTGGGCTGACTTGTCCTCCTGGCAGTGATTTGTGTGTGTGTGTGTGTTTGCGTGTGCGTGTGTGGTTGATGCAGGAGGCGTGTTTGTGCTTGTGCGTGTGTGTTTGTTGTAGTTGAGGAGATGGGTGTGTGTGTGTGTGTGTGTGTGTGAGGCTGTTTACTTGTTTGCCTCCATCTTCATGGTCTAATGTTTCATTTCAGAAAAAATGTCCTTCTCAGAAAAAAATCTCTCTCTCTCTCTCTCTCTCTCTCTCTCTCTCTCTCTCTCTCTCTCTCTCTCACTCTCTCTCTCTTTCTCTCTTTCTTTTTTTCTTTCTCCCCCCCTCCTCTTTGTGTTTCCTTCTTGTCTCTATGCTCTAAAAAGCATTCTGTTATTTACTCTGACAGAGAGAAATGACTGATGCCCTTCTTCCTAAAATGTTTCTCATATTGGAATTAAAGTGAGTTTCTCTCTGTTACTTGAGTTTCTGTTTTATAAATTATTAATAACACATTCATCCTTTTAAATCATTAGTTGTAGTGTATTCATCATAATAAATATCTAATTGAACTGATGCCCTTTTTTTCTAAAATGTTTCTCATATGGAAATTAAAGGGACTTTCTGTTTTATAAATTATTAATAACACATGCAGCCTTTTAAATCATTAGTTGTAGTGTATTCATAATAATAAATATCTAAGCTTTGTCATCCTGAATGATGATATAGTGATGTGGCCTTAAAAGGAGACATCGTAATTTAGAAAGTTGCTGCAGTGATTTAGGCTAGTGCATTCAAAGTTCTTAGTCATGTAATGGCATTACTGAATAATGGGGTGGCGTGTTCACTTGGGGAAGTCTCCTCCTGGGCTGGACCTCTGACTCATACACACACACACACACACACACACACACACACACACACACACACACACACACACACAGCCGGAGCATTGAGAGCAGCTCATTTGATTATCAGTAATTAGGAAGACACTGCCTTTGTCCGAAAACACACACACACACACACACACACACACACACACACACACACACACACACACACACACACACACACACACACACACACACACACACACACACACACACACACACACACACACACACACACACACACACACACACACACACATACCGGATACACAGCTTTCTGGGAAGTTATTGATTTTTGTTTTTTTGCAGCTTGATTTGCCTCCTTTTTTATTCTTTTTTTGTCCCTTAAAATTGGAAAATAGGATGTAACATCCGGAAGGAGCTGTCATGTGTTTTCTGCCATTATTGTTTTTTTTGTGTTGAAATACACTCTTTGAAATAATGCTGCGTTGTTAAAGGTGCACTGTGTAATATTTTTATTAGGTTATTTGCAGAATTCATGCGCCCATATGTTAACTTATTCACAAATACATACCACCAACCCAACATTCTAAATATTAGTTTTGACTGGGAAAATTGCACTTTTCATATATGCAAATCTTCTCCATCTTTGCCATTTTGAATTTCTAGAAATATTAATTTTTAGCTGAGAAACTATTTTGACCAAAAGTACTTTGACCAAAAGTACTTTGACAAAACTTTGACCAAAGTACTTTGGTCAAACTAGTAAATATTAGTTTTGAATTAATATTCATGAAAAGCTCAAATTTGGCAATAGGCAGCACAGTTTTAATGAGCAGCATAGTTGCAATACCTACTCTGGCCACCATCCTTCACAGTGCACCTTTAAGCAAACTCATCGCAACTCAGTTGGCCTTCACAAGTCTCCTCTGCAGTTAGGTTGAAATCATGGAATAATTTGGTGTTTCGCAAAACTTGAACATGTACTGTATTTGTCCAATATTCCTCATTATTTGACCACAACTGAACAGCAAAAACTCAATCCAAGTGGTCTGACCAGGACCTCAATCAAGGTCAAGGTGGCCTTCATTGTTCCTGGGGCCGGGGGCCGGGGACTGACCGGGGTCTGGCCACCATCCTACGCAGTGCACCTTTTAAAAACTCTCTATCTCTAAGATGCTAATGTTTTTCCTGTAACGTCAGGGTGACCATAAAAGTGAGCGTATGCAGAGGGGTGAGAACACTCATCCCTAACATAAACAGAAATGGAGGAGTTGAAGCCAGAGTAGTGGACATAGTCTAGTGGAGTTAAAGGCTGCATTCTTAGAGTGTGTGCCTGCATGTGCTTTAAAGTCACCCCTCCTGATGGTGTGAGTGAAATGAGAGCCGTGTTCTAAGCACTACACACACACACACACACACACACACACACACACACACACACACACACACACACACACACACACACACACACACACACACACACACACACACACACACACACACACACACACACACAGCCACATTGTTTGGCATGTCAGGCAAGTGCTCTGCTTGCATTCCATCAGTTCCAGCCCACTCTTCCCTCCCTGTCATGTGCTGCTGAAGAAAAGCATATTCTGTCTCTAGTAGTACTAGTAGTGTGGTATTACATTGTTGAAACCATGTAATATAATGATAACAGTCATTACATCTGTATGAGTACTTCTATTTCCACTTTGTACAACTCTGGGTAATGTCACAGGACGACTGGAAGTACGACTGCAATAATTATTATTTAACTGAAGTGGAGGTGGAAAAAATATTAATTCATTTCCAGAAATGGTGGTGTATTGGCTTTGAAAAGGGGGAATATTGTCAGTGGGGAAGCAGACATCAGTTGCAGAGAGAGAGAAGAGCGAGAGAGAGTGAGGAGAGAGACTTGCTGTGCCCTAAATGCTCTGAGACTTAGTCACAGCATGGGACAGCTACACAGACCCCCCTCTCTCCCTCCACACATACACTTATATTGCTGTATAAGGGTAGGGAGCCCTAACGGGGGTAGAGAGGGAGGCGGAGGCTGAGAGAAGGTAGAGGTGTTGTAAAGGGGGAGAATCTCTCTGAGGCAGAGAGAGAGAAAGTGAACAGGCAAGATTAGAAGAGGTGTGTGCGTGTGCGTGCGTGTGTGAGAGTGGAAGGTTTGCAAGTATGTGTGAAGTGTAAATGTGTGTGCGTGTGTGCGTGTGCGTGTAGCAGAGAAAAAGCGAAAGACCATGGTGTGTGTGTGCGGGAGTGTGTGTGTGATATGGAGTTCCCATCTGTTAGTCCTTAGAACTTCTGGAATGCTTTTGCTTTAGTAACTCAAGCTAAACAAGCATCCCTGGCTGTGTGTGTGTGCATGCGCGTGTCATTGCAGAGAATGGAGATGTGGCCTTTAGTTGTCCTTCAGTTGTCTTTTATTTGTCCTGCACATGTCCTGACCAAACATTAGCATCTGGGTGAAGTCAGGCTATCTCTCCGGTGCGTGCAAAATTTGCATGGTAACGTGTCCGTGCACAACAACTGCACGCATATCCTGCAGCAAGCATATCCCCTGCCTCTCTTGCTACCTCTCTCCTCCTTCTTTTCATGGTACGAATATGGGTGGTTGACGTATAAGGGCGTAACGCAAAAAAAAAAGGTTTTTCAAATTCCTGAAAAAAATGATGGATAAAAATTGGAAAAAATAGAAAAAAATTAAGCACTTAGTGGTCTGTGGAATTTCACCTTATTTTTGCCATTTTTGGGAAAATGTGTCCTACATCAACACATAGCATAGGCATGTCACACCGCAGGGAAATGGAGTCACACCACAGGGAATTCACTGCATTATGGCCATTTTAATCCTTTTGTATACATGACTGACATCTGAGCTCATGCTAACTTGATAATGATATTGTGTTTAATCTTAATATGTGTTTTCATTAATAAAAAAACTTTTTTTCCTCCTATAAGAGCAGTCACACCACAGGACACCATAAAATGAACCTAAGCATTGCGTGACAGAAAGATTGCAATATGAAGACATATTAAGAGGTTAAGAGTCACCTTAAACTTCCACAGCACTCTCCAATAACTGAGGTACTGACTGGTTAGGAGCCAGTCTTTAAGACCCTTGTAGTTGGCCTTGCAGCTGCCCATTCACAAACATTGACATACATGTCACCCCACAGGACGCAATTTGTGTTACGAAATTGAACTTGTAGTTAATATTACTGTCTTGAGTTTTTTCCACATTCACATATCTTAATCTAAAGTTAAGATTTATGCATTCATGCCAAATGCTTCATACATTATTCAAAATGTTATTGGTTAATTTATTATTATATATTGTTTCATTAATGTTACAGTCACACCGCAGGAAGTTTGACATATAAACCTTTACATAAATCTTAACAAAAATGTTTCTTCTCATCTAAGACTAATATGAAACATAATGTACCACATCCTCTTTCATTGACATTTGTTTTTTTAAAGGAAAATAACAGTTTTGTAGGTTTTTAA
>NC_085875.1:49407006-49414506 GCF_034702125.1 Engraulis encrasicolus | reverse complement strand
CGTTCAATCAAAGCTTTGTAGTTGCCTTTGATAAAGAATGTGTGGTTTGGACAGTCATTAAAAAACTTCTAATTGACTTTTTAGTAACAATGTGCACTTTCCTAAAATATTAAAAGTGTCCACTCTGCTACTGTGGAGATAAGACACATATTGATACAGTTCAGAGACGCTATTCACACACTTTAAGAGAAAGGATAATGCATTAGAATCAGAACAAGTGGCTCTGCCGTAGCCCTAACGGATAGGGCACTGAGCAGCTACGCTGGTCCGGTCCGGGTATGTGCCGATCCTTCCCCACATCTCTCTCACTATTCGTTTCCTGTCACTCCTTCGCCGTCTTATCGTAAGATAGTCAGAAAATACCAAAAGAAAAGAAAAATCAGAAGAAGTGAGAGGATCCGGTGTATGTGTAAATGTGTGTGTGCAGGCGTGTGTCTGTGTGTGTATCACTGCTAGTAGTGCTTTTTTTACTGTGTGTGCTCTTATGCAGTGGAACATTGTGGCCAGATCCTCCCTGGACTGCACGTCCATATGCATGTCTCCTCGTTAAAATCCATGCTGCTATTTTGCAAGTGTGTTGTCAGTTGTGGTGTTGTGTTGAGTGTTTGTGCACGTGTGTTTGAGTGAGTGCATGGTTGTTAGGTGTGGCACGGTTCACAAAATTCACGGTTCCGTCCATATGTTATCAAGGATACGGTTTTCGGTTCATTATGATTATTGTTGGGTTTTTTTTAACTTCATAATGCAATGTATGAATATTAAACTACTGTATATTCATATAATTAAGAATTAGTTGAAGTTTGGTTGTGTGTACGAGCGATACACACCTGGGGTGCTTTCTCCTCTCTCTGTGCCTAATCTGTGTGTGCTTGTGTGTATATGTATGTCTGTGTGCTCCCTCCGTCCCTCCGTCTGTCCGTCTCTGTGTGTGCGTGAATACAGGAAGCATCTACTCAAGCCCGGGCCTGTACAGCAAGACCATGACGCCCACGTACGACTCGCGTGACGGCAGCCCCCTCTCTCCCACCACGGCCTGGTTCGGGGACAGCCCCCTGTCCGAGGGCAACCCCTCCATCCTGGCCGTCAGCCAGCCCATCTCCTCACCAGACATCCTGGGCAAGCTCTACAAGCCCCAGTCCCTCCTGGACAAGGCCAAGATCAACCAGGGGTGAGTACATGTAGTAGTCATAGATAGTGGTGGTGGTGGTGGTAGTAGTTGTTCTAGTCATTGTAATAGATGTAGTGGTGGTGGTAGCTCTACAAGCCCCAGTACCTTCTGGACAAGGCCCAGATCAACCAGATATGGTATGGTAACTCTACAGTAGTAGTGGTGGTGGTGTAGTGATAGTGATAGTAGTAGTGGTGGTGGTAGTAGCATTAGTTGTGGCTCTGCAAGTGCCCTTTTGTGTTGATTTTGTCCATTAGTGTCCAATGTATTGGCCACAGGAATGGCAACAGATGTGTTACAGTTACACACTGATGAACCCAATGATACACAAATGAAAGTTCTCGCTTTTCGGTGTGTTGTAAAGGTGGTTGGACTCCTGGTCTCCAAGGTCTGGTTGGACGTGAAGGATAATGACGTTCTTTCTCTCTCTCTCTCTCTCTCTCTCTCTCTCTCTCTCTCTCTCTCTCTCTCTCTCTCTCTCTCTCTCTCTCTGTTACAGGTGGTTGGACTCCTCGAGGTCTCTGATGGAGCAGGATGTGAAGGATAATGATGTTCTGCTCCTGCGGTTCAAGTACCACAGCTTCTTTGACCTAAACCCCAAGGTACACACTTCATGACAATACATACCACTGCAGCACTACACTATATCATATCGTACTTCACTACATTACACTATGGTTCAAAACATCACATCACACGACATTACACTACACTACATTGCATCACACAACACTACGCTACATTACATCACATTACACTTCATTACATCATATTGTACTACATTACATTACATTACATTACATTACACTACATTACATGACATTACATTACACTACATTACATTACATTACACAACATCAGACTTCACTACTGATAAAGTCTGAACATTGTTGGGGGTTAAAGGGTGGTTTATGCCTCGAGATCAGCGTCACTGCATCATGATGCAGTGAGCCGCGCAGTTAACGGAGTGAAGCCCCCCCCATCACGCAGGTACTCTGGGGCACCTCCCCAAAATTGTGTCTCGACGCAGGGAGCGACGGCGTGAAAGGGCGAAAATAGGTCTCTGATTGGTCCTCTCGACCAGCCTGCTCTGTCCTCGAGTCGAGAACAAGCGCTACTTCCTTGTTCTAACCTTCGTCGGTCTACGGACTGTGAGCTCTTCATTAAATAAGTTGCCCGTGCTTTGTTGTTTGATTTATTTACACGAACCAAAGACAACACATGCGCTTGCAAGTTACGACGCTGAAGTTATTTGGACAGTTGAACAGTGGTTCCGAGGTCGAGGAAACATTCCGCTTCGTCCTCGACAAATGAGCCACTTCTTTGTTCCAAACTACTACTGTGGCTGCCAGTGCGATCAAACATGCACGTGATATAAAGATTTAATGTTTCATTTTCATTCTCGTCGAGTCTGTGATGCTAAAAAACAACCGACACGTCTAGTTTACTCTTTGTATTGAAGGCAGTTTCAGCGTGGAATGACATCGCGCAGACCGTGCTTCAAAACAGGGCATAAACAAGAATTAACTGCATCATGGCTGCGACAAGCTCACTCTGTGGCACAAGTAGGAGGCATAACCCGCCCTTAAGGCTTCAAATCAACAAGCATGGCCTTATTTCCAGTAGGCCACACCACACATCCAAGCTACAGTCAGCTGTTTACTCCATCTGACTGCATCAGCTGGGAGCTCAGCTGATTCCATTAGGTCCATGATCAGCTGACTACGCCTCACTGCCTGGAAATGACACCAGACACCGCTCGCTTGCTCTGTGGTGTGGTGTGGTGTAGTAGAAAATATTTTCAATACACACATACACACACGCAAACACACACACACTCACACAATCTACTGGCTATGTCTGTTAACCAAGTGGATTATTGGAAGACTGTTTGTGGTCAAGTCATCTTAAAATTAAGACACTAATTTAAACTGATGGATGACAGAAGCAACATTCATGTAAATGGAGATTCGATTGGAAATTTGTTCTGCAGTTGAATGAGAAGTGCTCACTCTACTTCTACTAAATGTTGCGTTTAAACACTAAACTGTGGCGATGTAACATGCACACTATTGAACAGAGAAGGAGTAGACCTTTCTAACGGTGCCAAACATGTCCTAGTACACAAATAAAAGCATGGATCGAAAACGTGTATGAAAAAAAAAACAGTGAAGGTGATATTTATTTTTATCGCGTTTCATATGTTAACTGCTTTGGGCAGAGACAATATTTGAAGCTACGTTGCACCTGGAGAGGTGTCTGGCAGGCCAGTGTGTAGGAACTGAGTTGGCAGAAGGTCATGATGTATGATGGAAAGGGGAAAGGAGACCTGCAGTAGTAGGCAGAAGCCTACAGTATGTCATTCCACAGATGCCTGTGATCATTTAAGTAGGCTAGCATAGCCTATTTGTATAGCATATTATCACATAATGACTAAATGCCATTTCACCCTGTCTAGATTTTAACCTTGACACAACCAGAGGAGACTCTGAAGACTTCAGACATTTATTCAGATTATAGCCTACTGATCTAGCATAGGCCCTATCTACAATACAGTTAGGGCCTAAGCCATAGTGACTTAGGCTAGGCCTACCAGAAGAGTTGTAAAGTCAATTAAATCTCACTGGTAGTGTAATGACTTAAGTAGGCTACTGAGTGATGTGATCTCTTTTCTTTGTTTTGGTCAGAATTCTAGCCGCAGCATTTTGGATTAATAATATTAATAATAGTAATAATAATAATAATAAAAATAATAATAACTTTTTTATATAGCACCTTTCCAGGAACCCAGGGTCGCTTTAGTTGCACCTGCCTGAGTGAGACCTATAGTAGGCTAGAGTATTGCAATAGTCAACTACAGGTAATAAACACATGGATTAATTTCTTCATATCCTGTTTAGACATAGAATCCTTAATCTTAGCAACAGTATGTTCCTAAAATGCCAAAGCTGATTTATGCTTTTGATGCGAGCATTGAAACTGAGATTACTGTCCAACATCACATCAAGGTTTTTGACACAAGACTAATTAGTTTTAAGTGATTTGTATTCTATTCATCGGGTTCTTCTTAGCCTGCTTCAAAGTTTATTTTGAAGCAAATAATGAATCTCCATCCTGTCTTAATTTCATGATTCTTGCATGATGCCATATGTATTGTACAGAAGGGTAGGCCTACTAAGTAGCTATAGTAGCTATACAGTATGTAGACCCTTAAGTAGGCCTACCTAATCATGGAACTGGGAGGATGGCATAGGCATAGTTATTGCACCAAAACACAGCGTGAAGTTGTCATAAGCTTTATTGTTTTTTGCTTCATGGTGGCCTGGCCTGGCCTTGGAAAATGGCCGGCCTGAAAAAGTCTCCCAGTCCAACCCTGCTCCACATCCTCCACATCCCCTGGCATTCATGTTGAGTGTTTTGGGATGTTGTAAATAACATGCGCTGTGTCAGGCTCCAGCTGAGCATGCAGCTTTAACCCTAGTAGACATCCTTGTAGATGCACACACACACACCACACACTCCTTAAACACCACACCACACACTCCTTACAGACCACAACACACACTCCGTACACACCACACCACACACTCCTTACACACACACACACACACACACACACACACACACACACACACACACACACACTCACACACTCACACACACACACACACACACACACACACACACACACACACACACACACACACACACACACACACACACACACACACACACACACACACACACATACACACACTCACACTCACACACAGACTACTGCATCCTCCCAGTACAGGGGAAATGCCCCCAAGAGAGGGCAATCCTGTTTTCTCAGCTGTGTGTGTGAGTGCGCGTCCACATATGCATAGAGCAAATATTCTAAGCGTTTCTGTGTTCAAGGAAATTGCTGTCAGCAGAAGGCTTGTGTGTGTAATGTCAGTGTATGTAGGTGTGTGTGTATGGGTGTGTAGTGTGTGTGTGTGAATGGGTTCATGTATGCATTATGCATTATGGGTTTCTGTATGTCTGTAATGTGGGTATATGTGTATAGTATGCTGCCCTACAAAGGCAAAGTGCAGTAACTACGCAAACAGTGAAACTGAGGAAAAAGGCCTTCAAAGTATTATTAAGTTGGATATTGTAGTTACTGCAAAATTGGACATAGCAGTATCTCTAAAACAGGACACATTTGGACCATGAAGCTTTGTCACAAGATATAGGTGGTGTATTGAATAATTGGCCGACATAAACCCATTTTTTTTTTCAATGTGACTTAAAATGTAATGATTCGCTTCTGGCTCTGAGTTGTTTGTGTCCATTGGGAAACACAGCCTGTGGAGATGACGCACCACATGGACATGTCACGTAGCATGTGTATGTAATTAGGGGCGACCCTCCATTTTTCAAAAGGAGTGAGTATAATCGTTTTTTTAGTGGAAGTTGATCTGTAAGAATTATTTTGATTCAGTGCAATACATTAATTGCCAATTACTATTTAATATTTGGGTATTAGTTGTGGCAGTAAACCCTGACGTCTGAGCCCAAAAAAGCCCCTCATTGCCCCGTAAGTTTACTGTGACTGTGTGTTTAATGGGTGGTGCCAGTTTCCTCTGTATTTACTGGCTTCCTCTGCAGTACGATGCCATCCGTGTGAACCAGCTGTATGAGCAGGCCAAGTGGTGTGTGCTGTGCGTGTGTGCGTGTGCACGCCTGCTTGTGCATATGTGTGTGCGCGCGCGGGTTTGTGTGTGTGCAGGCGTTCATGTGATTAAGTGTGTTTTGTTATGGTTTCATGTTTTCATGGGTTTTTTTTGTTATGTTTTTGGTGTGTGTACACTGTATATATGTAGTATAATGTGTGTGTGTGTGTGTGTGTTGGCGTGTGTGTGTGTTGGCGTGTGTGTGTGTTGGCGTGTGTGTGTGTGTGTGTGTGTGTGTGTGTGTGTGTGTGTGTGTGTGTGTGTGTGTGTGTGTGTGTGTGTGTGTGTGTGTGTGTGTGTGTGTGTGTGTGTGTGTGTGTGTGTGTGTGTGTGTGTGTGTCTTCCTCTGCAGTACGATGCCATCCGTGTGAACCAGCTGTATGAGCAGGCCAAGTGGGCCATCCTGCTGGAGGAGATCGAGTGCACAGAGGAGGAGATGATGATGTTCGCCGCCCTACAGGTTAGGAGGGGGAATGCACACAGTTGGACTACAACACATGAAATGATATTACATTACGTTACACATTACATTGTTACATATTACATTACCTTTTTCCCAAACATGCAGCGTGTGTGAGTGTGCATGTGTGCGCATGTACACTTGTGTGTGTGTGCACTTGTGTGTGCGCCTGTGCGTTTGTGTTCTCTACAGTATTCTCCACTGGGCAACTTGCCCTATTCTAATGAAGCATTTGGACATCTGCCCAACTGCTGGCCTTCTGACACATCATATCACACACACACACACACACACACACACACACACACACACACACACACACACACACACACACACACACACACACACACACACACACACACACACACACACACACACACACACACACACACACACACACTGCATTTTAATCAATATTTATGACAGTCCGGTAATAGTGCAGTTCTCATAAATTACATTTTCTTCATCAGCATCGTGACATACAGTAACATTCACATATCAATGAAAAGCAATCCATCAGGACGCATGAAGCTCAATGTAGCAGAGTGTCACTGTACAGGAGATGAGATCTATTACAGAGTAGAGGAGAGGGAACAGAGGATAAGAGAGGAGAGGAAACAGAGTAGAGGAGATAGTGAGGAGAACAGAGGAGAGAGTGAGGAGAGGAGAGGTGAGGAAACAGAGGAGTGGAGAGGAGAGGAGAGGGAACAGAGGTGAGAAATGTAGAGGAGATTAGAGGACTGGAGAGGAGTAGAGGGAAGGAAAAGGAGGGGAGGGAGGAAACAGAGAGGGGGTGGGAGGAGAGGGAACAGGAGAGGGTTAGGAGAAGAGAGGAGAGGAGGAGGAGAAGGAAGAGATGAGGAAGAAGAGGGGAGAGGAAACGGAGGAGAGAAGAGGAAAGTGGCATCACCATTCAGGAGATGTATTGTCTAACTCTGAGGAGAGGGAGCGTCTGATGAGTGGAGTGCTTCAGCCTGATTAGGGCTTTTCAGGAGGGTATTGATTGCTTGCTGAGGGACCAGTATCTTATCTAGGGGTCAGTGTAGCTGTGAAGAGGGTGATGTCCAGTATTGATGGGGGAAGATGGAGATTACTGGATTGTCACCCTGAAGAGGACAGCATCAGGCTTAGTGTCCCTCAGAGATCTTAACCAGTGATTTACCTGATTGAAA
>NC_085875.1:49329506-49402006 GCF_034702125.1 Engraulis encrasicolus | reverse complement strand
ACACACATGCACACACATGCGCACACATGCACACACACACACACACACACACACACACACACACACACACACACACACACACACACACACACACACACACACACAGTTGAAACAGCTGGGGGGAAATCTCGCAGCATGCTCTAGTTCCAGTCGTTTTTTCTTTTTCTTTTCCCTTCTGTTTTCCCTCCATCTTTATTCTCTCTCTCTCTCTCTCTCTCTCTCTCTCTCTCTCTCTCTCTCTCTCTCTCTCTCTCTCTCTCTCTCTCTCTCTCTCCTCCAGGGAGACATCACCTCCATCCCAGAGTTGGCCGACTACGTGAAGGTCTTCAAGTAAGTAGGCACAATGGTTTTGTGTGTGTGTGTGTGTGTGTGTGTGTGTGTGTGTGTGTGTGTGTGTGTGTGTGTGTGTGTGTGTGTGTGTGTGTGTGTGTGTGTGTGTGTGTGTGTGTGTGTGTGTGTGTGTGTGTGTGTGTGTGTGTGTGTGTGTGTGTGTTTTTGTGTATCTGTGTGTCCGAGTTACTGTGCATGCGTGTGCGTGTTGGTGGGTTTCAAACGGGCCGCTGTGCTCCTTCAAAGAACTCTTGTCCAGGAAGTATCAGGTTACTGAGCCGGAGGAAACCAGAGACCCAGAATGACTGAAGAAGCAATGCTACACGCACGCACGCACGCACGGACACACACACACACACACACGCACGGACACACACATACACACGAGCAGCACACACACACATACACACGAGCAGCACACATACACACACACATGACTGAAGAGGCAATGCTCAGGCACACACAAATACAGGGGTTAGACAAAATAATTGAAACAGCCAATCGTCATTCATTGCACATTGCACCAGAAAGGTGAGAGACCGCAGTGACAGGATCCCCATTTACTGTCAAGAGTTAGTGATCAAACTTTTGCAATGAGGTTACCACAGTCATCATGGAGTGACATAGCTGTCCAAAGTGTCCACCGACTGTCATGGACTGAAAGTTCGATTATGCGTGCACGTCTGGGTGTGAAAACGGCCCGGAAGTGTGGAAAGTAACTGTGTCGCTGTTACTGTAATTGAGATAGCGTGTGATCATCCAGAAGATCATTGTGGAAATCTGCGAAATAGCGTGTGTGTGCCTCAAACATTTGCTGTGTGTTGCCTAACCGTGTCTGCTCACTCAGCTCGAACATCGTGTAACATCGTGTGACTATTTATGTAGAGGAGGCGTTCTCAGTGTTAATGTGAAAAAATGTGTGTTCACACCTGTGTGCGTGTGGAGCTGTCAAAATGCTCCCTTCACCCTTTTCACTCAAGAATTTGAATCGACTGCATTGTGTAAAATGTGTGCGCAGACACAAAGAAAGTTGACATGCTGAAGGGCTATAAGCAAAATATGATTCCGGTCATTAAGACAGACATCTGCCAAAACCAAAGCCACATTGCTATCTGGAATAGCTAGAGAGGAGGTTATCATAGCACACGTTTTTTACCACATACACCAGAGAAAACTTAAAAGTTTGTCCGTGAAATAAACAAAGTAATGATTAATAAAACAGTCCTACGTGGACCACACACGCCTTCCGCGAAAACACACGCTCACAGATGAGGCATCGACAAATCGATAGACACACACACCACACACACACACACACACAGCATCTCGACGAGGCAACACATCTCGACAGAACACCGGAAGTGTGTGTGTGTGTGCATTTTTGTGTTAATGTGTATGTGTGTTCACATGTGTGCGTGTGTGTGTGTATGTGTTGTAATGTTTTTTTCATGTGTGTGTGTGTGTGTGTGTGTGCAGACCACACACACACAAAGCAGTATCCTCTCTCTCTTTCACCATCTCCTGCTACAAGAGCAGAGAGGAGGCTCATGGAACGCCAGCACACCAGATGAACTTAAGAGGTGAACGCACACACACACGCACACACACACACACGCCCACAGGCATACACACACACACACGCATACACACACACACACACACACACTCACTCACTCACTCACTCACTCACACACAAAACGCACACGCACACACACACACACACACACACACACACACACACACACACACACACACACTCACACTCACACTCACACTCACACTCACACTCACACTCACACACACTCACACACACACAGGGCCTGCAGAGCTTTAGGCCTCTACAACTGATGGCTTCCCTGATTGATGGATTTCAGCTCTTTGTGATTCGTTTACTGAACAAACTGAAGTTTTAGCACACTACATTGCAAACAATTACGCACACACACACTCGCCTAAACTCACACTCTACTCACACTACACACACACACACACACACACACACACACACACACACACACACACACACACACACACACACACACACACACACACACACACACACACACACACACACACACACACAATGTAGCACCTGACCTACTTCCCCCATCTCCTCTGTGTGTGTAGGTTGTGAGGTGACCCCGGATGTCAACATCTCGGGTCAGAAATTCAACATCAAGCTGCTGATCCCTGTGGCTGACGGCATGAACGAGATATGGCTGCGCTGCGACACGGTGAGAAGAGAGCACACGCCCCTCATTGGTCCATTTGCTCTCATGCCTCTCTGTGATTGGACCACACTGTACAAAAATCCAGCTGCCTCAGAATTACAAGTTCATTTAAATCATTATTGTGAATTGTGTGAAGCTTTGAATTGAAGCTTTGTGTTGTTTGAACACAACGCTTCACACATTTTCAATTCAAAGCTTCAGGCACCTTATAATAAATATTTAAATTAACTTGGAATTATGATGTAAATATTCTTGAGAAGGTCAAATTTGGCAAAAGGCAGCCCATTTTCAATGAACATCATAGTTGCAATACCTACACTGGCCACCATCCTACATGGTGCACCTTTAAGCAACAAATTCTACCATTATCAGACGACAGTGTCACAATTGCA
Organism: Engraulis encrasicolus; assembly: GCF_034702125.1. NCBI lineage: Eukaryota > Metazoa > Chordata > Actinopteri > Clupeiformes > Engraulidae > Engraulis > Engraulis encrasicolus. The sequence goes on along the minus strand of NC_085875.1, from coordinate 49,399,053 downwards.
ACCCCACACCTCCCAACATACACACAAACACCATCCATGTCCTCTCCTTAACCCCTTCACCTCCTCCCCCTCCACAGGAGACTACAGTGGTATACGGCTGTGTGTTGTTTGGCGTCTAAGGGGAAGACCATGGCGGACAGCTCCTATAACCTGTTATACTTAAACACTTTCTCCCTCCTCTCATCCACCCCTCTCTACCCTGTTATACCTAAACACAGTCTCTCTCTCCTCTACCTTCCCCCCCAACCCCTCTACCCTTTTAACCCCAACAGGAGAAGCAGTATGCCCATTGGATGGCTGTGTTTCTCTTGGCCTCCAAGGGGAAGACCTTGGCTGACAGCTCCTATAACCTGTTATCCTTAAACCTTTTCTCTGTCCCCTCTCGTCCCCCACCCCTCTCACTCTACCCTGTTATACCTAATCACCCCCTCTCCCGCCTTTCTCTTCCCTTTTAACCTCCACAGGAGAAGCAGTATGCCCATTGGTTGGCTGCGTTTCGCTTGGCCTCTAAAGACAAGGCCGTGGCTGACGCAACTCCTCCTTTTATCTTTAATCCTTAACCTATTATACTGTACCTAAACACCATCTTTACCATCCCTCTCTACCCTCCACCCCCCACAGGAGAAGCAGTATGCCCACTGGATGGCCGCGTGTCGCCTGGCCTCCAAGGGCAAGACCATGGCGGACTCCTCCTATAACCTGGAGGTCCAGAACATCCTCTCCTTCCTGAAGATGCAGCACATGAGTCCGGACCCGCAGTTCATCGCCGCCGAGTTCTCCAACACGGATATCAACCCAGAGTGCCTGGTGTCGCCCCGATACCTCAAGAAGTACAAGAACAAGCAGGTAGAGAAGAGAGGAACACACACACACACACACACACACACACACAGTATCTGTCTCTCTGTCGCTGTCTCTCTGTCTCACTCTCACTCCTATTTGCACACACACACACACGCACGCACGCACGCACCCACGCACGCACACGCACACTCACACTCACACACACACTCATTGTACACACGAAAAACATTCCAGAGACACGTACAGTGGGAATAATAAGTATTTGATCCCTTGCGTTTGTTTACATTTCTATGCAAACTCATTAACCCAGAAACACACACAAACACACACGCACACACATTCACACACACGCACACACACACGCGCGCACACACACACACAGGGGCACCGCTAGGGAGGGAAGGGGGGGGGGGGGAGAGGTTGCTGATGGCATAATTTTAATAATAGGCCTATTGCTCTTTTTAGACTTTTCTGATAATATTCAAAATTGAATCCTGTATAATGAACCAATTAGATTAGGCGATTTCCATAACTTTTTTCTTCAGTTCTTAATCATATCATTATATTGTCCTCCCCCCGCTTGTGAAATGGTGCAGTCCAGTTCTGTCAAACTTTAATAATAGGCCTATTGCTCTTTTTAGACTTTTCTGATAATATTCAAAATTGAATCCTGTATAATGAACCAATTAGATTAGGCGATTTCCATAACTTTTTTCTTCAGTTCTTAATCATATCATTATATTGTCCTCCCCCCGCTTGTGAAATGGTGCAGTCCAGTTCTGTCAAACGCACGATGCCTTGAATCTAACCTGCTGCTAGCCTGACTGAGCGGCTGGTGATAGCCTACGCAATCAGCCGCTGAGCTGATGCACTGAGATTGACTTGTGCTGGTGATGGAATAGATAGCCCACTGTAGGTCTACAAGTTGTTATAAATGAAGCCTGGTTGGCAGACACTATCAAACGGAGAGAGACAGAAGAAGAAGACAACATGTAGCTCAGTTTTTTCCTCAAAGCAAGGAATCACTCACTGACCCTGATCAAATGTGATCAAGATCAAAATGATACTGAACAAACAAAATTTGCATTTACACAGTTGGATTATCTAGCCTTAACAAGAGATCGATTTTACAGTCAGTCTGCAGTGCAAATTTTCGTTAAAGATCTCTACTTTTATCATCTCTTCATAAACGTTTGAGATTTATGCATAGCCGTGTAGTCTCATGCCCATGTCCGACTCTACCACGACTCAACTGCTTAACGTCCTCAGTAGGCTATTTTCCTTAATGTCAAAAATCTATTATATAAGTCGATCTGATCAATGGCAAACTAAGTTCCCTAAAATGCACGCGATTGCCTTGTCTATTTTGTTGATAACACAATTGGCGACGAGTCTCAAACCTAATGTGGAGTGGATAGTGACATTTGATCTCCTTTCAACTTTCCACGGTTGCTTTGCCTACCCCCAAGGGACACAAGCGTGAGGGAAAAAAGTGTCAAGTTCATCAGGAAGGGAGGATGAAAACAAGGGATACGTGAGTAACCTGAGGAAAAACGAAAGTAGTCCTACTCCTAACTGTGCAAATAAAAGTCGGACTGTGTTAACTGAAACCATCAGCTTTGGCTGTATTCGTGGGACAAATTGGTGCATTTAGTAGCCTATATAATTTAAGATTAGGATTAGAGGTGCTCCGATTGCTCGGCTGCCGATCATGACCGGCAGATAATGGCCAAAAATAGCCTGATCGGTGATCGGAAAAACATGCCGATCAAAAAACCGATCGAGAGATATTAAATTCCTCACGCAACCATTTGCCTTTACACCTGGCGCTGCATGTAGGCGCTGGCTCTGCACAGCTGCAAGTGCACCAAAAGAAGGCATCTTTGCTTGTCTATAACTTTTCGCCATTCCCCCCTTCATTTCCACCATTCATAACCATATCTGCATCAACAATGATCTGATTTTCCGATCCATGCGCCGTTTACCTGACAATGTAATTTGCGATTGAGTATTACTCGCCAGTGAGCCATTTTACGTTATAACCTGTGTAGTTGCCTCGGTCAGCACGCGACAACTTCACGTTGTCAGCACAAACATGTCAATTATTGTTTTCAAAGTTGTAATTGGCAGTCAGTCGATTAGTTTGACAGTCGCTGAAACACCAAACGGCGACAGATGTGGTAAAACTTGAGAGAGACATTCAGAACGGCAGTGGAGCACTGGAACTGTGGACGGTGACAGAGAGGGGAGGGGCTCTCCTCACGAGGCTGCTCATTTAAAGCGACAGGTTGTTTTTTTCTCGTATGTGGAAGACTATTTGATGTAATGTTTCAGTTTCAATTCAATCTTAAATAGTTTAGTTATTCTATGCAATAACTTATACATTGATTAATACTGTAGACTGTATTACCAACACTAGTCTGAAAGATAATAATAATAATAATAATAATAATAATAATAATAATAATAATAATAATAATAATAATAGCCTAATAATAGACATGTGCAAATTAAGATTGATTGGTTTATGGGCAGAAATGGTATTCAATAAGGATAATTAATATGCTATTAAAAAAATAGGAAATCATTTTTGTGATCGGCAATGATCGGTAATCGGCAGATAGGCCTAAAGATTTTTGGTGATCGGTATCGGTGATCGGGCCAAAAAATGGTGATCGGAGCACCTCTAATTAGGATTAGTCTTAGGGGGCCCAAATTTGGAATCTTTCATAGGGCCCAACATTTCTGGCGGTGCCCCTGCACACACACACAGGCAGTTGTCCTCCCACTCTTACATTTATACATACACAGTTCATTCACCCAACATGATTTGTATGTTATTGGATGTTGTGTTTACGCACACATTTGCATACATTTGCATACGCTCGTCTTAGTGGGTTAAGAATAGGTGCTTCAACACAAACACTCGTCTCCATGGGTAAGGAACGGGCATTACAAACACACACACACACACTTCTTTTAGTAGGTAATGAATGGGGCACGCAAGCATGCGCATGCACACGCACACGCACACACACGCACGCACACGCACGCACACACACACGCACACACACGCACTCGCACACACACACACACACACACACACACACACACACACACACACACACACACACACACACACACACACACACACACACACACACACACACACACAAACACAAACACACACTTCACAGTTTAAGAACTTAGACATCCATGCAGACACACACACACTCAGTAGGTCAGGAATGTTTGCGTGGGGTTCTCTTCAGGTTTATGTGTGTGTGAGTGTGTGTGTGTGTGTGTGTGTGTGTGTGTGTGTGTGTGTGTGTGTGTGTGTGTGTGTGTGAGTGTGTGTTTGTATGTGTTTGTGTGTGTGTAGTACTAGCTACAGTGATCTAAATCTAACGGCCCCTAATAGCCGTATATAAGGAATGCCATGAAGTCACATGTGTGTGAAAACATGTTGAGTACAATCATGGATGAATGGATAGATGGATAGAGTAAAAGAAAAAGAGCAGTAGAGAGAGGGAATAAAAAGTGATGGTAGAGGCATGTGTGCACGCATGTGCGTGTGTGCGTGCCTCACAGCTGGTTGCCTGGCATCTGGCTGCTCCGTGCTGGAATGCAGACACCCCCTGTTCACACACACACACACACACACACACACACACACACACACACACACACACACACACACACACACACACACACACACACACACACACACACACAGTCACACACACACACACACACACACACACACACACACACACACACACACACACACACACACACACACACACACACATCCCCTCTCTTGCAGTACTTCCTTATGTTCCTCTGTCGCAAACGTATTCAAGCTCTCTGATTGTCTTTCTTTCTCTCTCTCTCTCTCTCTCTCTCTCTCTCTCTCTCTCTCTCTCTCTCTCTCTCTCTCTCTCTCTCTCTCTCTCTCTCTCTCTCTCTCTCTCTCTCTCTCTCTCTCTCTCTCTGTCTGTGAGGGTATCCTGGGACATGGCGGCCAAGAGTAGAGCACACCCAGCAGTCACTCGGGAGGAGAGAGAGAGAGAGGAAAAAAAGATACACTGTAGAGGGAGAGAGAGAGAGACTGAGGAGAACGAGAAGGAAAGAGAGCGCACGAGAGAGGGAGAGAGAGAGAGAGAGACAGATAAAGAAGGAGAGAGAGAGAGACAGAGACGGCTATAGGCTGAGAAGGAGCGAGAGACAAGTTAGCTTAAGAAAACAAAAAAGCAGTTAGTGTGTGTTTGAAGCCCGCTGTGCTGTTTAGCTGATAGCACATGTAAACAGTTTACTACACAAACCCCCTAGAGCTGGGAGAGAGGAAGAGAGACATTCCAGAGGGGAGGGAGGAAGTGTGTGTGTGTGTATGTGTGCGTGCGTGCGCTCATGCGTGCGTGCTTGCGTGCGTGTACTGTGTGTACCATGTGTGTAGAGTTGGAGTGAGAGGGAGGATGTGCGCAGCTAAATCTGCTAAATCAGGACATTTCTGCATTCCAGAGCCAACACTGTATCACACCCCTCGCAGCGCAATTAGAGACCAGACACACACACACACACACACACACACACACACACACACACACACACACACACACCCGCACACACACACACACACACACACACACACTCACCCGCTCGCAGTGCAATTGGAGACCAGCGACAGCTCCACGTCTCACTCACATCTCTATGTAGGCAGGCAGGCAGGCAGGCAGGCAGGCAGGCAGGCAGGCAGGTAGGCAGGCAGGCAGGCAGGCAGGCAGGCAGGCAGGCAGGCAGGTAGGCAGGCAGGCAGGCAGGCAGGCGTAATTTTATCATGGGTGTCATATGTATAATGACAACCTACTACGCAAAGAAAGCTAAACATTTCATCACGATGTACAGTTAGTTATGCACAGAGAAATGATGTGCATTACGGGTGAGGTGCTATACGTAAACAGTGGCTTTTGGTAGGAGGTGCCTCTCTGGTGACTCAGCTTTGCCCATTTAAAGTCTCTTCACTTCCACGTCACATAGCTTGCATCAGCTGAGACCGAGGATGGTTAGGCCTCAACACACACACACACACACACACACACACACACACACACACACACACACACACACACACACACACACACACACACACACACACACACACACACACACACACACACATACACACACACACACACACACACAGACACACACACACATACACATACACACACACACACACACACACACACACACACACACACACACACACACACACGCTCGCAGTGCAATTGGAGACCAGCGACAGCTCCACGTCTCACTCACATCTTTATGTAGGCAGGCAGGCAGGCAGGCAGGCAGGCAGGCAGGCAGGCGTAATTTTAGCATGGGTGTCATATGTATAATGACAACCTACTACGCAAAGAAAGCGAAACATTTCATCACGATGTACAGTTAGTTATGCACAAAGAAATGATGTGCATTACGGGTGAGGTGCTACACGTAAACAGTGGCTTTTGGTAGGAGGTGCCTCTCTGGTGACTCAGCTTTGCCCATTTAAAGTCTCTTCACTTCCACGTCACATAGCTTGCATCAGCTGAGACCGAGGATGGTTAGGCCTCAACACACACACACACACACACACACACACACACACACACACACACACACACACACACACACACACACACACACACACACACACACATACACACACACACATACACACTGAGATTAGTGGGCTGGACACAGCAATGTTGGCATCATCAGCTGGTACAGCAAGGGAAGGAGTCACACACACACACACACACACACACACACACACACTCAAAAACATCTGTGACGGTTAACATGAGTTGCTACAGTCGCCAGAGAGAACACAAGAATCGTGTCTCTACTCGCGCTTCAAGGCGAAGCTCACCCGCGCGCCACAGCCAGTATGCTCGAGCTTTGGCACATCCATGTGCCAGCGCACACGCACATACGCACACCCCAATACACACACACACACACACACACACACACACACACACACACACACACACACACACACACACACACACACTGAGACTGGTGGTTAGGGCAGGGCAGGGTGACACACAGCAAGGGTGGCATCAGCTCCTTCAGGGCAGCAGAGCAGAGGAGAGAGGGAAGAAGAGAGGAGAGGAGGAAGATAGAAGAGTAGGATATATGCATGAAGAGGAGAGGAAAGGAGAGGAGAGAGGGATTAAGAGAGAAGAGTCGGAGAGAGGGATGAGGGGTAGAGAGGAAAGGAGGAGAGAAAGGACAGGAAAGAAGAGGAGAGAGGGATGAAGAGAAAGGAGATGAGGTAAGTGGGGGGTGAGGAGAGGAGAGGAGAGTAGAGGTAAGTGGGGGTGAGGAGAGGAGAGGAGAGGAGAGGGGATAGGATAGGAGAAATGGATGATGAGAGGAGAGGAGGATGAGAGAAGAGGAGATGAGGAGAGAGGGGCAAGGAGAGGAGAGGAGAGCTAGTGGAAACGCCGGGTCATTGTGTATTTACTGCGCCCACCCTGAGAAAACAAAATATTCACATAAATACACTGAGGAGGCTAAATACAGAAGGGGACAGCACAGAGCCAACACACACACACACACACACACACACACACACACACACACACACACACACACACACACACACACACACACACACACACACACACTGAAGTGCCTGAAAAGTTATTTCTAGTGTGGTAGTGAGTAGCCAAACATGAAGTGCGTGCGTGTGTGCGAGCGTACGTGCGTGCATTTTGTGCATTTTTTAAATGAGAGGTTGTATTTGCTAGCCTTAGCGCTCCTCTCTCACATGCACATACACATACACACACACACATACACACACACACACACACACGCACACACACACACACACACACACACACACACACACACACACACACACACACACACACACATATTCCCGCTAAAATAAGGAAGAGATGTGCAAAGTGTGGTCGGCCCAGCCCAGCTGTGTGTGTGTGTGTGTGTGTGTGTGTGTGTGTGTGTGTGTGTGTGTGTGTGTGTGTGTGTGTGTGTGTGTGTGTGTGTGTGTGTGTGTGTGTGTGTGTGTGTGTGTGTGTGTGTGTGTGTGTGTGTGTGCATGTGTGTTCTCAAGAGTAGGAGGGAAAACTGCAGGAAGTGCCCTCTGCCAAGGAATGCAGAATTGAGCAGAGTGAGAATGTCGGCAGCAAAGAGGCTAGCTGGGAATTCAGAGTGGGAATACTAGACAGTGACTGAGGAGACTAGCTGGGAATTCAAAGTGGGAATGAGGACAGAAATTTAGCTAACTGGGAATTCAGAGTGGGAATGAGGACAGAAATTTAGCTAACTGGGAATTCAGAGTGGGAATGTGGGCAGCGAGGAGGCTAGCTGGGAATTCAGAGTGGGAATACTAGATCGGGAGGAGACTAGCAGGGAATATGGACAGCGTAGAGGATAGCTGGGAATGTGGAGTGGGAATGTGTACAGTGAGGAGGAGGCAGGCTGGGAGACCAAGCAGCAGAAGCCAGCTGAGCGGAGTGGATGCTGGGAATTCAGGGTGGGAATACTAGACTGTGAGGAGGCTAACTGGGAAATCAGTGTGGGAATGTGGACATTGAGGAGACAGGCTCAGAATTCTCCCTGCCGACACAAAGAGCAGGAACCAGCTGAGCGGACTGGAGTCTGGGAAAATCCTAACAGCCGCCTCCAGCTGCTCATCACATCACATGACATCAGAGGGCGCTCTTCATCTATCTCCTTTTCTCATCCTCTCATCTTCTCTCATCTCTCATCTTTTTGTTTTTTCGTCTCTTCACTCATTTTCTCATCTTCTTCTTGTCTCATCTTTTTGTTTTTTCAACTCTTCTTCTCATCTCTCATCTTTCTTTTTTCATCCCTTCTCTGTTCTGTTCTCTTTTCTTTATGTTTCTCAAAAAGCCAGACTTCCTGTCCTGTGACCTCAAGACACACACACACACACACACACACACACACACACACACACACACACACACACACACACACACACACACACACACACACACACACACACACACACACACACACACACACACACACACACACACCAGCACCAGGTGTAACCACTATCTGTTGGGTGATTGTTCAGTCTCCAAATCCTAGGAACACTGCTCACAACCTTGTGGTCAAACACACATCCAGAGTCAAACTCCTAGAGCTCAATGACAAACATCCAGAATAAACTCTTAAAGATGCACTGTGTAGGATGGTGGCCAGAGTAGGTATGTTGCTCATTGAAACCTTGCTGCCTATTGCCAAATTTGATTGACTTTTCATTAATAGTTATCAAATAGCAGACTAATATTTACAAGTTTGACCAAAGTACAGTCATTTTTTCAGCTAAAAATGTCTCTATCATATTCCTAGAATTTCAAAATTGTGGACGTAGAGAAGATCTCCCTTTTCATGTATGAAAAGAGCAATTTTCCTAGTTGTAATGAAAACTTTGATTTAAAAAAAATGATGGTGGTGGAAAGTATTTGCGAAAAGGTAACATTTGTGAATGGGTAGTATGGATTCTGGAAATAAACTACTAAAATATTACATAGATCACCTTTAAACTCATACAGCACAATAGCAAACACTGGACTGGGAATGGGAATGGGGGTGGGGTGGGGGGGCTGTCTGTTGGTGGGGGGGACAGGAAGTTGAGAGTTATAACTGTGTTTGTATTTAGTGCCACTCCCACAAGAGTGGGCAGTACAGGACCTTTTCCTTTAGGCTACACTGCCATCTACTGGTGATGGATGGAAATGCGTGCCCTTATTGTATCGCCACAAAAAAAGTGTTGACTAGTATTTTACTTTTCATAACGTTTCCCTTGTTTCTAACATAAATATGGTTTCTTACTGTATCAGACTTACACATCACGTTTAATAAGTAATTCTAATCCAATCTAATGTGTTGATTACTTTATGATGGACAGCATCAAAAGTAGAAGTAGTAGAAGTAGTCTTACAGATGTAATTACAAGTGGTATGATATTGCGCGGTTATACTACTAGTATTGTAATTGCATCTGTAAGACTACTTCTACTTCTACTTCATACAACTCTGATAATAAATGTAACCCAATGGTAATTTGGTTCACAGTAGAAACAGTAACATTGTAATTACCTGTTTTATATACAAACTAAAGATACTCTGCCCCTGTCACCTTCCCTCAAGACGTCATGATGTGAATGTTGTGTTTGTACATGTGTTATACTGTGCTGGTCTAAACCAGTCACATCCTTTTCCCATGCATTGTGTGTGTGTGTGTGTGTGTGTGTGCGTCCATGCGTGTGCGTGTGTGTTATGTTATCCTCTGCATCTCCCCTGTTTCTCTCACCTCTACTCCTCAGAGGTGCAGCTGGTCTGGTCTCCCCTGTGCTGCTGCTGCTGCTGCTGCTGCAAACCACTGCATGTGCAAAATGTCTCTCTGCTTGTAAATGTGCAAGTTTGTGTGTAACTTGTATAAGTGTGTGTTGGTGTTTGTTTGGAAAGGTGTGAATGTGTGTGTGGCTGTGTTGTGCTTTTGTATCTGTGTTTCTCTGCAAGTTTGTTAAATGTATGCTAAGCTTTTTTACCTGCTTTGTCGCTGGCAAATTCTTTTCTGTGTTTTTTGTTTTTGTTTGCTTGTTTATTTTTGTTTGTTTGTGTTTGTCTCTTGTTTTTCTTGACTTGCTTGTTCTCATCGGCTTCTTTTTCTTCCCCTCCGCCTGCTCCCTCTATTTCCCTCGCTCCTGGCTTCCTCCCCCTCCCTTTTCCCTCTCTCCCTCGCTCCTCCCTCTCTCCCTTGCTCCTCGCTGCCTCCCCCCCTCTTCTCTGCCATCCCCAGCCAGGTTATGTGAGGGACTTGGTAAGTCAAACCTGAGTGCTTTCTGGGTTGCCATGTCTGTATCCACTAATCCCGCCTCTACACAGTGCTGCACAGTTCTGTTCTGGGTTGCCATGTTTTGTCACTAATCCCCCTTTATTAAATATGTACATCACAGAGAGCTGTTCTCTCACTCTAGTCTAGATCAACAGCTTCGGAGCAACACTGAGGTGCTGTTTACACGTATCCGGATACTTTTAAATGTGGATATTTTTTTAGCCCTTTTGCGTGTAAACACAATATGTGGATAGAAATAAAAACTCCATTGTGACAGGTGCGTTTTAGCCCCCTAAATGGGATATTTTTAAAGACAGATTTTTTTATATGCACATTCTAAAACTCTGTTTAGGTGTAAACGGAAGGCCAAAAACAGTGCGTTTTCAAAAAGATCCATACGTGTAAACAGCTTCTAACTCCATAGCTTTAGCCCTTAGACTACTAGGGTTCCAACCCAACATCTTACCTCCCGTCACCTCCTTTTGCTTGAGGCCCTCGTGTTTCGCCGATGCCTGCCTCCATGGAGAAAGCAATACATTTTCCTTGCAGTCAGCCTAGCCACAACAACTTTTGTGGGACTAATAATTCCCCATTCGACATCCTGATCGTAAATAGGAAAATGGACTTCCAGTTGTGCTTCTCTGAGATATTGAACAAAATCTCTGTCGTCACATCAGTGGCGTCTTGCCTCGCATCGCATGGCGAGGCCACAAGCAAATAGGGAGGACGGGAGGTTAGATAGCGAGTTGCACCCTAGGAATGCAGTCTATAGTGTCTTCCTCATCCGCTAACACTGAGCTGTAGAGCTGTGACTAGCTGTTAGGTGTTTGGGGTGTGCTCTTGGTAGTAGTGGTGGTGGTGGTGGTGGTGGTTCTGCTGTGCTGTACTGCCTGGTGTGATGTTGTCTTGAAAATAGTGTAAAGACTGCAATGAAGTAGTGAAGGGTAACTGCTCATCTGTTGAAAGGGTTCAGGTACAAAGGTCACATGACTTGTTTTACAATGCGCAATGTGCCGTCGAAGGTAAGTGTGACCGTGTGTTTGCATGTATATGTTTAGAGGGCTTTACTGGTCTATTGCCAACACTCTCACACACACACACGTGTTCCTTTGTGTGTACATTAGTTGACCGTTTGTCTCTGAAAGGTTAGTTGGATCTAGCTGACGAGTGCAATGCAATGATTGATGTTAATTAGGAGGATGATGATGATAATGATGGTCTCCCTGCTTTCTCCCATCTATCCCATATCTCCCCCTTATATCCTATCTCTCCCTCCACCACTCATCTATCTATCTATCTATCTATCTATCTATCTATCTATCTATCTATCTATCTATCTATCTATCTATCTATCTATCTATCTATCTATCTATCTACGTTTTCCAATCTCTCCCATCCTCTCCCCTACCCCTGTCTCCTCCTCCTCCCTCCTCCTCTTCCTCCTCTTCCTCTCCTCTCCCTCCACCCCTCTCCTCTCCTCTCCCTCCTCCCCCCCTCTCCTCTTCTCCCCCTCCCTCACTCCCTCACACCCTTTCATCCTCCCTCCTCCTCTTCCTCCTCTTCCTCCACCCTCTTCCTCCTCCACTTCCTCCCCTGCTGCTCCCCAGATCTCTGCTCGTATCCTGGAGGCCCACCAGAACGTGGCCCAGATGAGCCTGATCGAGGCCAAGATGCGCTTCATCCAGGCCTGGCAGTCACTGCCCGAGTTCGGCATCACACACTTCCTCGCCAGGTAAAGAACATCCTCTCGCGACTCTGTCTGTCTATCTGTCTATGTCTATTTCTCTCCCTTTATCTATGTGTGTCTTGTCTGTTTGTTGTCTCGAGTTCTGCATCATACACTTCCTCGTCAGGTAAGAAGGTCCTGTCATGTCTTTGCCTATCTCTCGCTTTCTCCATCTCTCTGTCTCTCCTTTCTCTCTGTGCTCTCTCTTTCTTCTCTCCTTTCTCTTTTCGTGTCTCTCTCTTTCCCTTCACACTCACTGTCTTGGTGTGGCCCTTGCCCTTGGTGTTTTTATCTTAGTGTTTTTTTTGCCTGTCTCCACTCTCCTCCACATTGGCTGTACCTCAGATTACGTCTCTTGCCTCAGCTATGTGTCCCTGTGGTGTTATTGTGGTCTCGGATAGGCGATTGTGGACCTGCGCATGCCTTAGAGCCACAATATTATGATTGCCTTGCGGAGCTGCCTAAGGACACATTATAATGATGGTGGACCTGCCTCTATGATATGACTTTATAATACAAACCCCAACTCCGATGAAGTTGGGACGTTTGGTAAACAGTGAATAAAATCAAAATGCTATCATTTTCAAAACATTCAATCTATTCATTAGATGGAGAATAGTGAAAAGACAACATATTAAGTGTTAAAACCGAGAAAAAATATTGTTTTGGGGGACATATGTACTCATTTCTAATTTGATAAATCCAACACGTCTCAAAAGAGTTGGGACGGGGATCAGTGAAATTTAGTAAACATCCAAATAAGATAAAACAACAAAGAAGAACATTTCAAAATGAATTGTACTGACGGACAATATAGGTGACCAGGTATAAGATCATCACAGAGAGGCTGAGTCACTCAGAATTAAAGATGCAAAGGGAATAATTACCATAGTTATTACATACATTTTTGAATTCCCTTTGATTTACCACGATTGAGTGTATATAAGACATATTTTTGTTCATAAAATCATTGTATAGGTTCATGACATCATGAAATATATATTGGCTGTAGTCTCACTCTAATTCCTGGAGTGCTAGAGCTATTGAAAATTGACCATATTAAGAATGCTTAATGCATGAAAATGACACAGGGGTTTAACATTCTCCTAAGCACCTGAGCTCACTTGAAATAGACCCAGAAGACATGGGAAACTGTCCTTTGCTTACAGAAGTCAGCAGAAGTTGTAGAAGTCCATTCTTTTTGACAATAATAGAGCATTGCACATCCTGTGCTACAGTGAAAATGGACCATCCAACTTGTGTTAGTGCTAGCTTCAAAAGTCAGCCTCCATGATGGCATGCGGATGCAGTAGTGCATTGGTTAAGATGTTCTCACTCATCTGTAGAGTTAAATACAGTGCTGAATGGTATAAATGGGTTTTAAACAGCATGAAAAGCCACTCATGCATTATATTTTGAAGGGAGATCTTCGATTACTGCCACATAGTAAGGTCAAATTGCATTCTCTACTATGTTTTAACAGTTTGGCTCCATCATAAGGACCAGCATGTGATAAAATGGTGGGTTTTTGGTCAAGACCTGTCACACTGTAAGCACTACAGAAAGGAAAACATTGCAAAACATGACAAGGTATACACCCACCATTTAAGCTGGTGAAATCATGTCCAAGATAGGAATTAACACTGTTTTTTATATAAAATCATCTCATCGGTTAATGTATTTAACTGTTAAGTGTTGTCTTTTGTTTTGTTTTTAGTCTTCCTCGACATTTGCTGCCATTTATTGTCCCCGTCCCAACTCTTTTGAGACGTGTTGGATTTCTCAAATTAGAAATGAGTACATATGTCCCCCAAAACAATATTTTTTCTCGGTTTTAACACTTAATATGTTGTCTTTTCACTATTCTCCATCTAATGAATAGATTGAGTGTTTTGAAAATGATAGCATTTTGATTTTATTCACTGTTTACCAAACGTCCCAACTTCATCGGAGTTGGGGTTAGTACCTTGTGGACCTGCCTTAGCCACAGAGCATTTTTTGATTCATTGCGCCTGTCTCCAGGAAGTGCTCATTCTAGTTCCAGAAACTCCTCATTCTAGTTCCAGAACTCCTCATTTCAATTCCAGAATAAATCCCCCGAAGCACGCTGTCCACTCTCTGAAGTGACATTTCCATCCGCTGTTGTTTTCCCCCTCTGCCTTTGCAGACTTTAATTGTAAAACGAGATTAGAGGTGGAGTGTTTTTCTGCCCGTATCCAAAGCGGTTGTGGTTGAAGTCTGGAATTCTGCACTCTGGCGTGTGTGCGTGTGCGTGTGCGTGTGCGTGTCGTGTGAGCGTGTGTGTGTGGTTCCAGGGCAGTAAGAGGGAGGAGTTGATTGGTATCACCTATAACCGACTGATTTGTATAACGCTTTCTCTCTCTCTCTCTCTCTCTCTCTCTCTCTCTCTCTCTCTCTCTCTCTCTCTCTCTCTCTCTCTCTCTCTCTCTCTCTCTCTCTCCCTCCTAGGTTCCAGGGTAGTAAGAGAGAGGAGTGGATAGCTATCACCTATAACAGGCTGATTCGTATAACATATTCTCTCTTTCTCCCTCTCTCCCTTCCTCTCTGCCTTTCTCCATCCCTCTCCCTCTCTCCATCCCTCTCTCTCTCTGCCTGTCTCCATCCCTCTCTCTCAGGTTCCAGGGCAGTAAGAAGGAGGAGTTGATCGGCATCACCTACAACAGGCTGATCCGTATGGATGGCAGCACGGGAGACGCCATTAAGACCTGGAGGTTTAGCAACATGAAGCAGTGGAACGTCAACTGGGAGATCAAGATGGTACATAACACACACACACACACACACACACACACACACACACACACACACACACACACACACACACACACTATGCACATATTACGCACATATTACACACACACACACTATGCACATATTACGCACATATTACACACACACACACACACACACACACACACACACACACACACACACACACACACACACACACACACACACACACACACACACACACACACACACACACACACACACACATTATGCACATATTACACACACACACACGCATATTACACACAAACACACACACACACACATTATGCACATATTACACACACACACGCATATTACACACACACACACACACACACACACACACACACACTATGCACATATTACGCACATATTACACACACACACACACACACACACACACACACACACACACACACACACACACACACACACACACACACACACACACACACACACACACACACACACACACACACACACACATTATGCATATATTACACACACACACGCATATTACACACACACACACACACACACACACACACACACACACACACACACACACACACACACACACACACACACACACACACACAAACACACACACACACTTTTTTGCCTTTATTGTGTTGCCGATGTAGCAGTCGAGTGCCCAGAGGAATGAGACACGGCTGGGCCATGGCAAAGATATTCCATCTCCAGTCTACATCGGTCCTCAGAGTGTCATCTTCTTCTCCGCATGATCCAAGGGTGACATCCTCTTCCTCGTTAAACGCTGGAATCGTTCCCCTGGTGCATTCCTAACGGCTGGTTACTTAACCAGAACGTCATTTTATCATCCCAGTGCATTCCGGAACCATTCCCAAAGTACACTCCTAATGACGACTTACTTTACTTTCACGAAACATTTCAACATTCCAATGCGTTTCGGAACCCTTCCCTCCTAATGGTGGCTTAGCTTACCCCGGAACATTCTCCTGAGGTCATTCCAAGATGGCGTCACTCTTGTCCGTCTGAGAAGAGGACTCGGCTGTTTTCCACCTGTAATAATACCTCCTCTCTCTCCCACTCCCTCTCTCTCTCTCTCTCTCTCTCTTCCTCCCTCTCTCCATCCCCATCCCCCAGGTAACGGTGGAGTTTGCGGATGAGCCCAGCCTGGCCTTCATCTGTACAGAGGTGGACTGTAAGGTGGTGCACGAGTTCATCTGTTGTAATGCCTCCTCTCTCTCTCTCTCTCTCTCTCTCTCTCTCTCTCTCTCTCTCTCTCTCTCTCTCTCTCTCTCTCTCTCTCTCTCTCTCTCTCTCTCTCTCTCTCTCTCTCTCTCTTCCTCCCTCTCTCCATCCCCATCCCCTAGGTAACGGTGGAGTTTGCGGATGAGCCCAGCCTGGCCTTCATCTGTACAGAGGTGGACTGTAAGGTGGTGCACGAGTTCATCGGGGGATACATCTTCCTCTCCACACGCGCCAAGGACCAGAACGAGTCCCTGGACGAGGAAATGTTCTTCAAGCTCACCAGCGGCTGGATCTGAGCTCATCTGAGCATGCTCCAACAACATGGCCGACAGTGGGGGCTGGGGCATGATGGGATTTGGAGTTTTTTTGAGTTTGGAGGGTTTTGGATGAACAGGGGAGGGTGGGGGTTATTATTGCTTTCATGTTGTCGTTTTCTGTTCATGTTTTGATTGGTTGTTTCTTTATATTATTTTTGTTTTGTTTGCCATGCCTGGTGTACATGACTTAGCATGGCGGTTATCTTTAAAGAAAAAAAAGAAGAGAAAGAATGAAGAAAACTGACATGAAGCTGATATTTAGCATTTGTTTGTGTAATGCCTTTATAATGTACCGCTATCCCATAATAACACTAATATGTAACATATGAAATATGAAGTCAAGCGAGGCAGGCAGGGCGGAGCAGTCTAGGCTTGCAGAAGTACTCAGAGCAAAGCATTGCCTTTGGTGTGTGTGTGTGCGTGAGTGCGTGCGTGTGTGCCTGCGTGCGTAGTGAGTGAGTGAGTGAGATAAGAGCAGCCTCTCTTTGAAGACCATAAGTTAGTTGTTTGTGTTTTTTGAAGTAGGGGACCACAGTCCTCAGCTGGCCCCTATGATCACCTCTTACATGAGTTAAGAAGCGCTTCAAGCCAATACAGGGTTTTCTAAGGCTGACATTGTTGAAGTTCTATTAGAAGGATTGCCTATGGTGGCCTTGCAGGGTCATCATGTGAAGGCGATGACACCTCGCTCTTACCCCTCGGCCTTTGGTGTGGGCTAAAGAATGGCGGAACACTGACTATTTTTATTCTGCGTTCCTTCATGCCAATGTAAGGTGTGTGTGAGTGTGCGTGGACGTGCCCATGCCATCCTTGGTATTTTGGTGCTTGTTGGTGAAGTTCTGAGTTTGTGTGCGACATGCCACAGTATCACATGTCCAATATGCAGATATACTACGCGTTGTGCTGCCTTCGTATGTGTGAGTGTGTGTGGGTCTGTGAATGTGACTGATTTGATTTGATGTCGATGGATGTTGTGTGTTGTGTGTGTGTGTGTGTGTGTGTGTGTGTGTGTGTGTGTGTGTGTGTGTGTGTGTGTGTGTGTGTGTGTGTGTGTGTGTGTGTGTGTGTGTGTGTGTGTGTGTGTGTGTGTGTGTGTGTGTATGTGTATATGTGTGTGTGTGTGTGTGTGTGTGTGTGTGTGTGTGTGCGCGTTTTCTCCTTCTGTTCCATGATCCACAGTGGACTTAGTTTTGAGACACACCCAAAATGGATGGCTGCTCGGTAGCGTCCTCTCCTTCCTCTTCCTCTTCCTCCTCTTCCTCCTCATCATCACATACCTGCCGACCATTACGCATTTTGTGTAGCAGATACGGATTTTGACATCAAACTACGGCGCTGTCACTTCAAAATACGCGAAAAACCAATAGCAAAGTGGGCCCTTATAAATTGCTCTGTAGACTTGCAACCAGACAGAGCCGTAGACATGGCTCTGCTTGCAGTTGTCTCGCGCTGGCCTTTCCATTGGCCAGCAACGTGTGGGGGGAATATTGACCAATCAGAGCGCTAGAACTAGTTTGGATGTCTTCATTTGTTATGCTGCGCTCCTCCCGAGTCGAGGCATCAGCTGCCGCCAGAAAGTTTGCTTCGAAATCTAATCACACAAGCAGAGAGACCTGGTTTAATGTACTCCTATAATCTCTGAAACAAGTGTCCTCCTCCTGTCGTCATGTATTATCCATCTTGGTACTGTCGCTGTAGTTTTACAAGTGAGCACCGTCAAAATCACCGTTTCAAAGGTAAATGGACTTTGAGAAAGGTAGCCTGTATGGGAATAGTGAATTGCGTCCAGTTGCTAAAATCCCTAAACTTATGAAAATAAATAAAGGCCGAGGTCTGTCGTAATGATTCACCCAATGTTTCGCCGTATTTGACGGCAATATGTTGTTGCTTGTTTTGATATTGGACCGACACGAGATTACTTCCGAATGAGAAAATGTGTCGATGACCGTGCTATAAATTAGCAGATTAGCAGCAAACTAAATTCGGTTTCCCTTTGCGCCGGATCATTTTAACTCGGGAAATTAAAGCGATAGTTCTAACGGTTGTGCTCGGAGTAGGTCTACATCCATAACCTACCATGACACCGTATAGGGATACTGTTCCCCCCTGAGTCATGGCCCATTCTGTGAACCAGGTTGTAACAGGTCGTGCGTCATACCAAATATGCACCACTCCACGACTACTATCCGTAATCACGTATGGCAATCTATTAATAAAATCAATTCTCCTATCATCATATATGTGCCGAACAATAGCCAACTCATGACGGCAGATGAGGGTAGATAGGCCTACTATTATGCAGAGAAGTGAAAAAAAGAAGCGATGCCCCTCAAAAGTTACCGTGGAAGTTCCAAAAGCATTGGCCATTAGCCCCCGTCCCTCACTATATGACACATTTTGTACTGAATGAATGCTGAAAGTGTGATTTTGATGTTAGCCCCCAACGTAATAATATTAACCTGATATTATCCTAGCTTAGATAACACTTGTCTTTATCTTTTTCTCTACTGCTGATGCTTCTTCACAGTAGGTGACAACATCACAATTTATTAATATTGGGGGAGATGATGTAAGAATCATTACAATTCAACTTTTTGTTCATAAAAATCACTGAAATGCCTCGGTATTTTATAATCAAATTATACATTTTCCTACATGTAGGCCTACCTTCTACAGCCAAAAAAATAATCAGCAAATGCTTCAATTTCATACTCAATTCCAGCTCCAACACCCCCCAAGTGACCAAATGCTCTGTTTGGCTGGTACATAGGATAACTTAATAGCCACTTAGGCCTACTAGCCAGACTGGTGGTATGTTTACTGATCATCAGCCAATATGGCTGTTAATCTTACTAGTCAAAGTTAATTTAGAGGCCTCCAGCACACTATATCATAGAATTTTATTGGTGTTATGGTGTGAAACAAACAAAACAAAAATCTTTCATGAAAGTTTAATAAATTATGGTAGTTCAAAGTACTGTGAAGAGCAAGATAAACTATTTGCCAGATACACTGGATGTTAGGCTAAAATGCATTAAAATGCAGGAAATTGCATCTAAGAAAAGCATTTTTTTTCTGGGGGAGGACCCCCCTGCTTGAATGAAGTGTCTCATATCTTCCCTGTTGACATTTGGCAACCCTAGGTGTAGGGCAGACTATGCAAAACAAAGTAGCCTCTCAGATGGGCCCGCCGGCGACCCCGTTGCTTTGCCATGCCAAGTTGTTGCGCCGTGAATTGCCGCGCCGCGATAAGTTGCTACTCAAATTTTTTTTTAAAGGTTGGCAGGTATGTCATCATCATCTTCCTCCTCCTCTTACGCGTCCTCCTCTACCTTCTCTTCCTCCTCATCCTCTTCCTCCTCTTTCCCCTCCTCCTCCTCTTCCTCCTACTCCTCTTCCTCCTCTCCCTCCTCTTTCCCCTGTAATCTACTCTCCTCTCCTCTCTCCACCCGATGAAGACATGTTAGAAAGCACTTCCACGGTGTCATGAAGGCCCCTTATTGCTAATAAGCTGTTGCGTCTGAAAGCTGAAGTCATTTTTTATATATATCATATTTTGCTTTATAATTCAACAGTGATTAAAATCTATCTGTTTTAAATTTTTGATAAATCTTTACATGCATGTTGAACACTACAAATGACAGTAAGTAAACAAAACATTTAGTTTTTAATGAAGTAAAGAAGACCCATGATATTCATCCGAAATGGTTCATTCGCACACTTTCTAGTGCACTGCGTACAGTAGTGAATCAGGCATTGTGACTGAGAGAGAATATGCCCTATCAAGTGTGCAAGTGGACATTGTGGACACAGACTTGTCAGGTCTATCACAAGCATGCCTCTGAGTGTCCTTGTGTTTAGGCCATGTCAGAAGTGAAGCTTGGTCTTAAGTCTCCTTTTCTGTGTGACAAATGGCGCACTTGTGGACTTCAGGCACTGTGTTGCGGTGCGTATTGCATATTGATATCACACTGAAGCATAGTGCCTGAAGTGTTCAAGTACGGCATTTGAGATACTAAACTTGTCTGAAGTAAAGCAGCACCCAGCCACCCAATCACGTATCAGTACAACCTGCCACGGTTCACCACCAAGGCCACAGAACTGACATTTAACCGCTATGCTAATATAATACGGTATAAACACTATCGTACGTCCTCCTCATAGCTCCTCCAAACACTACAGTGTGTCCTAAAAGTATATCCTAATGCATACACTACAGTATGGTGTCCTGAAAAGTACACTAAGAAGTCATGACACTAGGAAGCATTCTAAGGGTTACAATGTGTTCCCAAGGTATATCCTAATGCATACTAAAAAGTACACTAAGAAGTCATGACACTTGGAAGCATCCTAAGGGTTCCCTACAGTACGTTCAGCTGTCCCAAATGCAAACCGCTTCTTTTACTCTCACCACTCTAAATAGCTCACCATATAGTATTATTATCATTATTGTTGGTATTATTGTTATTATTCAGCAAACCGTTTCATTGTTATGCGCCAGCAATAGGTCAGACGTTTTTAAGCAAAAATTTACGATGTCCATTTTTCTCTCCGTATGAAGGAACGCTAAATGAAGTATTAGTTTGTTTTGTAACAAATGTATAAAAAAAGAGAAGAAGAAAAGTAAACACAGGTTTTATAGAAATTGTATGTACAGTTGTTTCTTGTGTTGCTGCTTTTTCTGATTTTTGGATAGAGTTTGGATATTTGTGATTGTTGTGTCTCCCGAGAGAGAAGGAAAAAAAAGCCATCCATCTGTACTGTGTGGTTGAAACTTGCGCGCCTGCCAATGTTCACGTCTTACTGACTTTATATTAAAACATAGAAGTATATATAGATCTATATGAAGAAAAAGAAGAAGAAGAAGAAGAAGAAGAACCTGTCTCAGACTCCAGGAGGAAATGCACCATTGACTGACTGACTTGTTGTCATGGTGATTATTTTGAATCGATGTGTATGAAGAGAGAACTTCTGGAGTTTTGAGGTTTTAATGTTTTTTTTTCATCGTAAATAAAGTTATATCTGCTAGGTGCTTATTGACATCATTTTTTTCTTGGCCTTGCTTTAATAACAAATATGCTATTCTCTCATTGACTCTCTCTCTCTCTCTCTCTCTCTCTCTCTCTCTCTCTCTCTCTCTCTCTCTCTCTCTCTCTCTCTCTCTCTCTCTCTCTCTCTCTCTCTCTCTCTACTCTCTCTCTTGGTCTCTCTCTGGCTGTTGTTGCTTTATTTCTGCGTTATGCAATCTTCACCAGCCTTCTAATGCTACAACTTTCTCATATCTGTTTATATTTTGCTGAGCTCACCTTACATAATTTCCGTAATTTTCTTTTGGTTCCTAAATGATTATCCATTTTTTGTTTGTTTGTTTTCTGTAGAAAGGTATAGTATTATTAATCAGCCTATCACTACCCCAAGAGATTGTCAAGACCCTGGAGTTTGGGACAAAGTGCCACCACATTAAGCCGAGAAGAGCTAGCTTTACTGGCTCAACTAGCTTAACCCATGGGTTCCTTAACGCATCACCATTTTGTTTTTGTTTTGTTGTTGTTTTTCTGCCTCTGATGTACACAAACAGCAGTGCCAGCATGTTCTGCTGATTTTAGTCTGTAAAAAATGCATTTATTTTAAAAAATAAAAAAATAATTTTTATTTAAACCTTACGGTTTGCCTTATGTCCTGTTATTTGTTTCTCATTCAGCATTTATTGTCATTGTCATCTTTTGAGCTTTTTTTCTACAATTCAAGTCTCGTGTTGGGTCTGTGGTGGTTATATGATACATTACACACACCAAATTTATATGAAGCATTTCATATCTCGTATCTCAAGGGGCTATCACCTAATTAAGAAAATTGTGAAAAGACTGTACTACACTACACTGTACTGGGTCTACAAAACTGTACTACACTCTTTTTTTGGGGGGGGGCAGGGGGTCAACTTTATTAGGACAGGACAGCAAAGAATGAGACTGGAAATTAGTGGGAAAGAGAGACGGGGGAGGATCGAGAAATGACCCCGAGTCAGGAATCGAACCCGGGTCCCCAACAGTGCGGTGTCCTACTGGTTGACCCATGATGGGGCTCCAGTTTCACAGCACTGCATAGGGACAGTAAGATAAGGTGTCATTCATTTTATATTGCTGTAGTTCCAATGTAGGGATCAGGATTTCAGAAGGTGAAGTTCATATGGTGAGATCTTTAAGACAACAAGCATTATAAAAGCTTGAAGGTAACCACGTTGCCATGTTAATGACGCTTGTTGGAGTTCTGTACTTACATTCAGAACTTCATGCAGTACTTTAAATGAGACCTCATTAATGAAGTTCTGAGTGTGACGACAGCTGTTTTTTTTCTCAAAAAGCCTGTATTTTTGACAGAGCAGTGGTGGAGAGACAGGGAAGGATCGGCAGATGACCCGGACCGGCATCGAAACCAGGTTGCCAGCGTAGTAACCCAGTGCCCTACCATTAGGCCACGGCAGGGCCAAAAAAGGGCACCACTGTGCACGCCTCACATAGTGTGCATTTACTTAAAGGAGTTTGCAAAGGAGTTACTTACTGTACTTAACTTTGCTCCTACACAGCATGAGCAGAAGTCTGAGGTGCAATGTGATCTGCTCATCACCAGGGGGCAGTGTCAGACCATTGGGCCCACAGCCCTCTGGTGTGGCCATTCCTCCTCTGCCCCTGTTGTGACTTTGACACCAGTGAAGGTCTGACACGGAACTTTTTGGCAAGTTTTCTAATCTAACCCCATAATGGGATCTGTTGGAGTTGTCTAGCCTCTCTCTCTCTCTCTCTCTCTCTCTCTCTCTCTCTCTCTCTCTCTCTCTCTCTCTCTCTCTCTCTCTCTCTCTCTCTCTCTCTCTCTCTCTCTCTCTCTCTCTGATGTTTATCTGACACAGTCAGTGGCTGTTATCAGTCACCCCTGGAGTGAGGTGAGAACGGTCTTGTCTGGCAGGGAGACACCAGCAGCGTGGGCTGGGTGATATGGAGGCGATATCTGGAGATGCCAATTTTCCATTGCCCACCTGCTGTGCTGTGCTGTACGGCCGTCATCCACCTCTAAAGGTGTTGACCATTCTTTGCCCAAGGCCTCAGATGTTAAAACTGCCCCTGCTCCCTCTACAGCATCATGGGCACTGGGTAGGTGTGAGAGATCAACAAGGTGAAGCCGCGTTGACTGATTTTTTGTTTTGTTTGTTTTTTTTTTTACTTCAGGAAGGGCAACAAATAATCTTTCTGCCAACCTGTTGTTCAGGTGGCATCATGGAGTAATTAAACTTTTCCAGCTCTCTACACACACATTATGAGGCCACCCAGCGTTCATGTACATAGATTTACAATGTATCTGGCATGTAACCAGAAATGTTAATGGTTGCAGTACATGGTAATCTAACCAGAAATGTAAATGGTTGTACTGGCCTACAGTACAACCAGGTCTTTCTTGGCCAAGACTAAGTCAATCAAACTGCTAGTGGCTTTCTGATTGGACGAGGCTGATTGTAAAGTGGGTGGACCACACGGTCACCCGTGCAGTAGCAGTGGGAGCTATAATTATACCATGCATAGAGATGTAGGGAGAGGTCAGGGGGGATTCGAACCTGCAACCCAAAAGACCAACTCTCCAACCACTAGGCCGCGGCTGCCCCACTCTCCCTGGGCAGCAAATAGATGTCACGGTTCAGCAACGTGGTACACCAGTACACTGTCCTGGGGCACCAGCTGGGTGTCCCGCCCGGGAAAGCAGATCTCTGTCCCTGGACATCAGTTGAGTGTCTCTGGACGGAAACTTTGTGTCCTGGTACAGCGTTATTGTGTGCCGGGAAAGCAACCAGGGATGATGTCCTCAGCACAGTAAATATCCATGAAGTGACATGGTTTAGATGCCCTAGGAAGAAATGTGTTTTAGATAAGGGTAACACTACCTTACCTTTACCATTATTTTAATGATTCATTGTTACAGTGGATCTATCTACCGCATTAGGTACAGTTTAATAGCCAGTGTAACAATATTTAATACCATGTAATACCAGTGTAACACCATGTACCAACCCTAACACCAACCCTAGATTACAAAATTGGTACATGGTGTTACACTGGTATTACATGGTATTATATTGTTACACTGGTTAGTACACTGTACCTAATGTGGTAGATCCACTGTAATAGTGAACCATTAAAGTAGAGTGATCTAGATATATCTAGATATCTGTAGGAAATGAAGTATAATTTCCTCCTTCACTGGCCGACCTTCTCTGTCAGGTTGGGTGTGTAGTATTGTACACGCCTCTCCTCTCCTCTTGGCTCTGCTCTTCTCAATCCAATTCCTCTCCTCTTTCCACATTTTACCCACCACTCTGCTCCACTTGTCTTGTCATCCCCCCTTCACACCTCTCCTTTTCACTCTGCTCTTCTCCCCTCTCTCCTCCTCTCCTCCACTCTTCTCCACTCGTCTTCTCTTCTTGTCCCCTCTTAATACAGTACCTCTTACGCCTGTCTTCTACTCTTGACTCCACACTTCTCAGTCCAATTCTTCTCCTCTCCTCTCTCCATTTTACCCGACACTCTTCTCCTCTTGTCTTCTCGTCCCCTCTTTACCTCTCCACTTCACTACGCTCTTCTCCTTTCTCCTCCCCTCCTCTCCTCTCCTCTCTTCTCTCCACAGTTTACCCTCCGCTACACTCTTCTCCACTCCACTCCTACTTCACTCTCCTGTTGACTCCACTTGACTCTGGCTCACTCATTCTCCCTAGATATGCAAATGTGTCCTCTTGTCCCTCTTTTTCCCACTTCTCCTTTCGCCTCCTCCCTTCACTTTAGCCCACTGTCCTCTCCTCCCCCTTTCCTCTCCTCTCCTCTCCTCTCCTCTCATCTCCTCCACGCCTCTCCTCCCCTTCCCTCTCCTCTCCTCTCCTCTCATCTTCTCTCCTCTCCTCTCCTCTCCATTCCTCTTCTCTCCACGCCTCTCCTCTCCACTTGCTTGTAAACATGCCTGTGGTTTGTCCAAGAAGTAGGAGGTCATCAATATGGGCCAAACCCGAAGGGAGGAGAGGGGAGGGGAGGAGTGGAGAGGGGAGGAGAGGACCATGGGGTAAGCCAAAGGGAGGAGAGGAAAGGAGAGGTGGGAAAAGAGGGATGAGAGGCAGCATGGAGACGAGACGAGAGAATAGAAGGGAGGAGGAGAGGAGAGGTGATCAGAGGAAGAGGTGAGTAGAAGAGTGAGGAGAGAAGAGGAGGGGAGAGGTGAGCAGAGGAGAGGAGAGGCGTGAAGGTGGCGTGGAGGAGGTGGTGTAGAGGAGGTGGCGTGGAGGAGGTGGCGTGTCAGCGTGTTATCTTAACGCTCTGGTATGATACCATGAGGATATCCCGGCTGGCCTCGGTGTGTGTGTGTTTATCTCGCAGAGCGCTCCTGACTATTCCCATTACGTATACGCAGTAAAGGAGAGGAGGATTCAGAGCAAGGCGCGGAAAAGTGTGGACATGATAGAAAATTGTCACGGAGGGATTTGGTTTAGCAACTGGAGGGTGTGGGATCTGGGATGGGCTGCTGTTTTACCACAGAAATGAGACCTCTCCTCCTCTCTCCTCTCTTCCTCTCATCGCTTCTCTTCTCTCCTCTCCACTCTTCTCTTCTTGTCTATCCTTCTCTTCTGTTCGCTTCTCTCCTTCTCTTCTGTTCTCTCGTCTCCTCTTCTCTTCTCTTCTCTTCTCTTCTCTTCTCTTCTCTTCTCTTCTCTTCTCTTCTCTTCTCTTCTCTTCTGGTCTCTTTTAGGAGTGAGTGATGTGTCAGACCCTGGGCCATCGCCAGTTCAGGAGACAGACGGACATCTGTTTGATTTAGTCGCAACAGCACTCAGTTTGACAACATCGTCGGCCTACGTATATACACAGCATGTTTTATACTGTATGGGGAAGAACTGAAACACTCAGTAGAAGAATCAAAATACTGTATTCAGCGTTCTTGTAATTCTTGTTTTAATTGAATTGAATGATTATTATGAATTATGATAAATTATTCACTATTTTCATATTGGGGTCATCGATCAGTAGCATGCACATTGGGGGGCTGGCACTCGCTGAGGGGGGTGGGGGGGTGGTGAGGGACATTTACGTAAGGGTTAACGTTCGGCGAGAAGGTCGCTACCGTGGAATAGCAGCACGACAGAGAGAATCTTTAGACCCCGACGCGGAGCGGAGGGGTCTTGTTCTCTCTGAAGTGCTGCTATTCCACAAAGCGACCGACTCGCCGAAAGTTAACCCGCTTATTATATGGATATACTTAAATGATTCACACATGCGGGGACATTTCTTTAGACCTATTTAATGTTAAGATTGTTGCTGCGCAAAACAAAACAGTGCCGTTGTGGAACACCGCTAGGCAACAGCTAGGTAGGCTAGCCAGGACAACAGGTGTTGTCTATCACAGCAGCTGATTAGAGTGACAAAAGACCGGACCCCCTGCGGAGTGATATGAAACATTCGCTTTAGCCACTGACTTGTATAGCCTACAAGCCAGTGGCTTTAGCAGTGAACGTCTTGTTGCCATTGACAGCGGTAGCCAGGACAACGGGTGCTGTCTATCACAGCAGCTGATTAGAGTCTTGTTGAAAAGTCGCTTTAGCAGTGAAAAGTCTTGTTGCCATTGACAGCGGTCTGTTATAGACCAACCCGTCCGTTATCGAAAAATAACAGACGTCCGAACGTTGGGGAGCCCCGTTGAAATGAATGGAGCATTCGACAGATGACGTCACAACCATATAATAAACATTTTTAATTGTCAAGCATTTCTCGATGGCCATGTCAACATGGTCCCCAGTTCATTGTGGCGAAAAAACTTAAAACATATTTTTTGTTCTGTAAGGTGGCTATGTTATCAGTGTACTAGCCTCTGAATGGCCGTGCTTTTAGAGAACATTACATTACACTTACGGTAGCTGGATTTTATATCCAAAGCGACTCACAGATACAGTATTACAGGGTTTTGGTTGCAGGACCCAAAGCAGTGTGGGGTTAGGCGCCTTGCTCAAGGGCACTTCAGCCATGGGTGGAGGAAAGGAACATGAAGAGGATGCAGGCCTCCCAAGTGTGTGGTCAGTGGAGCAGAACATGTGTCCATTGTAGTCTTGACAAATTTCCAATATTCTTAATGAGGAACTACTGTTTTCCATGTGATGCAACTGTGACAGGTAACTGTAACATGGTGCACCTTAAATAACTGTAAGCTGCTTTGCATAAAAGTGTCAGCTGAGTTTAACGTTAAGCAGTATTAGCAGTACGTACCCATACTAAGGGCCCCCTCAATCTATCTCACTCTGACTTAAAGGTACACTGTGCAGGAAATAGTCCAAAAAGGTACTGCAACTATGCTGGTCATTGAAACTGGGCTGTATATTGCCAAATTTGATCTTTAGGCTACTTGAAAGTTTACTAACTAATAAACTAATGTTTTCAAGTATGGCCCAAGTACAATCATTTTTGCAGCTAAATCTGTCTATTTCTTGAAATTCAAAATGGCGGACCATGGAGAAGATCCCCATTTTCATGCATGAAAAGTGAAATTTTCCCAGTCCTAATGAATACTTAGAGTTTGATGGTGGTGGTAAGTATTCATATAAAAGGTAACATTAGAGAATGGGTAGCATGACTTCTGTAAATAAACAACAAAAAATATCACACAGTGTACCTTTTACTTAACTGTATTATTCTTCATTTGCATTACATGTTTGCATGGCTTTCTGATTTAAAGCCCCTGTGTCTATATAATATTTAATACTGCCTAAGGTCTTCCCTGAAGCCCTCAGCCCTGAGCTCTGCTCTCCTACGACGTGTTTATTTATTGCCACAAATGCATCTCGCTGGCTCACACTCTGACTGTTTAAATGTGTGTTAAATTTGATGCATTCCCGTGCAGGCTGGTAAGGTCTGGAAAGGTGTGTGTGTGTCTGTGTGTGTGGGGGTGTGGGGGTGTGTGTGAGAGAGAGAGAGTGTGTGTGCGTGTGTGTGTGTGTGAGAGAGAGAGAGAGTGTGTGTGTGAGTGTGTGTGTGCGTGTGCGTGTGTGTGTGTGCCTGCTTGTGTGTGTGT
Organism: Engraulis encrasicolus; assembly: GCF_034702125.1. Lineage (NCBI taxonomy): Eukaryota > Metazoa > Chordata > Actinopteri > Clupeiformes > Engraulidae > Engraulis > Engraulis encrasicolus. Next base: position 49,370,202 of record NC_085875.1, on the reverse strand, counting down.
GTGTGTGTGTGCGTGTGTGCGTGCGTGTGTATGTGCGCGCTCGTGTCTGGTTCACTGTGTGTGTGCAGGTGTCTTTGTCACTGTGCGTGCGCGTGTGTGTGTGTCACTGTGTGCACGTGTCACTGTGTGTGCGCGCGTCTCTGTGTGTGCGCGCGCATACACGCGCGAGTGTGTGTGTGTGTGTGTGTGTGTGTGTGTGTGTGTGTGTGTGTGTGTGTGTGTGTGTGTGTGTGTGTGTGTGTGTGTGTGTGTGTGTGTGTGTGTGTGTGTGTGCGCGTGTGTGTGCGCGTGCGTAAGTGTGTGTGCGATCCCTGCTGACTTTAGTCTGACGCTAGCAGCTTTTTGGCAGGCGAACTCAAATGAAGATTTAAAAAAAGTTTTAGTTTTTATGGAAAATGTAATTGCGAGCAGCGCTTGCAGTTCTGAAGGAAATTTTGCAGGTAACACACAGCGACACAACAGCATTGGCACACCTACCCAGCCTCAGGGGACTCTATAGAATCTCCTTCCCTTAGACATAAAAACTGCACCCACTTTTTCCAATTTTAAATCCAAACTTATAACCAAACTTTTGCAGATGTCCTCCACTAATAAATTACATTACATACATTACCTTATATTACATTACATTACACTTACAGTGAGGAGAATAAGTATTTGATCCATTGCTGATTTTGTTGGTTTGCCCACTAATAAAGACATGATCATTCTATAATATTAATGATAAAATGTATTCTAATATGGAGAGACAGAATATCAAAAAGAAAATCCAGAAAATAACTTTGAAGAATATATTTTAATTGATTTGTATTCCATTGAGGAAAATAAGCATTTGACCCCTCTAGTCAAAGAAGACAAAATACTTGGTGGCAAAGCCCTTGTTTTCTCATTCAGAGGTCAGATGTTTCTTTCAGTTAATGACAATGTTTGTGGATATATTAGAAATGATTTTTGTCCACTTTTCTTTGCAGATCATCTCTAAATCATTTAAGTTGTATGACTGTAGCTTGGCAAATGGGATCTTTTGTCCCCTTCACAGGATTACTATAGGGTTAATGTTTGGAAACTGTCTAGGCCACTTCATGACCTTAATGTGCTTCTGCTTGAGCTACTCTTTCGTTGCTTGGGCTGTATGTTATGGATTAGTATCATATTGGGAGGCCAATCCATGACCCACCTTCAGTCTAGTGGTGGTGGGAAAGAGGTTGGCATGCAGCATTGTACGTTTACTTGTCTCCCTTCATCCATTCCTTGACGATGTGAAGGTGTCCTGTGTCTTGGCCAGACAAACAACCTCAAAACATAATGTTACCACTTTCATGTATGATGTTGGAGAAGGTGTTGTTCTTGGGATCATAGGCAGCATTTCTCTTCCTCCAAACAGATCGAGTTGTGTTAATGCCAAACAGTTTGATTTTGGTGTTATCTGATTCCAGCACCTCCCAATCATATCCTAATCCAGTTTGATGTTCATTGGCAAACTTCAGGTGAGCCTGAACAGGTTCCTTCTGAAGCAGGGGTACCATACATGCACTGCAGGATTTTAATCCGTTGTGGTATTAAGTCAGTCCCACCAGGAAATCGCGGGCATTTTCTCAAAAAATCGCGGTCGGAATTGCCAGATGGTGCACGAGGATTTCCAGAAAATTGCGGAGCTTCTTACTGTGTTGTTGCGATTTTGTTGCGGCATGAAGTGAAAGGTGCGATTTTTGTTGCGATTTTTAATGTGTTTCCCCACGCTTGAAAGTAAAGGACACTGCCACATTCCAGTCCTCTGGTGTTTTTATATTATTTCCATTTTTATATTATAATTTTGGTCCTTAAGCAAAGCAGGGAAGCGGCCAGGGCGAGTTTTTAGCCAGAATGTCATCGTGAAAAGTTCCATCTCTTTCATGCTGCCATTACGACACCCTTCAATGCTGTTTATGGCCGTTTGACTCTGTTTTAAATGCCATCACCGTTTCAAATTGTAAGCATAGCCTACAAACTTCGTATCATGTCGATATCCATTCCTGACTTAAACAGTGGATACATAATTAACTATAAGTAGGCGGGCGGAATTGGGCATGTCCACCCAGTTGAAGAGGGTGCGTGACTGAAATCCTGGTTAATGTGAGTCGTCTGCTACACATAGCCTGCCTGTGTCGGCGTTTAATTTCCAAGCTGGTCAAAAGCAACACAAATAAAAGCAGAGGGAGGGGTCGCTTTCGAAAGAAGGCATAGGCCTAGGTTTTTTTTTGTTCTCCCGCGCCGTCAGCCGGCTTTAAATTAACGATGATCATTCGATGTAAGTAGGATGGAGTTTACAGATTTCCTGTTGTGAAGGATGCTTGCTGAATAATGCTAAGAAATTATAGGCTATTGATTTTGGTGCTCTTGTGAATATAAAAGACGACGAGCTTGTTATCTATAAAATACCACGTCGCCTGCAGAACGGAGTTCTCAGCTGTCAATCAATACCGTCAATCGCACAAGGAAGAGAGAAGGAGAGGGAGAGACAGAAAGTAGTTTTCCAACTTACTCCCACAGCTTTCCAACGTGTCTGCTCTGGTTTTATTCATGTGCAGTGTTCCTTGTCAGTTTGACCGCGCCAGGTTAAACGAAAGTGATTTGACGACACGGTCACCACGGTCACCAAGTGCTCGTATCCAGCCATAGCCCAATTTGCGCGAAAGAGATTACTATATCGGCCAGGCACGCACGCAGCATTCACAATTAAGGATGGAAATTACTCCTTTGTTGTGGACAAGGCATTTGCGCATCTCAATTCGGAGGGAAAATGTTGCCTTCTGTATGCGCACAAGTCAAACACCAAAGTGGTCCAGCAGGTGGACCGCTTTAGAAAAAAACGCATCTTGTTGTAGCCCTATACTTGGCGTAATGTAGATGACTGTCATGAAGTGTTAATTATATATTTATGTAGGCCTAGCACATTTTAAAAATGTAGGCCTATTGGTTATGCCAGACTAGTCATACATTTTCCCTCCTGTGACCATGCGAGCAGACGCGCAATGAGAACATGGCGTTTCCTACATTCGTATTTATTAGTTTTCCCCCCCTCACCGACAACTTTGTAGGCTACATGCATAGTAAAGTGCTGGGACTGATTGCTAGGTTACTTTTTTATTGTATTTTTTTATTGTATTATCCTTTTTGAAAGGAAGTTTGTCGACGTCAGTGAAGTCAGCGCAACATGGATTGGTTCAAAGTGTTCAAAGTTGCGGGAAATCGCGGTGATTGGAAAAAGTTGCGCTCTCATGCAGAATTCGCGGGAATTCATTTAAGTTGCGAAAAACGCCGCGACCGTAACATCGTGATTTCCTGGAGGGACTGATTAAGTGTTTCCAATAGTTTTCTTAGTGATTGAGGTCCCAGCTGCCTTGAGATCATTTCCTAGCTCCTCCCATACAGTTTTAAGGTGCTTATATGGGGCGCCGTTTGTAAAGCTGACTGTGCTGAAAATTTCAGCAACATTTTGTCACATTTAGCTGAAATTCCATCAACATTTTGTCACATTTAGCTTAAAACAGTGCTTTTAAAACGGTGTGATTTTTTCAGACTCCCCTTTTTGCATATTTAGAACAATGAATGTTAAATCTAAATAATGTATCTAAATGTTCAATTTAAATCTAATAAATATATAATAATTAGGGGTGGGCATAGATTAATTTTTTTAATCTAGATTAATCTCACTGTAATTTTAAAATTAATCTAGATTAATCTAGATTAATCTATATCAAAATGGCTCATTCAGAAATGGCGCGCTAGCGAAATAATGCCGAAAAAACCCTTGGAGTTTCTTAAGACAGATGGCGCATTAGAACAGAGCTCATCTTTTTTTCCAAAATGCATCTCATCTTCAAAAAATGGTCATGTTGATACTTGGTGATGAAAAAAAAAACGTACTGCAATATGTCATAAGTGTGTCCAATAGGAAGCATTTACAGTTATAAGATACTGAGATTTCAAAATGAACGGCGCTTTAAGTTGTAGAGGCAAATACAGATAAATCTATCAAACATTTAGGCTATTTAAACAAAATGACCTCAACAATTCAGCATTTCTAATGGAGAGAGAGAGAGAGAGAGAGAGAGAGAGAGAGAGAGAGAGAGAGAGAGAGAGAATCTGCCACTGACTGTTAAAAAGAGCAGCGGCTCCTTTAAGAGAGGGAGGAGCTCTGCGCACAGTAAACTCAGCAGCTCTCAGCAGAGGCAGGCTACTGGACCAACAGCACTGGCCCACGGCAATTTGGCCTAAACCTGACAGTTGTTCTCAGAGTTAGAATGCCAGAGGAGTTACAACTCGAAATTAATTCAGTTTGCAAAAAAAAAAATCAAGCGCGACAACCGCGAGGTTTATTACCGTCTGACATGAGAATATCTCACTGAGTCGCAAATGCGCGAATGCAACACAAACATTCAGCGAAAGTAGATATTGGCAGTTTCAGTTTGATAATCTTCAAAATGCATATCGCACGGAATATTTTGCAATTATGGCACAGGCAAGATTTCTGGAAGTTGTTTATGTGTTCCATGCAATGCGAGAAGGCTATGTCGGGCTCAGCTGGTAGGCTACTCACACACAATAATGTCTCTCTATGCTTCACCTCAAGCAATAATGTCTCTCTAGTCTACCACTTATGAAAAAGCACTCAACACCACGGCATGCAAACACTGTTCATATTTAGCAGGTCTGCTGAAGCAACAGGTGGAGAGGCGAAGCGACTGGAGGGCAGTCTGAAAGCGTCTGTCAATGGAACGCTAGTGATGTGCATACCAAAACCCATATTTTGAGAATAGATTAACGTGCGATATTTTCTTTATCGCGCGACAAGAGTCTCACATTATCGCAGCACGTTAACGCCGATAACGGCCCACCACTAATAATAATGTTCAATCTAAATGTCAAATCTAAATAATGAATCTAAATCTAAATTTTATATATAAATCTTAAATCTAAATATTAAATATAAATATTGAATCTAAATGTTAAATCTAAATATTAAATCTAAATCTAAATGTTAAATCTAAATGTTAAATCTAAATGTTAAATCTAAATTTTATATCTAAATGTTAAATCTAAATCTAAATAATATATCTAAATGTTAAATCTAAATGTCAAATCTAAATAATAAATCTAAATTTAAATGTTAAATATAAACCTAAATCTAAATGTGGAATTTAAATCTAAATGTTAAATCTAAATCTAAATGTTAAATCTAAATGTTAAATCTAAATGTCAAATCTAAATGTTAAATATAAATATTTAGATTTAGATTTAACATTTAGATTTAACATTTAGATTAAACATTTTTGTGTTTGTAACTTAACTTATCTAAATGTTAAATCTAAATGTTAAATCTAAATCTAAATATTTAGATTTAGATTTAACATTTAGGTTTAGATGTAACATTTAGATTTAACATTTAGATTTAGATTTCACATTTAGATTTAAGTTTATATTCAACATTTAGATTTATTATTTAGATTTGACATTTAGATTTAACATTTAGATATAGACCTATTATTTAGATTTAGATTCAACATTTAGATATAACATTTAGATTTAACATTTATATTTAACATTTAGATTTAACATTTAGATTTAGATGTAACATTTAGATTAAACATTTAGATTTAACATTTAGATTTATATTTAACATTTAGATTTAAGATTTATATTTAATATTTAGATTTAGATTCATTATTTAGAGTTGACATTTAGATTTAACTTTTTTATATATTATTTACATTTATATTTAACATTTGGATACATTATTTAGATTTAACATTTATTGTTCTAAATGTGTAAAAAGGGGAGTCTGAAAAATTCATACAATTTTTATAACACTGTTTTAAGCTAAATGTGACAAAATGTTGCTGAATTTTTCAGCACAGTCAGCTTTACAAACGGCGCCCCATAGGTCTGCTTATCTCTTTTTTTTCTGGTTATTAAATTCCCACAAGGCCAAATCTTGTATGGAACCACAGACAGGCCTAAGATTGATGATTGATGATCATTTTGTATGTCCTAAAATTGGGAAGAAATCCACCAACAGCTTGCTCCTTAATATCTAGGAGCCCATTTCAGCCTTGTTGAGTTCTAAAATCTTGTCCCTGACATCCTTTGACAGCTTTTTGGTCTGTCCCATGTTGGCGAGTTTAGTTTGATTGATTGACTGATTCTATGGACTGATTCTGCAGATTCAATGTGTCTTTTGTGCAGGTTTCTATTAACAGGTGTGTTCAATTCAGATAACAAGTTGATTGGAAGGGCCATTTGATCTGCGGGATCAGAACTCTTAATGGTTGGCAGGGGATCAAATACTTATTTCCCTCAATGAAATATAAATCAATTAATATATATTCTTTAGAGTTAATTTCTGGATTTTCTTTTTGATATTCTGTCTCATCATATTATAATACATATTATCATTAACATGAAAGACTGGTCATGTCTTTATTAGTGGGCAAACCAACAAAATCAGCAAGGGATCAAATACTTATTCTCCTCACTGTAGCTGACACTTTTTATCCAAAGCAACGTACAGTTATTATTTCAGGGTATGGGTTACAGTCCCTGGAGCAGTGTGGGGTTAGGTACCTTGCTCAAGCAATGGATGGAGGTGTAGGGTGAAGTAAGGGTGGGATTCGAACCTGCAACCCTCTGATTTCAAAGGAACAGTCCACCGTGTTTCAACAGTAAAGTATATTCTTTTCTGACCTGTGATGAGTTCATCCTGACCTGTCTCGTCTTCAGACCCCAGTCAGCAACGTGTGCAGCACCAACTCGTTAGCATTAGCTTGGCTCAGCTTTGCCTTGGGGATCATTGAGTGCTTTAAGTTAGAAGTGACCAAATTGTTCCACGTGTTTCCTATTTAAAAACTCTTACATGACTTGTGATTACAGATCCAAAAGTAGTTGTTCAAAATGAAACGTGGCGATTTCTTATCTGGATAATGGCACTGTAATGAATTGCGTAACACATTCTGAGCACTTTGACTTTGGCGCATTGATCACTTCTAGACCTCTCACACGAAGGGAGAGGGGGAAGTATTCATTATGACTTATGATTATGATGTATGAAAATACTTTTCATACACGAAAACGGTGATCTTCTCCATGTCCACAATTTCCAGAAAAGACATTTTTAGCTGCAAAACGTCCTGTTCTTCAGTCGTACTAGTAACTATTCGTTTATCACTTAATGAGTATTCATGAATATTCAGATCAAATGTGGCTAGACACAGCACAGGGGGGGGGAGGGGAACTAAAGAAGACTGACAGAAGAGGGCAGTTTATCATGTGCCCTCTGCCCCCGTACTGACCACTGAGGTTACAGGAGGCAACACACACACACACACACACACACACACACACACACACACACACACACACACACACACACACACACACACACACACACACACACACACACACACACACACACACACACACACACACACACACACACACACACACACACACACACACACACACACACACACACATATGGGAGGTATCAGCTGGTGAATGAAACCTCATGTCTTTGTTACAACTCATCAGGTCCTCCTATTGCCTCTCTATCACACACACACACACACGGGGAGATGTATGCAGTAGCCTATATAGCCTACACATATGTACACAGACAGAATGAGACACATACGCATACAGGTCCACATGAAATAAGCAACACACACACACACACACACACACACACACACACACACACACACACACACACACACACACACACACACACACACACACACACACACACAGAAAGACTAACACACTGACCTAAGGTCCCAATCCTGGCTTGCAGTTCTGGACGTCCCTGACACAAATGCATGCACACACACACACACACACACACACACACACACACACACACACACACACACACACACACACACACACACACACACACACACACACACACACCCATACACACACACATACAGGTAGCCACACACATACAGAGAGACAGAGAGAGAGAGAGAGAGAGAGAGAGAGAGACAGAGAGAGAGAGAGAGAGAGACCGGGAGAGATAATGTTCCAGAGTTCCTACAACCTCATTCTACCCTACAAGTGGTATAAGCTAAGCAAAGGATTTAATCCACATTCGCTTTAGGATGATAGTCTCTTGAACAGATACATGTTAGTCTGCCACTCTATTCCAATAGGGTCACTTGTCTGCACATACACACAAGCACACACACACATGCGCACACACCCTGACCCTGTCTACTTAGGAAGGCTGCTCCCTGGGTAAGATGTCGACCTCTGATCCCCTCCATCATCTCCTGTCCTGACCCGCACTGATACACTTACTGATAACAAACACACACGAGCACGTGTATGAACCCTCACACGCATGCACGCACACACACACACACACACACGCATGCACGCTCGCACGCACGCACACACACACATGCACACACACGCACACGCACACGCACAGAGGCACACACACAGACAGAATAGCACAAACACACACACACACAGAGTAACACACTGACCTCAACTCCCCATCTTGTTCCGGTCGTCCCTGACACAAACACACACGCGCACTCACAGAGGTATGCACACACACACACACACACACACACACACACACACACACACACACACACACACACACACACACACACACACACACACACACACACACACACACACACACACACACACACACATACAGAGAAACACACACATATACATAGTAACGCACACACACACACACACACAGACACACACATACAGAGTAACACACACAGAGTAACACAGACACAAACACATGCACACACACACACACACACACACACACACACACACACACACACACACACACACACACACACACACACACACACACACACACACACACACACACACACACACACACACACTTCAAGCCAGCACACACTTTCTCTCTCTCTCTTTCTCTCACTCACACACACACGCACGCACGCACGCACGCACGCACGCACGTACGCACGCACGCACACACACACACACACACACACACAGAGAAAAACACACACACACACACACACACACACACACACACACACACACACACACACACACACACACACACAGAATAACACACACACACACACACACACAGAATAAGACCCACCCACCCCACACACACACACACACACACACGCACGCACGCAAGCACACAGTCACACACACAAACACACACACATACACACACACCCACACACTGCCTGATATCCATGGTACAGCCTCCTCAATAGGAACCAGGTGGTGAGAGCGTCTCCCATTGATGAGGTCATGACTTATGTGGCGCTGATCAGGGATGACACACACACACACACTCACACACACACACTGACTTATGTAGCGCTGAACAGCGATGAGTTATGCCTGTCATGTCTCCCAGAGCATGCACACACACACACACACACACACACACACACACACACACACACACACACACACACACACACACACACACACACACACACACACACACACACACACACACACACGTCTGCCAGCAGTCTTCTGAATCGTGCCGAGGTCCGTAAGACTCCTGACTCCCAGCACTCTTAGAGGATTAACGTCTGGCAAGAGACCATAGTTAGAAATCACATCTTGTTAACGCTAAAAAGCGGAAAAGTGAAAACAAGCTCCAGTGTTGTTATATATCCATTAGTATTCCCAATCCACTCTTGGACAGATCTTCAGTGTCTCCATGCGTCTAATTATTCCTTCTTTTTCATTTCTTCTTTTTTGAATAGTTTTTGGGGGTTTTATACTTTTATTTTGACAGAACAGTTTGAGAGATGACAGAAAGCGAGTGGGAGAGGGAGATGAGGAATCGAATGGGGAATCGAGAATCGAACCCGGGTCCCCGGCGTGACAGAGCAGTGCCCTACCATTTCAGCCACAGCAGGGCCCTTTTTAATTTTTAGTGACTTTGACACTTTGATATAATGAAGTTTAAATTCTGCATCTTGGGGGCTTGTTATCCATGTGCTTTTATTTTCAATCACATCATCCTCTGTATGTATTGAACACGTTCTGTGCTCTGTTTACGTTTGAACGTTTGTTTATACTGTACATGTAAACAGCTTCTTAAATCAATATCATACAGTACAACCCACATACCGTAACTTGAAGACATTACCATTGTGGAGTGATGACACTTTACATTAAGACTTAAGATTGATTTAACAGAAGATTTGATTGATGTTTGAAGGAATGTTGCGGAGAAGGGAACTCTGAAACGCCTACTTGAGGGTAGTAGCTGATATTCTTGGCTTGGCCTGATGATTCATTTTCAGTGCAGTTTTGGTTTCTTTTTCAGACTCATCTGCAAACCCCGAGCATGATTCTAATTGGTAACAAAAGAAGACATGCTGTAATCTGAACTTTCCACATGCTGTTATGAGTGAGTGTGTTTACTCATGAGAATTGTGTTCATGTTTAATTTATGGTCGACTACTTTTCCAGAAGGACATACTGCTAATGCCAAGCAGCTTTATAAAACATTTATTCATTTTTTTTTTGTATTTTGGGGAACAAAAACACATTCTGATGATATTACAGCGTGTTGCTGTAATGAGGGAAATATTTGTGTGAGTATTGTGTTCATGTTTAATTTATACTTGGCTAATTTTCCAGGGGGGCACTCCAAGCAGTTCTGTAACTGTCTACTGTTTTACTTTTTTAAATGGTCTTTCGGGAATGAAAAAAAGACACTCTCCACTACTGGAGGACCCTCAGATTTGCACTGCTCCCCAACAAAAATGAAATAGAACCAATGAGGATCGCAGGATTTGGACTATATTCAAGGTTTTATACAAACAGTCCCTTCTATCCACCACCCCCCGCAGTACCTCCCCGACCCCCAGTTTAGGGGACATGCATTAAGATGTGCTGGCAGCAGTGTCACCATCTGTAGAGCAGCAATACAAGTGACAATCACGGCCATACCAGTCCCCCTGGGGGAGGGAGGCGTGGTGTGTGTTTTGTGTGTGTGTGTGTGTGTGTGTGTGTGTGTGTGTGTGTGTGTGTGTGTGTGTGTGTGTGTGTGTGTGTGTGTGTGTGTGTGTGTTATGTGTGTGTGTGTGTGTGTGTGAGTGTGTGTGTGTGTGTGTGTGTGTGTGTGTGTGTGTGTGTGTGTGTGTGTGTGTGTGTGTGTGTGTGTGTGTGTGTGTGTGTGTGTGTGTTATGTGTGTTATGTGTGTGTGTGTGTGTGTGTGTGAGTGTGTGTGTGTGTGTGTGTGTGTGTGTGTGTGTGTGTGTGTGTGTGTGTGTGTGTGTGTGTGTGTGTGTGTGTGTGTGTGTGTGTGTGTGTGTGTGTGTGTGTGTGTGTGTGTGGGGGGGTTATGTGTGTGTTGTATGTTGACTTCTTGTCTTTGTATCTTTGTGTAATGTGCATGTGGATGCATGGCATATACTTCCTGCGAAGATTAAGATCCTTTGGTGCTACTGCCCAAATCATCTTCTTATTTTTTACATCTGTGATCCATCTGTGATCCAAAATCTGCTCTAAGATCATTGGGCTGCCCATAGCAAACCTATTCCAGGAAGCTCATAACAAAACTATACTCCGACTGGCCACTTGCATCTCTACTGACATTACACACACTCTTTACCAAGAATACCAGCCATTACTCTCAAGTAGGCGTTTCAGAGTCCCCCGCTTCAACCGCAACAGATTTAAACATGCTTTTATACATCAATCAATTTTCTTGTTAAATCAGTCATAAGACTGTATAGAGTTATCACTCCATGTTGGTAGGATCTTCAAGTTATATGGGTTGTATGTAATGTATGCATGTATTTCTGTATATAGGCCTGTGTTTTTGTCCTCTGTCTTTGTTTTTTTTGTCAGCCGTGCAATAGTCTTGTGATGTGATGCTATGTGTATGTCCTGTCTTAAGCGAGTGTTGCTCAGGGACGCAAAAAGAATTTCAGTGTAAACTGACAATAAAGTCTGTATCGTCATCGTATCGTAGGCTACGTGTGTGTGCAAGCGTGTTGATGTGTGAGAGTGACTTAATGTGTGTGTGTGCGCGTGTGTGCTTGTGTGCAAGTGAGTGTGTGTGTGTGTGTGTGTGTGTGTGTGTGTGTGTGTGTGTGTGTGTGTGTGTGTGTGTGTGTGTGTGTGTGTGTGTGTGTGTGTGTGTGTGCGCGCGCTGATGCATGTGTGTGCGCACTTGTGTGTGTGTGTGTGTGTGTGTGTGTGTGTGTGTGTGTGTGTGTGTGTGTGTGTGTGTGTGTGTGTGTGTGTGTGTGTGTGTGTGTGTGTGCGCGCTGATGCATGTGTGTGCGCACTTGTGTGTGTGTGTGTGTGTGTGTGTGTGTGTGTGTGTGTGTGTGTGTGTGTGTGTGTGTGTGTGTGTGTGTGTGTGTGTGTGTGTGTGTGTGTGTGTGTGTGTGCTGCTATAAATCTGACTAGCGGGAGTGTGTGTGCAGGATATTTAGATGATTTACTGATGGACAGCCCCCCGCTCTTGCACTCTTTATAGCCCCTTCACAGACAATAGCAGGCCAGATATGTCCCCTCGCCTTCGCTCTCGTCTCGCACCCTCCCGCTTGCCTTTTATATGCCATTTATTCTGGCCAATCTGCTCCCCACATGACACCATGCTCTCCATGTGACACCATGCTCTGTGTCATATATGGGGAGACAAGACAACCTCTGCTTGTGAAAATAAGGAAGACGCCTTTTTCTTATTAGATAGATCTAGACCTTTCATGCAGATGGGATTGCCGGCAATCTCATTCACTATTTTCAGAAAAAAAGTAGCCTAACAGATTAAGTCATGGTTATTACCATTAATTAGTTCATTACCATTAAAGGTGCACTGTAAGCTGGTGGCCAGAGTAGGTATTGCAACTATAATGCTGGTTATTGAAACTGTGCTGCTTATTACCAAATGCGATCTTTTCATGAATATTTTATAAATAATAAACCAATATTAACTTGTACAACCAAAGTACAGGAAGTTTTGCAGCTAACATGTAATGTAGAGTGTCAATATGAGGTGTACCAAACAGGACAGGACCCTGAATCAAGCAGATGATGCGACGGCCAAATTGGGCGTCTGGTGGAAACAGAGTCATATCTCTGGCCTGGTTTGCCTAGTGCCCCCGGCGACAGGGCATTGTTTGGCTAAATTAGCCGCCTCTGAAGATTATCAGACACTGACAAAAAAAGGCATAGCACTGAGCAGGTTAGCAGCCCCAGGGGACTAGCACCTGCTGACCAGAGAGAGAGAGAGAGAGAGAGAGAGAGAGACAGACAGATAGACAGACAGAGAAAGGGTACAGTGAAAAATCACATTCAATTCTTCACAAATAATACAGCACAGCTATAACACTATTGCTATTGCCTTCGTACTTGGCCAAAGCAGGTCTATGTGGACCGATATCCAAATATCCAGACCATTTAATTTGAACTGCAGCTTGGATGTCCACCAACTTGGATGCTGTTTAGAGATGTGGTCAGCGAGGAAGCAGCAAGGGGCGTTGCTAGACCTATTTTACAGGGGCACTTGCCTAGGTAATGAGTGTGCCCCAGTATGAGTTTCACATGCAAAAAAAACAACTTGGATTTAGCTCAAGATTAGCATACAGAGTAATTTACAGAATGCACACAAAATAGCGCTCATACTATGTGAAGGTGTGTGTAAATGTTCAAGAGGCAACAACAATCCAACTGTACTACAAGTGTCCTGCTGCTAAATGAGTGTCTGTATCAGGTGAGGTTTTAGAACCATCTCCAAGGACACATCATAATGACATCACAGACAAGTGACCCTATTGGAATAGAGTGACAGACTAACATGTATCTGTTCAAGAGACTAAGGTAAATGTGGTTTGTATCCTTTGCTGAGCTCATACCATTTGTAGGGTAAAGTTGTAGGAACTCTGGAACATTGCCTCTCCCTGTCTCTCTGTCTCCCTCCCTCTCTCTCTCTCTGTCTTTGTCTTTGTCTCTGTCTCTGTCTTTGTCTTTGTCTCTGTCTCTGTCTCTGTCTCTGTCTCTGTCTCTGTCTCTGTCTCTGCGTGTGTGTGTGTGTGTGTGTGTGTGTGTGTGTGTGTGTGTGTGTGTGTGCGTGCGTGCGTGCGTGCGTGCGTGCGTGCGTGTGTGTGTGTCCATGTTGAAGTTGAGCTATTAAACCATGCTTACTGATATGATAATGCTGTGTTGATATTCATGTACAGCATGATGATTGTTCTGCACCCCTGAGTTTTGCTGTCCATCTGAGTCCCATAGTGATGCGTGTGTAAATGTCCAGGAGGAAACAACAATCCAACTGTACTCTTCAGTGTCCTGCTGCTAAATGAGTGTCTGTATCAGGTGAGGTTTTATAACCATCTCCAAGGACACATCATAATGACATCACAGACAAGTGACCCTATTGGAATAGAGTGGAATCCTTTGCTGAGCTTACACCACTTGTATGGTAGTATAAAGTTGTAGGAGGTCTGGAACATTGTCTTTCCCTGTCTCTCTGTCTCCTTCCCTCCCTCTCTCTCTGTCGTTGTCTCTCTCTCTGCCTTTGTCTCTTTGTCTCTTTGTCTCTTTGTCTCCCTCTGTCTCTTTGTCTCTCTCTGTCTCTCTGTCTCTCTCTCTTTCTCTCTCTCTCTCTCTCTCTCTCTCTCTCTCTCTCTCTCTCTCTGTGTGTGTGTGTGTCTTCATGTTGACGTTGAGATATAAAACCTTACTGATATGATAATGCTGTGTTGATGTTCATGTACTTACAGCATGATGATTGGCATGCACCCCTGACTTTTGCTGTCCATCTGAGTCCCATACTATAGGTGTGTGTAAATGTCCAGGAGGAAACAACAATCCAACTGTACTCTTCAGTGTCCTGCTGCTAAATGAGTGTCTGTATACTCAGGTGAGGTTTTAGAACCATCTCCAAGGACACATCATAATGACATCACAGACAAGAGACCCTATTGGAATAGAGTGGCAGACATCACAGACAAGTGACCCTATTGGAATAGAGTGGCAGACTAATATGTATCTGTTCAAGGGACCATCATAATAAGGTGAATGTGATTTGAATACTTTGCTGAGCTTAAACCACTTGTATGGTAGTATAAAGTTGTAGGAGGTCTGGAACATTGTCTCTCTCTGTCTTAGGCAGCGGGCCAGAAATCCTATCTTGCAAGTTCGTCGGAGTGATCAGGTGGCAACTTGGTTTTTGCTCATATATATCCATCAGAGTGCATAAATCAATATTCTAAATGTTGCCATCGTCAAAAGTTGCACATTCATATGAAAAACAAAGGTTGAAATAGCGATTTTTGGTAATGTAGGAATGTAATTAAAATTGACCTCTTCAACAAGAAAAGTGTCACCAAATAAATTTGAAGTGATCCACAAGAGCAAAACTTCACATATAAGTGTGTATTATGCCTATCAATATTTCTTTATGGGTGCAATGGCAGTCAGGCATAGCGCCACCATGTGGTAGGTAATTGAACTGCTTGAAATGCACTGCAGCTACTGTTAATTCCATATAGGAAAAAGTGGTGAAGTTGATGTGTAGATTCTATTAAACATGGCCTATGAGTGAAATGGCAGTCAAGCATAGCACCACCATTTGGTAGACAATTGAACTGCTTCAAATGCACTGCAGCTACTGTTAATTCCATATAGGAAAAAGTGGTGAAGTTGATGTGTATATTCTATTAAACATGGCCTACTTTGTGAATGGTTTGTTGATGTCTTGTAGAATAAGGAAATTGTGTGGTGACAAACGTACCACAGGTAAACCGTTAATTGTTAATTCAACATTCATTGCCTGACATGAATGATAATTAGCAGATAATGGCTGATTGTAATTATGAACACAAAACACATAATCACAACTTAGTTACTGTCTTTTGCCTTTGCATGTCTCTTTCACTCAAGACTGATAGACACAATGTAGAATACAGTAGGCCTAATTGCCAATTATTGGCCAAAGGTTTTCACAAAATTGAAAAAGACAAAATTCTCAACATTTTAAGTAAGACTCTATTATTAGTTGTATAGTATTATTATGATGTATAATTATGATAATTATGCAAATATAAAAATATACATCCAAGGTGGTCACAATTTTTCAACATGGCCACCCTCTCCACTTGTAAAAAAGGCCTGGAATAGTTCACTTAATGATACAAGCATGCAATTTGGCACAAAATGTTCATCAGAATCCACTCTTTGAAAAAAGGGTGCTGGCCTTAGGGAATTCCAAGATGGCCACCTTCCACCAATAACTCCTTAGCATATTAACTGATTTGCATTACAATTATTTTAAGAAAAAAAAGATCTGTTTGATCACTATCCTATCATACAGTCTGAACCAAAAGATCTGCTATTTTTGCACGATGGCATTTTTAAAGCAAAACAACATAAATATTAGAAGTGTAGTCCTACAACAAAATCTCGAAAAGAACTGTGTAAGGCTGGACAGAGGACAAATAAGACATGTAGCATTTACACCCGTCATTCTCTACTCTCTGTAATGGGAGACCCAATTACCCAGAACACTTTCAATTAGTTTCCTATCCCCAGTCAGCTGGATTTTCTAACTAGTCTTGGCCTTATCAGCAGATATATTCCAAAAAACTTTGAACAGCCTCATTTCCCATCCTCTGACAAGTCAAGTGGAGTGTACTGACTACTCATTGATGCTTTGATGCATTGGTGGCTTTTAAATTCCACTGCGGAAATTGGCAAAGGTGTTGTTATCCAAGTTGACAAGTTGAGGGAACCCACAGTTCTTTTCTTGTTAACTACACAGCATTTACAGTCCTTCCATTTTGGTCAAGTTGTACAGTAGGTAAGGACATTAGAATGATTGGCATGATGCTGTGCTGGAAACACGAGACCCTACATCTCCGATAGAATTGATTGTGTTTGATATCTTTGACCAAGTCAACTTTGATGATGTTGAGATTTTCCTGAGTAAGTTGGGAGCTGTATATCTTTTGACGTCTGCATCAGACTTGGTACAACCAAAACTCTCTCTAATGAGATAGGCCTACATGGTCCTAGGAGGAAGCCAATAGCCACATCTTTTCCCATGCCAAATTATGGTAAGACAGATCGCCGAACCACGTCTGTGTAATAATAAAAGAAAGTTAATGCATGGTGTGACCTTTTCTTACTTTTCCCTGCCAAATTATACCAATGGCAATTTTCTCCACTCAAGTCTAGATGTGCAACATTTAAAGGGACAGTTTGGTCAATTTCAACATGCAGTTGTATTGCTCACGCTACCCTTGACTTGTCAGTACCTGGTGATGCCACATTTTTCGGCTCAGCCCTTTCCGAGATATGAGCAATTCTAATGGGGGCAGCGTTTGTTTACATTTTTTAAAAATGAAACATAGGCCAACTCCAAATATTTTCCCAAAAGGTACTGCTGTTTGCTAGTTGTCTGCTGATGTTTTATAACCTTTTGGATGTTTTTGGGAATAAATAAAAATGTTTTTTTGAAATGTAAACAAAGAGCTGCCCCCATTACAATGACCAGGATCTCGGAAACGGCTGAAGAAGAAGAAAAAAAAAATTCAGGCACTGACAAGTCCAGGGTAGTGTGAGCATTACAACTGCATGTTGAAATTGACCAAACTGTCCCTTTAAGGCTGATGTGTGGCCAAACCCAGAGCCTTCAATTCATTGTCATCCACAAACTTTACAACACAATTGGACAAGAGAAGGCCTAATACATGCTGTTCTGCCTTGCTTTTACATGCTGTGACATGGTCACAGCCTTCAAAACCAATGATAAAGGAAAGTAGTGGAATGAGAGATTCAGCACTGCAGATTGTATGAGTGATGCGAGCCATTAACTATTTTGCAGAAAGGCCATGTGAAGACATCCCTCCAACAGCAGCAGCACTGATACAACACACTACATAATATGCAACAGCACACTACATAATATGCAACAAATCAAGCAGAGTGCCTGTGGGTTTTTTAGCATATGCCAACTAGAACTCAAAGAAATGAAATCCAACTGACGGGAGAAGATTGGCAAAGAATGAACAGGGCAGCCATTGCAAAGAAAAGTTTGCTAAGTGCGGCAGGTGCACATGCCTCAGGCTTGGTCTTGTATGCATAGTCTAGTGAAGCAGCAAATGTGAAGTACAGTTCTGCTTAATCCTTTTACTTCAGGCCTGTCAAGATTTTGACATTATATTGTGCAGTTTTAGTATTTTTGAATAAGAAATCACAGCTCCTTTTCAGACTGTATCATGTATACAGTATTGATCTTCAGTAATTTGTTGATTTCATTGAAGTAATTGCATATATGTTGGTTAGCATTAGTAATTGTTGGTGGAGAGGATAGCATCTCGAAACGTGTCAAACATCTTGGTTTTTCTTGTGAACAATGTTGTTGTTTCAAAGAGTATATTCTAATGAACAAGGGTGCGAAATTGCAAGCCATGTCATTATGTGAACAGTTCTTGGTCTTCTGAGGCGGGTGGCCATCTTGAAAAATGGTGGCCACTTTGGATTCTTTTGGTGGCCATCACACTTTTTAAAAGTGTTCCTTATTATAAGTGGAGAGGGTGGCCATATTGAAAACGGTGGCCATCTGGATTTTATCAATGGACAATGCTCTTCTTTAAAAAGTGGATTTTACATAACATTTGCAGTATTTCATGCTATCATAATTAAAGCGATTCGTGGCCTCATTATGGCTCAATTCGAAACAGGGAAGGCAGCTGTCCTTCCCGTGAGCTAACTGGACATCGAGTCATGAAGTGTGGATCGAAACGAAAAATTGCTTTATTTCCTGCCTCGGCAGTTGACTGCATTTGTGGGCGTAACAGGGATATTTGAGGTCAGCATCAGATGCTGACTTCGCTGCTTTGGTACCCAACATGCTGTGCGCCACCTCCCTCTCAACCGGAAACCTGAAAAACAAACATGGCTACTACCCAAGCTACTACCTTATCATACTCTTTATTCTGACACTTATGTATGTAGATATTGAAAATCGAATGGATAAATCAACATTGTAGTATCTAAATATGCTGTCGCTAGATCTATTTATAGCCTATTGTACGATTCCGCCGTCTGACGATCATTCACCGTTCAAATAGCATGCGTAAGCTAAGCGCTAACGTGATGAACGCAACTCCCGCCATAAAATCGCCGTAACATCAAATGCGCAAGGCAGCGCACTCGTTAGTGCCGTTCGTAACGGCTGCCTCATCAGCTAACTTCACCTATCTGATCAGTGACCTGTTTATGTAGGAGGAGAGTCATCGAGTCACTGCCTCCCGTTTCGAACTGAGCCTCTAAGTGCAGAGGGTGGCCATCTTAAAATATGGCTGCCAGCTTGGATTTTCTGCGCGGCCAAGGGCATTTTTTTTTAAAGAGTGCACACTAATGAACATTTGTGCCAAATCTATACGTGCACTTTTCTGTGCACTTACCGGTATATAAATAAGGAAAAAACGAAGTAGCGCCCCCTGTGGTGGTCAAGGGAGCAGGTTTATGCCCTGGCAACAGACAGATTTGGATTCAGCACCCCCAAATTGACCAAGTGCACATATTTTTAAGTTGCTACTAAGAGGTCACAACAAAACTCATTATCCAGATGAGCTATGATTTATGGTCCGCAGCCTATGTGTCATATTTTGGTATTTTCTTCCATCTTGAGTCTAGATTGTAATGTATATGTATGTTGTTCGATAATTCAACCAATTAGCTGTCATTTTTAGAGAAAAACATGGCTTGAAGTAAAGAAACGGTCCAAAACCAGCATTTTAAGTCAGTTTGAACTAGCCCCCTGCACACCCCCCCCCCCCCACACACACACACACACACACAAACACAAAGTCTTCAGTTTCATGGAAAATGTTTTTACAAAGCAATCTGTAAAATGTTATAACTGAACAGGAAAGAAAACGTTGTTTCTACCCATAAATAAGCAAAAATGAATATAGCGCCCCTTGTGGTGGCCAAACGTGCAGGTTGACGGCGTGGCAACAGGCAGATTTGGATTCAGCACCCCAAAATTGATCAAGAAAACATGTTTTTAAGTTGCCACTAAACGGATACAACGAAACTCATTTTCTAGATGAGCTATGATTCTTGGCCCGCTGCCTATCTCCCTCCCTCCCTCGCTCTCTCTGTCTTTCTCTCCCTGTCTCTCTGTCTCCCTCCCTCCCTCCCTCTCTCCCTCTACCCCTCTCTCTGTCTCTCTCTCTGTCTCTCTCTCTCTCTCTCTCTCTCTCTCTCTCTCTCTCTCTCTCTCTCTGTATGTGTGTGTGTGTGTGTGTGTCTTCATGTTGAAGTTGAGCTATAAAACATATGCTTACTGATATGACAATGCTGTGTTTATGTTCACAACATGATGATTGGCCTGCACCCCTGACTTTTGCTGTCCTTACAATACTTGCAATAATATAATTAATTTACAAGCTTTTGAAAATAAATGTAAAAAATGTTTTGCTTGCACGCTTTGCACTCTCGCACTATATCTCGGTGCCCTACTATGCCCCTGTATAGGATTAGGTCATCTGACGCCCCTGGGAAGAACAAGAGTCTATTGAAGGGGTTCCCAACCCCCTTCCTGGGGCCCACTTGAAATTTTCACAAATATTCGGGGGCCCACCTCTGAACAACACAACTCAAACAAATAGTCAACAGCAACACACATACAAATATGAATTTGAGTTTTTAGAAAACGATTTCAAGGCCCTTTTGGAATACCTTGGTCCTGGCCCACAGCTTGAGAATCACTGATCTGTTGTAATGACTCACTGATTTCACTGGTGGAAACTGCCTCCATATCAGTAAATATAGGAGAGTAAATACTCCAGACACAAAATGAATTGTGCACGAGAGCAACAAGCGCCATATCGCACACACAGTACGTCATCTGGGAGAGATTGGCCAAGGAAAGGAATAGCCTGCAGATAGGAATCTGCACAATAAGCCATAGACCATTTAAATGCTTCTCATTGGGACACATTTTCTCTCTCTTTCTCTCTCTCTCTGATACTCTCTCTGACACTCACTCTCTCTCTCTCTCTCTCTCTCTCACTCACACTCTCTCTCTCTCTCTCTCTCTCTCTCTCTCTCTCTCTCTCTCTCTCTCTCTCTCTCTCTCTCTCTCTCTCTCTCTCTATTTCTCACTCTCTCTCTCTCTCTCTCTCTCTCTCTCTCTCTCTCTCTCTCTCTCTCTCTCTCTCTCTCTCTCTCTCTCAGCTTTCCTTAACTAATTCTATGTTGTTTGAGCCAACACAAAGGAGGAGATGAGTGTGTGGATAAAGCCATTGTGCAGGTGAAGGGGCATCTTGTTATCTGAGGACAAGGAAGTGTGTTTCCTTTGTTGACGCTGAACTGAGATGAAATGTTAGTAATGACTGTGTAGGAGGTAGGTCAGGCCGGTATGCACACACACACACACACACACACACACACACACACACACACACACACACACACACACACACACACACACACACACACACACACACACACACACACACACACACACACACACACGCGTACGTCTGTCTGACATGCTCACACTCGTACAGACACAGACCCATCACAGACGTGATCACACACACACACACGCATGCAAGCAGGCACACAGACAGACAGACAGACAGACAGACAGACAGACAGACAGACAGACAGACAGACACACACACACACACACACACACACACACACACACACACACACACACAAACACACATACACACTCCTGTCTTACACGGTCGCTGGAGAGGAGGAAACAAAATTAAAAAGTCAGATGAATTTGAATGTGACCCTCCATGAAGACAATAGTCAACACTCCACGCACACACACACACACACACACACACACACACACACACACACACACACACACACACACACACACACACACACACACACACACACACACACACACACACACACACACACACACATTCTTTCATTCTCTCTTGCACGCTCCATGGAGACAATAGTCAACACTCCAGTCCACACATTGTTTTCGAGCTTACACGCGCACACACACACCCACATACATACACACAGACATCAGACACACACACACACACACAGACACCAGGCACACACATGCACACACATACACACGCACAGAAAAACACACGCATGCAAGCACACACGCACGCACGCACACACACACACACACACACACACACACACACACACACACACACACACACACACACACACACACACACAGACATACACACACACAGAGTCACAGTCCCTCTGTCTTGCGTACATGAGGTCAGACCTTTCCAGTTATTCAAAAAGACGAAAAGGAAAGAAAAAAGAAAAAGGGATGAATATTTGACCTTTGGTGACCTCTACACAGTTTGTGTCCTTACCTGCCCTCTAAAATACCCAAAGTAATTACTTTTCAAGTCTGGTCCAGTCTAGTCTCCCTGCACTGAATTATTAATTACAGATTAAAGTGTCTTTAATTATTTCATGATAAATGAAGCGTTTCGCCCACATGTAATTCAAACAGAGCAACGCTTTGGCCTTTTCAACTCCATCATAAACTTTGTATTGTTCTTTCAGCCATTATTTACTAAAGTCCGTTTGTACTCTTTGCCACTATATTTCAAAGCAAAACACATACACAAAAATCCCTTTTAAAGCATAGCGAATGAGCATGGAGGATAATTAACTACAGACTGCCGTTATATCAAAGGCATGGATTTACTGATCTCTTTTACAAAGACTCCACAGCTTACCAGGCAATGTTTATATGGTATCTGTAGTGTGTATTCAAAATGGTATTGGCGTACAATTCCAACATCAAAATAAATTTTCCCTGTATTCGGGGCCGCTGACGGCTTTGGCTGGGCCCGGGACAAAGACATATAAAAGGGCCCGAAACCCAATAAATGCAATGTATTGAGGATTCGATTCTGGGCCCCCTCTCTCCCTGAGCCGGGACAAGTGACCCCTTTGTCACCCCCTGTTGTCTTCCCCTACTGTATTTACACAACCGTAATAAATCAGTCCAGCAGTCCTGCTGGCTCACAATCTCACAGTACAAATCCATTATCCTCTCATTAGAAATGCATTAGTCACGCGCCAAGCCAATCACGCCTATTAGAGTCAGTAGATGTGTTTGTGTTCGCACCAATTACAAATACTGTATATGTGTTAGCTAAGATTCATATTCACAGAGCGCTAACGGGGGGTCGATTGCTTACTCACATGCTCATGTATGAGATAATGACATGCTATTAGCTGTTGGTGTACCGTACAGGGGCCGAGAGGTATTGACAGGCGGAGTGTCTGTTGATGAATTGAACAGTGATGTACGGTATGAACAATGTGCAGTGATTAAGGATTTTAATCTACAGCCTCAGCAGGAGGTCTCTGTCTCTTATCGCTTCTGCAGGATTTTAGATACAAACATAGTGTTAAGAGAAGGCATTTTCTTCCGCAGGATGTTAAATATGCATATTACCTTACCTTTTACATGACATTACATTTAGCAGACGTCTTTGACCAAAGCGACTTACAATAATAATAATAATAATAATAATTGTATTTGTATAGCACTGTGTCATACAAGGCATGTAACTCAAAGTGCTTAACAAATGGGAAAAAAAAACATTGTTAGAGATAGATTTTAAAGGAGAGGTATAGAGGAGAGGCAGAAAAAGCAGGAAGGCAGAGGAAGAAGAGATAGACAGAGAATGTAGAGTCATAAGGTCAACGTAGGTTAGGACCAGGATTCTTAGATGCGTAAGGTCCATAGTGGCTGGGCCTATCATAAGTCATTGATAGTCACACAGAGATTGGGCGCTCAGGTGCGGCCCCTGGTGGCATCAGGGGTGAGGAAAAACTCCCTTTCGCTTGATTCATAGTTTGTAAGGGGGAAAAAAAAGCTCAGTGAGGTCTGAGAAAAAAGACCCCCTATAGTCAGGAAGAAACCTCAGGCAGAGACCAGCGGCCACCTAGGGGAGCCCCCTGCCAGGGCTGGTTGCAAGTAGTAAGGGCGCTGCGGCGGCTGGGACACTATGACGCCTTGGCAGCTAGGAGTTGGCAAGGATGAAGAGGTGGGTCTTCAGCTGCTTCTTGAAGGAGTTGACGGAGGTGGCTGATCGGATCTCGATGGGGAGGGCGTTCCATCTCTTGGGCGCATAGCAGGCAAACGCGGCGTCGCCGATCTTCTTTTGCGGGGGGGTGGGGGTCCTTAGCAGCTTGGCATCAGTGGACCTGAGAGCTCGAGCAGGGGCATAAAAAGAGAGCATGTCTGAGATATAACTAGGGGCAAGTCCATTTAATGCTTTAAATACTGTGAGCAGAATCTTAAAGTCGATTCTGTATGAGACAGGTAACCAGTGCAGGTCTGCCAAGACAGGAGAGATGTGCTCTCTCATTCTGGTTCTTGTTAGGATTCTTGCCGCAGAATTTTGAATGAGTTGCAATTTGTCAATTAATTTTTTTGGGAGACCAGAGAAGAGAGCATTGCAGTAGTCTATCCTACTGGTGACAAAGGCATGAATAAGTTTCTCAGCGTCTTGTCGGGGGGCCAAGCCGCGCACCTTGTTGACATTTCTAAGATGGAAAAAATCTTGTTGATGTGAGGCTCAAAGCTCAAATCCGAGTCTATGACCACACCTAGGCTAGTAACCTTATCTTTAATGTGCATGCTTAGGTCACCTAGGCTTGAGTGGAGTTTTGCACGTTTTTTCTTAGGCCCAATGAGCAACACTTAAGTTTTATCCTCATTTAATTTTAGGAAGTTACTGTTCATCCAATCTGTGATGGCAGACATGCATTTAGTCAAGGCATGAATGGCAGTGGTTTGGCTAGGCTCGACAGAGATATATAGTTGAGTGTCATCGGCCTAGCTATGAAAATCAACATTGTGCTCTCTGATGATGGAGCCCAGGGGCAACATATAGAGAGAGAAGAGGAGAGGGCCCAAGCAACTACCCTGAGCAACTCCAAAAGGCACATCATACTTGTTGGAGACGTATTCTCCGATGGTGACAAAAAACTGCCTTCCTGTAATATATGTTTTGAACCACTCTAAGACGTGACCGGACAATCCTACCCAAGATTCAAGGCGGTCAATTAGTATGTTGTGGTCTATCGTGTCAAAGGCGGCACTGAGGTCGAGGAGGATAAGTGCTGAAACTTTTTTTGCGGCAGTGCTGAGCCTAAGATCACTTATTATTTTGGTTAGTGCTGTTTCGGTGCTATGGTTGGCTCTAAAGCCTGATTGGAATTTTTCCAAGATATCATTCCCAGCCAGATGTTGATTAAGCTGTTTAAATACAACTTTACTAGTACCTTGCTTATAAAGGGGAGGTTTGATATAGGTCTGTAGTTGTTTAAAGAATTCTGATCTAAATTTGTCTTTTTGTTTTGTCTACAAGGAGGCACTTACAAGGTACTGAATACAAATACAAGAGATGGGGTCAGCCATGGCTCAACCGCCTTTAAATCAGAGGCTTGTGGGTTCAAATCCCATCCTTACCCCATCCTTTCATCCTCATGGCTGAAGTGCCCTTGAGTAAGGCACTTAACCCCACATTGCACCAGGGCCTGTAAATATCCTGTATCTAGACAACAAGCGCCAGCTAAGTGTAATGTAATGTAATGAGTACAGACAATTTCTCACTATACTTTTGGTGCAGTAATGGGAAAACTGTTTAGAATTCCTGAGGATACTTGTATCAAGAAGGTTGCTGGTTCAGTTCCCACCAGGTGGGTAGGGGGGATTAAACAACCCGTGTTGTTTCCCTTGGGGCCTGTCTTGCTGCCTTGGTGTGCCTGGTGGGCTATCCCCTTGCATGGGTGGGGCATGAATGCTGTTTTATAGTGTGCACTCAAAGTGTGCTGTGGTGTGCTGTGTCACAATGGGAGTTTCCTGGAACTTTCACTTTCACTTCTTCAAAGGGCAGTCTTATTAGCCCATTGCTATGTAAACACACTGTCATCAACACATTGTTATCTTTTTTTTACCATGCAAAATAATCCAAGAGACCATAGGATACCATCAAGATACACAGTGTGGTGATTGTTTTGTTGCTTCTGATACCTGCATGGTCGGTCATGTCTTTTTCATTTTTGGCTTTTGGTTGAGATCACAGTTTCCTGAGAGTGGGAATTGACTTTAAAAACATCCGCTCTGTCTTGTAGTTATACGTATTTGTATACAGGTCAAAGACGTTTTTTTTTTAAAGCTCAGATGTCAAGTGGTGCAGTGGCATCTAATTGCCATAAATTAATTAGCAATTGGTGGTTGATATGCTGCAATGAATATGCTTCTTCGATAGTCTGCTAAAAGCAAACATCAGCATTATACATACAAGCAGCACTGGCTATCGTTGTGCCGCCCTGACGTGTACTACTGCTGAAAAGTCATTGACCCATACAGTATGTCTATGCATTGCATAAGAGCATACTGGTCATTGATATTGTTTCTATTATATCCACACAGCATTCGGGCAGTCCTCTTTTTCCTACAAGGCTACATCACAATGGAATGCTCTTCCAGGTGACCTGAAGAGCTGTGGCTCCTTTAAGAGCTTTAAATACCAACTTAAATATGCTCTTAAAGAGAAACAAACTTGAAACATTTATGTTTTAATTGTACGTGGTCCTAATAAACTTGATTGATGATGATTGACGTTTGAATGGACAGCATGGCAGCTTTCAAGGCATTCCTCTCTGTTTCAATGTTCACACGGTCGCTTCTCATTGTAGACAAATGATTTGACGCACACGCATTCTTTTCTCTCTCTCTCTCTCTTTCTCTCTCTCTTTCTATCTATCTCTCCCTCTTTCTCTCTCTCTCTCTCTCTCTCTCTCTCTCTCTCTCTCTCTCTCGCTCACACACACACACACACACACACACACACACACACACACACACACACACACACACACACACACACACACACACACACACACACACACACACACACACACACGGAGAGTAAAGTAAAGTACAGTAGACATGCTAACACACACACACATCATGTGCTTGGGCAGAGTTCAGACTTTATAGAGCATGTAAGGGATGGGACGGTATGTCCACTCTAAGTATGATCTAAGGCAGTAATCACACATGACACACATGACACATACAGTACATATGTGCAGCTGGGAACATCTTGGCTGGAATAAGATAACAAAGTCTGTATCGGTGCTTATGTCATTGTTGTTGCTTTCTCTCTTTTTGCAGGAGGGGTTGAGTCACGTCTGCAATTGTGTGTGTGTATGTGTATGTGTGTGTGTGTGCGCGCGCGCGTGTGCACGTAAGTTAGAGGGACAGTGTTGGTGTGTACGTTGACACACTACTACTGTATGTGTAGCACTCTATGTCTATGCCACAGACTCTTGTGTCTATGCCACAAGGACACAGGTCCTTTCTACTGAGCCCAAACTCCAGGCTCTGCCTAGAACCAAAACTGCAGACCCTGTCTACAGAACCCAAATTCCAGGGCCTAAAACCGAAACTCCACTCCAGGCCCTACAGAACCAAAACTCCAGGCCCTACAGAACCAAAATTCCAGGCCCTACAGAACCCATACTCCAGGTCCTTAGCACTTGCCTAAATTGCCTATTGTGCGGGTCATCCCTGCATACAGAACCCAAACTCCACTCCAGGCCCCCCTCCGTGTGTACAGTAGGCAACTGTGCACATCTGGTGAGGACTGCTTTGTCATGTTGGCTGGTCAGCAGGGTGTGTGTGTGTGTGTGTGTGTGTGTGTGTGTGTGTGTGTGTGTGTGTGTGTGTGTGTGTGTGTGTGTGTGTGTGTGTGCGCATGCATGCGTGTGTGTGTGTGTGTGTGTGTGTGTGTGTGTGCGTGCATGCATGCATGTGTGGGTATGAGTGTGTGTGTGTGTGTGTGTAGGCCTACGTATGTGTGTTTTGGTTACCCCCCCTCACTGTGTGTCTCTGGGCTACTGCTGCTGCTGCCCCTCCAGGCAAGACTGAAGTCATGGAAAGAGACTCGAATGGAGGATGTATTTTTTCCACTCAGGGGGGGGTTGGAACTTGGGCGGTCGGGGGGAGCCGGGAGGCGGGGGGGGGTTACTGTAGCTGCCACGTAAACACTAAAACACTAAACACAGGAATAAAAGGGAGAGAAGAAAAGAGAAAAACAGACATGGAAAGGGAAAATCATAACCGCACTTTATCCACACGTGTGTGTGAACATGCACACACACACACACACACACACACACACACACACACACACACACACACACACACACACACACACACACACACACACACACACACACACACACACACACACACACACACACACACATTCCTTTAAAGCAGGCTTCTTGGCAACACCATCTCAGGCGGATGAAGCCAAAGACTAGGCCTACTACCTACTAGGCCTATATCAGGTCAGTAAGGTAATTCCTGAAGATTGTTCGGCTGTGAAAGATGAAAGGGCCTAATTTACTTTCCACAATTAATCTTCCAAACACCCTGATCACACACACTAAGGAGTCACCCTGTACACTGGTGTCTTTGTTGCCTCTCACAATTGGCGCATTGTTCTGTCCCTTTGAAAACAGCGCCGATAATAAGGGATCTGCCAGGCTTCTAATACTGCCTGGCTGCCAGTGTTGTGTTGTAGGCCTATTCTGTTCTCCTCTCCCCCTCGCTAGAAACAGAAAGAAGTTTTTTTTGTTCTTGACTTCACCTAAAGAATGCAGAATAGCGCTGCTGCTCAACTTAAGTCAGTGCATCGAACAGTTCTGGATCGGCGTTCTAGAGCGCTGATGCGTTGGCGCGCGTGCGGTTTTGCGGCTGCATAGTGTTGGCTGACAGACAGCGGCTGTTAATTCGAACCACAAGCACGGGTGAGAATGAAGGCTTGCGTGCCTGTGAGACGGAAACACTCTCCCCAAACTAAAACAATCTGAAACGAAGCATCCCCTTTGATGTGCAGCCTCTCCATTCAAGACTAATCGAAGGCTATAGCCACCTCTACTCTGTGCTCGTGCGAGATTACACACGAATCACGCATGTTTCTTCTATTATAGGTCGCTAATGATGTGAAACAACTGTGCAGTGTAGCTGACGCAGCCCCTTTCCCGTCACCACTTCTAATTAATTAAATAAATACGCCGCGTAAATACTTTGGAAATGAGTCAGGAGCACTGCAAGACTATCCCTTGTTTCTGAATCCCTGTGTGTGCCCAGATAGGAGGTAGACAGGACGACACACAGAGAGAAGTCCAAACATGACACGTACGCTTAGGTAAACGGCGACTTCTCCACGTGACCGCTGCGCGAGCTTCCATTCCATGAAGTCAGATATTTGTTGCTGCGAACCTGCTACTGTCCGCTCAGCTCAGCTCCGAGAGGTAGCAGTCTAGTGGCGCGGGAGCTGGCTGGGAGACGGGAGACTTCTTCGGGCTACTGGTAGCCGATTCAGAAAACAAGAGCAGTTTAGCAGACATCGTGGAGGAAACCACCAGGGAAATTGTGAAGCGAAATGCGACTCTTCATTCACAGTAGATAACAGGATCAATTCTGGCAGCTGGAAGTTGGATGGGACAGAGTTGAACAATTTGACGTTTTGGAGGCTTGACTGCTTGAGCTACACGTGGAAACGCTACGTACATCTGCCCTCAAAAGTGGAAGGTCGGTGCGAAATTCCTACTTGTTTTTTATTTTTTCGGACTAATTTAGAATAACTTATCGCGATTCACAACAAAGTTGGGAATGCCCCCCCCTCCCTTTTCCTCATAGCGAGCTTTTAGACAGTGTTGACAGTAGATTTATCAGAAGGATGAATGTGAAAATAGTGTGCGTATTTGTACATTTCAGAGTAGCCTACTTGCTGTGTGGATGTCTCTTGTCTTGTGACACGCAGTTACAGGTTTCGTGAGAATAAAGACACTTTTATTTTGTCAATGAATAGTTGCTTGTCAAGGAAGGCAAGCTGGAACATGAGGGGAACCTAACGTGATTTCTCTCCCTGCGCTTGTGTAATGTTACTGTAAACAGAACGGGAAGCCATGCTAATGACCAAGTTAGGCAAATGCAATCAAGTTTCCCCGCGAGGCTTTTTATGTTTCACGGAGGTCCTGTCAAAGCAAGCAATGGTGGTGCTGGCTCGCCATCAGCTGTTGGAAAGTCTGTGGAAAGAAACGCACCGCTCGCATTGAAATGGCTGTAATTTTAGGTGTGGATGTGGGGACATGTCCATACCATTTGAGATACTATATCCCTATCACATTTTCACATATAAAAATAGCATGCAAAAATAGCAAATTTGCCGTTGTAATGTTTCCACCACTTTACAAATCAAACCTACACCTCTGCTGTAACCATAATCATTCCGTGGCGGGACGACTCCTATAGCCACCCCATGCGCAGTCTCGAGTCAAAACTCAGACATGCATCCTTGAGTTAGCCTACGGCGCATTTATTTGTGGGTGTATAACAGCATGGTGTTGTCTTTCTTAATAACGTTTCACCATCATTATTTTATATTTTAAATTTTAATTAGGCCTAATCCCTACGCTCCTTCTGGCTGCCCATCAGTCTGATCATCATCATCATCATCATCATCATCATCATCATCATCATCATCATCATCATCATCCCCGTTCTGTTGGCACTGTAAAATCTGGTAGCCTTGCGGTGTGTCGTGTGTATTATGACTAATTTACCGACACATGTGTGACCATAACAACAGAATAATAATACACACACACAGGTGTCTTCGCTCACGGGGTCTGCTCTGACTGAGATCATGCTTGTGTTAGAAGGGGCTTTTGCTGCGGGCTCCTCCTGTGCGTCAGAGGAGACGGATCATGTAAGGCAAGGGGGACCAGCTGCGTTGTTTACACCGATTAATAGGGGTGTGTGGGCGGGGTGCAGAGATGAAGGGTCGCCTTGTTGGCGGGTGGGTCGGTGGTGGTGGTGGATGAGGGGTCAGGTGAAATCTTATGGTCAGTTCAAAAGCAGAGGTGCATCTAGTCACTAGGCAGGCAGCTGCTCGGGGCCCCCAAGACCCTGGATGGTGAATAACGGCTACAGAAGTGGCAAATTTCTTTCAAATGTTCTCTCCTTTGACATATCACTTGGGGCCCCAGCTGAACCTAGAGTCGCCTCTGTTCAAAAGGAAACTCGTTGGCTCAGATTCAATCTCATGAGATATTGTGTCTTATGAGGTAGACCTGCTTGTATAACCCTTGAAAGTACGAGGGAACCCCACTCTAACTCCCTTGGAACATCTGCTAGATCTCTCCATGAATGTTTTGAAACGGTCTTGAACCCCATGCATAAACTCCTGACCCCCACTGCATAAGCTCTTTTCCAGTGTAGGGGATGATGGGGATAAATGTGTCTATTTTTCAAGTGGATAATGCCTTGTTTGTTTTTTTTCTGTGATGGTGATTAGATTTTGGGTTCTTTTGCTTGCTGATCAAGTGTGATTGGTGTGACACGCACACACACGCACGCACACGCACACACACACACACACAGCCCCTTTTCTATGGATGCAATTCAGCACCCTTGGGAGGCAATTCCGCCTCCAACATGCAGGGGCGACTGAAGACGAAAACTGCATAGTGTTGCTTCAACCAGCCTCTGCTCTCAGGGAAAACAGACAACACAAGGCCTACTGTCAGTGGGCAGCCACTTAAAAACACAAGCCCCCTGGTGGTCGATGTGGGTCAGTGGCTGGTGCGACATTTCCATTTGGACGGGGACCCAGGTTGGATTCCGGTCCGAAGTCATTTCCTCATCCCTCTCTCTCTCTCTCTCTCTCTCTCTCTCTCTCTCTCTCTCTCTCCCTACTCATCTCTCTCACTGGCCTACCTAAATAATAAAGGTGTAAAAAGCACCTCCCCCCCAAAAAAAAAGAAAGAAAAAGGGTCAGTGATGTTTTTTGGGCTCAGATGTCAGATAGTATAGTAGTAATTATTATATCACTAAGGCTTGTCTCTGTGTCCATGTTGCTGCTTGGCTTGCACTCTGACCAGAGTCTCTCCTCAAGGGCTTCCTCCTGCCCGTATCACTGCATCTCATCAGGCGTCTTCATGCAGATGTTTTGAAACGGAAGGCGTGCAGTATTTCTAGCTGTGCACCTTCCTGCTATTCTAGTTTGCAGCCTACTGTAGCACAGCCTAGAGTACAGACCCGTTCAATGAAACAATTCTCTGATATGGGCGCAGCGCTGTGAGGCTTAAAATCGAGTTTAAAACTCTTCTGATAGTCTGAATTGAATGACATATAGCCTAAATGTTTATACATGTATGCTATACAAATCTTATTGCTTATTGCTTACATTTAGCAGTGTTGATTCAATACTCTATAAGGAGGAGTAGGATTAACTAGAAGAGTTTTGAATTAACATTGATCATGTCCACAACTCCAACTATCATTTGCATTGAGTTGACCTGAATCAATGTAAACAAAAGTTGTTGAAGGTGCCACATCACCGTTAATTTAACACTTCTTGTTAATTGAACAATGAGGGAGTACTGAGGATTAACTTTAGGGGTGTTAAATTGGCCTCTACGTTGGCCTTGAATTAACACCAATGAGGCTTCAGCAGCTTTCATTTGCCATTGTTTTGTGTGGAGGACTGGAGCAGATTGGGTCTGAACGATATTGACTACAAAGCTGAACCCCCCACCCCTCAAAAACACACACATATACACACCTACACCTGCACACACACACACACACACACACACACACACACACACACACACACACACACACACACACACACACGCACACGCCTCCACCCAGCCTTTCTCTCTTTATTTTCTTTGCACAATATGTTGAAGTCTTGAATCGATGCGTGACTTCATTTGATCCTCATCTCATTGCAGTGGATTGAGTTTCTCTTAGTTCTTTTATCTTCCCTGTTAACTATGGCACGGCCGG
Organism: Engraulis encrasicolus; assembly: GCF_034702125.1. NCBI lineage: Eukaryota > Metazoa > Chordata > Actinopteri > Clupeiformes > Engraulidae > Engraulis > Engraulis encrasicolus. The sequence continues at coordinate 49,337,287 of NC_085875.1, read as the reverse complement.
GCCGTCTGATGAAGTTGAGTGGAATGGTAATAACTCTGTGTTGGCATTGGGATCTAACAGAGCCGATTGAATGCTTGCGTGGCAGGGCTAGTGTGTGTGCGCGCATGTGTGCGCGCATGCTTGCGTGGCAGGGCTTATGTGTTTAAACACTGTTGTGTGTGTGTGTAGTGCTTGTTTGACAGGGCTCTTTTCCTGTGCGTGTGTGTGTGTGTTTGTGTGTGCTTGCATGGCAGGGCTTGTGTGTTTGTGTGTGCGTGCATGTGTGTGCCCATGTGTGTAGGTGTATGTGTTCTTCATGTGGTTTTCAGCGTGATATTGTCTACCAGCCGCATGGTGTGGTCACCTACTCAGAGAACTGCCACTGTCATGAGAGACGCTTGCTGTGTGTGTGTGTTTGTGTGTGTGTGTGTCTGTGTCTGTGTCTGTGTCTCCGTGTATGCCTGCTGTGGTGAGCTGTGGAGATGGGGCTCACACACACTCTTGATCTCTCTCTCTCTCTCTCTCTCTCTCTCTCTCTCTCTCTCTCTCTCTCTCTCTCTCTCTCTCTCCCCCTTCTCTCTGTCTGTCCCCATCTTTTATTCCCACATGCACATTCTGTCTCTCCCTGTCCTCCTCTCTCTCTCTCTCTCTCTCTCTGGGTGAGCGTTCTTGACAGGGACTCAGGCTCCAACAGGCTTACTGTTTCCTGTCCATGGTGGCTTGTATCATCACCACGAGCAGAAATGAAAACAACTGACTCTAAGGATATGCAGACTGTGTGTGTGTGTGTATGTGTGTGTGTGTGTACATATGCAAGAGGAAGAGAAGCTGTGTGTGTATTTGTGTGTGTGAGAGAGAGACAGAGGGAGACGTAGAGAGACAGAACCTCAACCTAGGGAGAGGGAGAGAGAGAGAGAGGGAGAGAGAGAGGAGGGAGAGGGAGGGGGGGAGAGAGAGCAAGAGAATGAGCAGAGAGAGAGAGCGAGCTTGTATCATCACCATGAGGGGAACAATAACAAAATGGTGACGTGCTGTTCAGTGTGTGTGTGTGTGTGTGTGTGGGTTTGTGTGTGTGCTTGCGAGCACACATAGTTGTATGTTTGAGGCAGAAAGAGAATGAGAAAGCTGATTTGTATTATCACCACTAGGAGGACGAATGAAAGCAAGCGGTTCTAAGGATATGCAGATACGTGTGTGCGTGTGCGTGTGCGTGTGCGTGTGCGTGAGGGTGTGTGTGTGTGTGTGTGTGTGTGTGTGTGTGTGTGTGTGTGTGTGTGTGTGTGTGTGTGTGTGTAGTGGTCTGTACTATCACCAATAGGAGGACGAATGAAAACAAGTGGTTCTAAGGATATTGTGTGTGTGTGTGTGTGTGTGTGTGTGTGTGTGTGTGTGTGTGTGTGCGTGTGTCAGTTCTGAATACGTGCTCTTTTGTTCCTGAGTACTGGCTGCGCAAGACTAGCATGAGCTCATCGCCCGGTCAACTCAATTGCACAAACATCACTCCGCTGTCAGCCACAGTGTGTGTGTGTGTGTGTGTGTGTGTGTGTGTGTGTGTGTGTGTGTGTGTGTGTGTGTGTCTGTCTGTGGTGGTTTGTATTATCACCACTAGGAGGACGAATGAAAACAAGCAGTTCTAAGGATGTGCAGACACGTGTGTGTGTGTGTGTGTGTGTGTGTGTGTGTGTGTGTGTGTGTGTGTGTGTGTGTGTGTGTGTGTGTGTGTGTGTGTGTGTGTGTGTGTGTGTGTGTGTCTGACACGGAGAGAGTTTCAGCGCTCCAATAAGAAGGCAGAAAAACAAAGTTTATGGCTATTAATATAATACACATGTCACACATATCATTGTTATATTAGTGAAAGCCCATTGGGAAACTCCAACTCCCATTGTCATTGTGACACAGCACTCCACAGCACACAAGTGAACACTGCACACTGCACACAACGAAATTGCATTTTATGCCTCACCCGTGCAAGGGGGCAGCCCTCAGTGGCGCCCCATGGGGAGCAGTGTGGTGGGACGGTACCATGCTCAGGGTACCTCAGTCATGGAGGAGGATGGGGGAGAGCACTGGTTGATTACTCCCCCCACCAACCTGGCGGGTCGGGAGTCGAACCGGCAACCTCTGGGATGCAAGTCTGACGCCCTAACCGCTCACCCATGACATATTAGTGTAATAACATGTCACTGTTTCTGTAGTTTTTTCTTGTTGCCCACAGGACAGTTGAGAGGTGGATAAGAAATGAGTGGGGAGAGAGATTTGAGTAAGGATGGCAAATGACCCAGGCCGGGAATCGTACTTGGGTCGCCGGCATGGTGGCCCAGTGCCCTACTGTTGGACCATGGTAGGGCCGTTTCTGCAGTTTTTTACTCTTGTCAAGGGACTGCTGTAGAGATGTACATTTAGAATTAATAGTTGTTTTAGGCTGCTGCCGGCTAGGGTTTCCAGATCAGAGTGATGATTTCCAGCCCAAAAAAATGCTCAAAACCAAGAGCGTCATGTAACCCCACTTGGATAATCTATACCCTTCTCTTTTTTAAAGGTGCACTGTGTAATATTTTTAGTAGTTAATTTCCAGAATTCATGCTGCCCATTCACTAATGTTACTTTTTTCATGAATACTTACCACCACCATCAAATAATAAGTATTCATTATGACTGGGAAAATTGCACTTTTCATACATGAAAAGGGTGATCTTCTCCATGGTCCGCTTTTTGGGATTTCCAGAAATAGGCATTTTCAGCTGAAATACTTACTGTACTTTGGTCATACTAGTAAATATTAGTTAATTAATTAGTAAATTCATGAAAAGATCAAATTTGGTAGTAGACAGCACAATTTCACTGAACAGTGTAGTTGCAATACCTACTCCGACCACCATCTTACACAGTGCACCTTTAAGGTGGTACTACTGTATGAGCTGTTGGGGTTTGAGGTTAGAGAGGAGTTATTGGTCGTCCCAGCCAAGTGGCTGACGCTAAGTCTAAGGTGCTGACGTGACGATTGTTCCCCTGTTACCTCGTTGTCACCAGGCCTCAGGTTAAACTGTTGCCAGGAGCACGCTGTAAACCACAATGAAATGATTGGGGAGATTTTTGTGTGTGTGTGTGTGTGTGTGTGTGTGTGTGTGTGTGTGTGTGTGTGTGTGTGTGTGTGTGTGTGTGTGTGTGTGTGTGTGTGTGTGAGAGAGAGAGAGAGAATGTTGGGAAGGAGGAGGGTGTTCAGACGGGACTGCGCTGTAAACCAAAATGAAAAGGTTGGGAAGGTGGCGGAGGTGGTGTGTGTGTGTGTGTCGGTGTCGGTACTGTTCTGTGAAACAAAGTGAACTGGTTGGGTAGATGTCCAGAGGCAGCTGTGCCGTAAACCAAAATGAAATTATTCGGCGCTGCTCTGCTCTGTACCTGCTGAGTTATGGCTGGGTGCGGTGCCGCTTGTACAGGGGATTGCAGGCTGTGTGTGTGTGTGTGTGTGTGTGTGTGTGTGTGTGTGTGTGTGTGTGTGTCAGAGTTAGTGTTTAAGTGTGTGTTTGTGGGAGTGGGAGTTTGTGTGTGTGTGTGTGTGTGTGTGTGTGTGTGTGTGTGTGTGTGTGTGTGTGTGCGCGCGTGCGTGTGTGCGTGTGGTGGAGGCGGCCCACTGATGGTGTAAATTGCCACCGACTGCTACTGAGGGTGTGTGCGTGTGCGTGTGCGTGTGCATGTACGTGTACGATGTGTTCGTGTGTGTGTGGCCTCTCCTGATATAAATTGTCACCTGTCTGGTGCTGATGCTGAGTCACCTGGCGAGACTGATGGCATATTTTGTCCTCCTGTCACTCCAAAGCACCTGTGTGTGTGTTTGTGCATGTGTGTATGCGTGCAAGAGAGAGAACATGTACTCGTCTCCTATAATAGTTTCTACAAGTTTCGTTTGTTTTCCTGAATATCTTTATTGTTTTTCTCTGTTCACACAGAGCTTTGATGGATTAGTTATTATTTTGGCCAATGATTGCTAATTAGCCTTTATAAGCCCACCGAGAGGCTGCCGTATGGGTATGATCGCCGTCATTTGCTTCCTTTTGTGTCTGTGTGCAAGACACGTACACCTGTGTGTGTGCATGTACGCCTGTGTGTGTGTGCACTCATGTGCGAGCGTTCATGTGCACGCTCATGTGCCCACGTACACACGTACACCTGTGTGAGTGTGTGTGAGAGAGAGAACGTGTATGTGTATCCTCTCGTCCTATAAAAGTTTCTGTAAGTTTTATTTGTTTTTGTTGTTTTTCTCTGTGCACACATAGAGCTTTGATTGATTAGTTATTATGTTGGTGATTAAATGATTGTTAGCCTACATGGCCCAATAGCACAATGATTGTTACCCAGCAAGAGGAACTGCCCTCTGGGTATGAGCACCCTCGTGTGTGTGTGTGTGTGTGTGTGTGTGTGTGTGTGCGCGCGTGTGTGCGTGTGTGTGTGTGTGTGTGTGTGTGTGTGTGTGCGTGTCTGTGCTGTGTGTGAATGTGCAATTTGGATATGTGTTTCTGTGTATTTGTGCGTACATGCACTGTTTTTCTTCCGATTGGAAGTGGCCAAACCCTGTGTGTGTGCGTGCGTGCGTAGGTGTGCGAGTGCGCATATGTGTGCATATCTGTGTGTCTTGTGGTGATCGGAATTCAAAGTGCTGTGTTATGTCACTTGTGTCTGGTCCTGTCTGTAAACAAAGAGACAGACACACACACACACACACACACACACACACACACACACACACACACACACACACACACACACACACACACACACACACACACACACAGATGCTGTCTGTAAACATCGGTGAGGTCTTTGTTTGGAAGCGTCCTTGGCTCGGTAATTGCCTCCATCCTTAGTCAGTCCAAAACACCAGGCAGGAGGGAGGAGGGAGGTTTGCAGAAGAGCTTTTGATTTTGAAGCAATGTGAGTGAATGGAGGTGTTTGCTCTGCTCGAGTGTGTGCGTGCGTGCGTGCGTGTGTGTGTGTGTGTGTGTGTGTGTGTGTGTGTGTGTGTGTGTGTGTGTGTGTGTGTGTGTGTGTGTGTGTGTGTGTGTGTGTGTGTGTGTGTGTGTGTGTGTGTGTGCACGTGTGAGTGAATAAAGGTGTGTGCTCTGCTCTTCCAGGAAGTGAACAGAGGGAGAATGGAGTGACCACAGGGACAGGCAGGGGAATAGAGAGCAAGAAAGGCAAAAGAAAACTTAAACAACTTAAATTGCGTGAGATACAGAGACTGACAGACGGATCCAGAGAGATAGGGGAGAGAGAGAGACAGACAGACAGACTAGCAGGCAGATGCATCCAGAGAAAAACAGGAAGAGAGACAGACTAGCAGATAGACGCATCCAGATATAGGAATTGAAAGAAGCTGAATAGACAGGCAGACAGACAGACCGGTGGAAGGCAATCACACAGAAGACAGACTAGACAGGAGAGAAAGAAAGACAGGACAAGGCAGGTGGGAAAGAGATGAGACACCCTCATGTAGGACAGACAGGCAGACAAACACATGAAATGGAGGAATACTCAAAGACGGACGGAAGGAGAGACAGACAGACAGACAGACAGATAGAAGGCAGGAACACAGAAGGAGAAGGAAAAGGAGTTACAGACAGACCAAGGCAGGTAGGAATAGAGACTGACAGAGGTTGGTTGGCTACAGAAGACAGACAGAAAGGGAGACGGGCAGAATACACAGACAGAATAACAGACTAAGGAGGAAGTGAGTGAAATTCAGTAGAGAGTGATGGACTACAGACATACAGACAGGTAGATGCGCAGATACACAGACCGAATAACTAAGGAGGACGGGGTTGAAATTCAATACAGAGTGATGATTACAGACATCATCACAGACAGACAGGGGAGAAAGACAGTCGACAAAGAGATTAGAGACACTATCATGACGGACAGGCAGGCAGGCAGGCAGACAGACCAAGAGACGGGGGAGGCAGACAGGGAGACAGACAGGGAGACAGACAGAAATGGATCTCAAGAGAGTGGTGAACTTTTGAAGTAAACAAACAGAGATGCACAGGAGGACCCAGGAGGACCCAATGGAGTGCAGAGGAGGGTGATGGACATGGACACACACACACACACACACACACACACACACACACACACACACACACACACACACACACACACACACACACACACACACACACACACGCACCCTCCTACTCTTCTCACATCAGATTGAATACACACTTACTCTTTACTCTATGGAAAACAACTTTGCTCTTTCCTCTCCTGTTTTGACCTCTACTGTTTTCTCCTTTCCTTTTCTATCCTCTCTTCGCACACACACACACACACACTGGGTCGCACAAATACCTTCTTGGGAGTCTTTCTGAGATATGGGGTCTCTCTCTCTCTCTCTCTCTCTCTCTCTCTCTCTCTCTCTCTCTCTCTCTCTCTCTCTCTCTGTAGTGGGGGGGGGGGGGGGGGGGGGGGGGGGGAGGGGGGGGGGGGGGGGGGGGGGGGGGGGGGGCGGTTAAGATTAGCTGGGAGGATCAGAGGATTTCTTGACTGAAGGAATCTTGTCTGGGTCAGTGCCCACTCCGCCCCAAGTCAATATCACCATACCTCACACACACACACACACACACACACACACACACACACACACACACACACACACACACACACACACACACACACACACACACACACACACACACACACACACACAGTCTTCATCTTCAAAACAGATGCATTCCTCACATGAAGACGTACACTGTTCTAGACTCCTGTCTGACTACCAGACGCCCTCGCCCTCTTCTGTGGCATTCCGATCCCACTCCCCCCCCACACACACACACACACACACACACAGACACACACACACACACACACACACACACACACACACACACACACACACACACACACACACACACACACACACACACACACACACACACACACACACACACACACACACACACACACTCCCGTTGTGACTTTTCTCTGAATGACACACACTCTTTACTCTATGGAAAACAACTTTGCTCTTTCCTCTCCTGTTTTGACCTCTCCTCTCTTCTCCTCTCTCCTCTATCACCATTTTTTCTATTTTCATGGAACTTCACTTCATCCAAATTTCAAAATATTTTGCACAGTGTCTTTTAGCTGGGCGCAGAACATTTTATTATACATATAAGGCAATAATTTTGATATACCCTTATCTCTATACATATAGTAACACACACACACACACACACACACACACACACACACACACACACACACACACACACACACACACACACACACACACACACACACACACATACATACACACACACACACACACACACACACACACACACACTCTGTTACTCTTCTCTGGATGACACAAACTTTCCTCTTTACTCTATGGAAAACAACCTTGCTCTTTCCTCTCCTGTTTTCTCCTCTCCTCTCCTCTCCTCTCCTCTCCAGGGTCCCCGCGGGACATTAAAAAGCATTAAAAAGCATTAAATACAGAACTTGCAATTTAAGGCTTTAAAAATCATTAAATTTCGAGGTGTGGCATTAATTTTCAAAGGATCGGCATTAAATTTCACCCGGACACAATGTAGTAGCCTAATATAGGCTATAGATATTTGGACAGTTAAATTACGTAAAAACAGTTTTCCATCACTAAGACAGACGGCAACAAGCGCTCCGAGTCGGAACATGCCTGGGGTATAGTGGAGCGGCTACAGGAAAAATCGTGCAAATTATGATACAAGCGTGAAATTCGGCAGGTATGTGCTTAAGATCATTACAATCAAATCTACCCGATTTGC